>NC_057854.1:95047337-95354316 GCF_015237465.2 Chelonia mydas
AGTGCCACAGGCCTTTTATCGCAGTGCAGATGGACCTTTAGAAATGCAGCACAGAACATCACCTTCAATGGGCATGACAAGATCTCCTCTACAGAGTCCCCCCAGACCCAGCTTGATGCTCATTTGCAGCGAAGGGAAATGTCACTTCCTGTTCTGCTCCTGGGACTACACAGGGGATTTTAATATTTGTGAAAGGTGCTGAAAATTAAGTAGTACTATTTTGTATTAGGTTCGGGAAACATATTTAATTCCCCATTCACGGAGAAACAGATCCTTATGTGATTAGTTAAAAGTTAACTCCAGGAGTTAGATTCATATTTTTTCACCCTTTTGGTATGTATTGCGAACTTAATTTCTAAGTAGAAATAAAAACTTGGATTAGATGTTTATTTTCTCCTGAGACAGTTCCTGGAGATATGTATCACTACACAAACTCCAAGTTCAGGCATTTCCTGCCCAGAGCTTTTCAAAAGGAGGCATGCGTGTTCTGTTTTCCTTTGTACATTTCTTAACAAAAAGCTCACAGCCACAGCTGCTGAATTAGTGCAACCCCAGGAGATTTCAAGATCTCCTTAACCATAAGCCAGCTGAAAATGTTATCATCTATTTCATCTGTATCTGTAACCACAATGAGTTTTCACTGACTTTCTTGAATGGATTTTAATTATGACAAAAGATAGGCCAGTATCTATATATAGCATTATTCTTTAATGCATTCATAACAGAAAGAATAATGCACTGAAAACATCTTCTCCTTAAACTAACAATACCTTACTTAAATTCTGCTACCTCAGTTGCAGATTTATGTCCAAGGACAAAATTACAAAAGACATGAACCATCCAATTCTCTGAAGTACATTCAGTGAACAAGTTTGAGGTATGTTTACTCTACCGCAGTGTAAAAGAGAATGTCAAATACTTCCACTATTTCTGTAATACCATTTCCCCTACCAAGTTTTGTACCCTTAGCCATGCAGCCAATGATGATTTATCTTCCCTCAACCCTGGTGATTGTAAATGGGGCTTGAAATTAACATGGCTTTGTTAGCTGACTGCTAGCAAAGTATCCAGATAAATGGGATAAATCTGGCCTATATGGGTGTTCTTGGAGGGCGGGGGGGAGGAGAAAAAACAAAACAAAAAATGAAGAGTCCATGATTGGCAACACTGGCCTGTCAATATCACCAGCAGCCAATGACAGTTCTAAGTGAAAACAAGGGTAATCTGTGGGTGCAGCAATTCTGGACATGGCCCATTCATGCTCCAATTTTCAGCTGCAATTAAGCCTGCCCCCCAAATTTCAAAAACAATCTTCTATCTGTCCATTCAGGCATTTCTAGGATATCCACTGGTGCAGTAGCTACCCAATTTTGTTTATTCTGGCATTGGTCCTTCCAAGAGTCATATGTCTGTTATAATCTCCTCAAATACTGCTTATCTAACTGGGAAGTCTTAAAAAAGTGTCCTAGAAAACATGAGGACAGAAGGAGAAGAAGAGGAACAGCACTTAATCTTAGCCATATCCAAACAATGAGGATTAAAACTTAACTTCATTTGTCAATGATGAAGTGGGGATTTTAAAAATAATGTAGTTCTTGTTTAACTAAAGAAGTTCATATTTTGTACCTAACCTTCAAGGAACTGATGGTTCCCTTTCATTCTGACAGTATAGGTTATACCAAAGGACATACTGGAGAGATAACATCACTGACCTGAATTAGTACCTACAGAGCCTTTACCATTTTTCACATCTACTATCCAAGTTGCTTCTTTACCACCAGGACCATCTTTTACTTTGAAGGCAAAGATACCACCAATTTTCTTGACAAATTGTTCTCCTTCCTGTAATGATCATGCACAAGTTACATTTGATGGACAAGCGAATCATTTCATTCCATTGGCTTTGGCACAATTAAAATAATTTGTTTTAACAGATGTTTACATCAAGCAGCAATAGATGAATCTTTCAACCTGTTATTAAAGATTTATTCAATTCATTTTGCTAAGCTTAATTTAACACACGCAAACCTGAATTTATGTACTATAGCTATTGTACATAAATACATACTCTTCAAAAGTTGAATATCTGTTAATTTTTAGACCAATGGTAATACATAATTGCTTTAATTAAATGTAATCATTCCCCATTTTTCAGAGTTACCACCTCCCACCATACTGATAAAAGTCTACTAAAAACAAAAAGAACAAATAATTCCAAGGTCTCAAATAACACGGACATTTACAAATATAAGTTTGAAAGCAAAGAGGCAAATATAGTATTATAAAACAGGTAAATATTAATACTTGCTTGAAAATTACCGACTTGCCCTATTATAATTTTTGCTTTAAGCTTGGAAGAAGGCCATGTTACCATTCTTGCATTATATCAAGATAGCAAGCAGCAAACACCAAATAAAAGCTGAAAATTCTTAACAGTAACTAGGGTGAGCACAATACACAAAGATTAACAACAGAAAAAGAGGAATATCAAAGATTAATTAAGTAACGCATAAATGCAACAGATTAGCAAAATTTGAATGAGAAATACAAAGAAAAAGTGGATAAGGAGAACAAGGTGAGATGTATCAAAAAGATAAAAAACTTTAATTAAACAAAAGCGATCAACACAACCCTTCAGGACAAAAATGGACAATATCTCAATATCTAAAAGACAAGAATGAGTTATGGCAAAAATATATCAAGGAACTATATATGACGACAGGCCTGAAAAACCTCAACTAGAGATCCATCAGGGAAGCCCATCAATAACTGATGAAGAAATCATGGCAGCAGTAAAAACACTGCTGAATGGAAAGCACTAGGATGTGATGAAATACCAGCTGAATTGTTAAAAAAAACATAGGGGATGAAGGGTTGAGAGCCCTGGCAGATGTAATGAAGAGTATGAATGATTTTACAACTTCACTGTGTATCCGAATCCCAAAAAAGAACAACGCTACAGATTGTAAAGACTATAGAACAATCAGACTAGTATCACATGCCTCTAAGATACTTTTGTGAGTTGTTCAAGACCAAATACAAGGAAAAATTGAGAAGAAAGAAAGTGAACAACAATATGGAATCAAACATGGATAGGGCACCATAAACAGCATTATGAACGTGAAGCTCATCTTAGAAAGATCAATAGAAATGGGGAAACAGCATACTTGTGTTTCACTGACTTCTAAAAAGCCTTTGAGAGAACCACTACAAATTTCTCAATATAGTAACATCTGTAGGGACTGATGGGTACATACTCCCAGTAATGAGGCAATTAGTGTATACTGGAATTAGAAGGCAATTATATAGAGAGATGAAAATGGAAAACCTAACAGAGGTTAAGAAAGGTGTGAGACAAGGTTGAATAAAGTCAGTAACATTATACAACATTTATGGCAAGTATCTGATGAAATTAATTGAAGAAATGGAAGGTTTTAACATGAATGGAGAATGAGTGAACAACATTTGCTATGCAAATGACAGTGTTGTTGGCTGATTCAAAAGAAGGTCTGATGAAGTTAGTGACGATTATATATAAATATGGCAAAGAATATGGCCCAGAGTTGAATATGGACAAGACAAAAATTATGGGTGTATCAAGGATCCTAGGGGAACATGCAAGATTCCAGCGAACAGCACAACTATACAGCAAGTGAGAAATTATTGCTACTTAGGAAGCATCATTACAGAAGATGGAAGATCGGATACTGAAGTCAGCACCAGAACAGCTAGAGCAAAAGACATTCTGGAAGAATAAATATCTGATGAGAATGGACATGAATCTGAAGATTAAATTCCAACTCATAAAAACTTGTATTTGGTTTGTGTTAAATCACAACTGTGAATCATGGACAGTCAATAAATTAATAACAAAAATTCAATCCTTCAAATTATGGTGTTATAGAAGAATTCAGAAAATATCATATATAACCAACTCAAAAGTACTGGAAATGATTGGCACTCAGCAAAAGTTAGATGTTATGACAAGAAAGTTTTTATTTCAGGCCACATTTTAAGAGGTTGAGAGTGAGATGTATGTTTACAGGCACTGGAAGGGAAAGTTGATGACAGAAGAATGTGAGGCAGAAAAAGAAGATCTTAGATGGATAATATGGTATCTTGGGTGGATCAAAAGGACGATTCACCCACAAAGAGAGATTAGCAGAAGACCATACAGAATGGGCTACCAAAGTTGCAAACCTCCAGTAATGGAGAGGCCATATTAGAAAAACCCAGTGAACTACTAGCACCTGCCAGCAACTGGGAGCAAACTGTTTTAAGAACAAAGATCAGTCTGATATTCTTAGAGTAATCAAAGTGTTTTTGTAACTCATTTCACCTTCTGTGTACCAGAAGCATAGCCTAGCAAATTCATAACAAATCACATCAGTTTCAAACTTTATATTACTAATGAAGAGAAGTGGACTACTTATACGCTTAAAGTTAAGCACATGCTCAAGTGCTTTGTTAGACTGGGCCAGTGTGCTCATCATCTTGCAGGATCGAGCCTATAATTAGTAGCTCCTCTCCCAGCAACCTGTCAGAGGTGGAGGGAGGATGGGTTGAAATTTTGCAGCCATAGTAGCAGCAGCCTCTCTCAGCCTCAAAATCCTCTGTAGAGGTGGCAGAAACACCCCACACTCACTCCACCCAAATTAGTATTGGTGGGCTTCCCACCCTGCACACAGAGCCCTTTACTGGTGTGGTTATTGTCAGTTTCAGGGTAAGTGCATCTGCATTCCCTCTCTGTGGTCCACTCCAGGAATACTGCCCAGTGAGGTCTCAGATATCTAGCCATCACCTGTCTCTGGGCAGGGAACCTTGTCCCACTCCCTTCTGCATGGGGGTTTTAAGACTGCCCAGCCCATGTCACACTGTAATATCCCCAGAAAGCCATCTGTCTACAGGCCAGCATCTGGGCTGTGCTTTCTCTCTGAAAACAATGACAGGGTTTTTACCAGTGACCACACAGATCTTTCTCAGCAGAGAATATTTACTTTAGGACCAAAAAAAGCATTAAAAAAACATGTAAAAAACAATAAGAGTTCCTACATGAATGCTAAAACCTTACCAGAAGTCACCCATCAGTCTTATGGGGCCCTAATAAGCAAAAGTCTTTCCAACCTTTCTACAAGGGTTGGTGCCCCCTTGGACAGAAGGTCCTGTCCATTTGCTGGATCAGTAAGAAGGACCTGTATCAGTTCAGCTTTTTGTACCAAAAGAGTCTCTGGAAAACCCAGTTTGAACAAGTATATGCAAACAACCCAGAAGGTGGTGCTTTGGAGTTGTTTACATATCCCAGGTTATTACCTCCCAAGGTTTTTAGTTCCAGGAAGAGCTGTGATAATCCACCCCCACAGAGCAGAACGCAATCATACATAATCCATCCATAAATTTAGTACAATGGTCCCCAAAAATACTGCATAGGATTGCAATATCTGTCACAGTCACCACCTACACAGTGCTTCCCAATCCAAAGTGTGGAGTGGAAAATCGCTCACTCACACAGACACCAACACCCGATTGTCAACAGCAACAACCAATTTTCTCCCTCAACACACATAGTGATCCTCTTAGTAGACTTAAGAAGGGGTCACATCTTTCATTTTAAAACACGCATGGATTCTGCAAAAGTTGATACAGCTTACGTTGAACAGCTCTTGCTCTGGACAAGTACATTTTTCAAGTCTTTGCATGCAGTGAGACACTTGAGGTGTGAATTAAAGCTAGATGATCAACCTTATCTCTGAAGCCAAAGCATAACAAATAAAAAGTTAAGTCTCCCATTATAAAGACTTTTAAAAATAATTAAAGTGATTTACCTCTTCAAGTTTCTTTTCAATCTCTTTGAAGACAAGATTGGCCTTAAATCCATCAAAACTTGCGCTGGTGGGAATAGCCTGGATGCGCTGGGTGCTGAAATGAAAGGAAACCACTCATTTAAATCACTTAGGCTGTCTGTCACTGCAAAGTAAACACAAGTTATCTACATTCAAGTTAGCCTGGCTCAAATGAGTGCAGCCACACTACAAAGTAACACTCAAACTGCACAGAGTGATTATGTTAGCAGCTGATGAGTTATGCAAACTTAAGCTGTAGCCTATACCCTGACAGGCCAGCCAACTAGAGTTAAAAGCATCATCACACTCAAGTTAATGGCGTGTGTGTGGGGATGGGATTCCAGCTGTAATGCAAGTTAACTCTGCAGTAAACACAAGATCTTAGAATAATGTGAAGAACCTAACAAATAACCCTCTATTACGTACAAATCCATCTCATCTAGAGCTACATATAAAGGCACCAAGTTCTGCTCTCATTTACCTGGATGTATACACAGAGTAACTTTTAATTACTGGAGCCACCGAATATAGTACATCTAGCTCTGATGACTTAAACCAACATTGCGCTAGTATGAAATACAATTTATTAAGATCTTTATGACCATGAAATGCAATAGTTTTCCCTTTGTTACCCAATGTTACCATATCACACTAAAACTGCATAGCTAAATGATGTGAACAGAGGAGCTTAACTTTTTTAATGCCAACATCTTACATTGTATACGTGCAATTCTTCTATTAGAGGTCTTTTACAGGCGAAGCGTTTTGGAAAAACAACATTAATAAGAAGGCAGCAATTGATAGCTGTCTAGATTTTAATTTCTATACTTTGAAAGTTATCTTCAGGAAAAAAGAAAAAAAATCTCACAAGCAGTTCCCCCAACCAAATTTTTGTAAGATGAAATAAATGGGTTGTAGTAATAATTTCTAATTGCAGTTATTTAGGAGGAACACAATCAGCTGAGTATGCAAAACCTTTCCTCACACCCAAAGGAGAGCACTATTGTCAGTAACTCAGGATATGCTAGCAATGTAGAGACAATGCAAAGACTGTCCTTGCTCCAAAAAGCTTACAATTTAGAAAGACAAAAAAAAGGGGGCTCAGGAAAGTAAATAATTGTGGCAGATATGGCAATTTCCTGCAATATACGTGAAAAAAAACTAACTGAATTAAGTTTAAAGTATCTTTGGAGTCCATTATATTAAATGCAAAGGTTATGTATTATTGTAGGCCAGGATTGTACGTAACCTCTTTAGGGGGCAGAGGCGATGTGAACCCTGGAAAGGGTTATGAACCTCAAAGTGGGCCAGACAAAAATGGACCTTTGGGACAAACAGTCAAGCAGTTTGCCTGCAAATTCCCCATCTCTGATTATGCAAAAATCCAGTCTTTTGAAGCAACAAGGAGTCCGGTGGCACCAGTCTTTTGAAGCTACACCCTGAGCAGAAGACCATTGTCTGCTGATTACCTATTCCCACAGTCTCAACATTAAAGTACAAGCTATATAAAGGAAAGACTGAACTATTCATGGTGGTTCTGGTTCTGAATCTGAGACAGTTATGAACTTGTAACCATGGGGAAAGCTCTGCTGTGGATTTTGAAGAACAAAAAGCTTCCAGAGCCTGAGGCTGGAGTTGGGGTGACCTCTGATAAGTTTTTTAACATGCATTTAGGTTCCTCTACTGTTTTTAATATGTTTTCTCCATAATACTGTCACCTTAAAAATAAACGTGCTTGCTTGTAAAGAGCTGTGTGGTAACTTGTGACTGCTGGCAATTACAGCCGTTCATAACCTTCAGAGAGAAAGTAAAAGCACAGATGCTGGCCTATTTAGGGGATGAAACAGGGTAGGCGGAGAACTGTGCAGCCTGGAAAAAACATGGTTAGAGATGTGACTGCTGAGAAGCCAGGAGCCTAAAGTCGGTGCCTTTGGTGGATCACGAGGGAGAAATACAGGTGCTGTTGCCCTGAACTGTTACAATAATATACAACACTTCCTGAGTTAGTGGGTTTAGAAATCTATATTGATGCTTATTGCAAAGTCTCCTGAACTAAACAATTGTAAAAAAATCAATTAAATACACCACCACCCTTGGCTTTTTTAATAAAAATCCTCATTTCCTATTAAAAACGACAAATAAAAGCCTGGCCAAAAAGACAGACAGGGTCTTACAATGTAGCCTAAAGGCTGCTAAACTCTGGCACACTGACAAAAGGATCACATTCCATAAGCCTGGGTCTCCCACCAAGAACACTATATCACAACAGCTGTGAAAAAGAGTAACCTCATGACATCTTTTGCTTTTATTTTCAACCTTTCAATCTCAACATCATTAATGAAAAATCCAACTCTTTGCTGTTTCATTCACCACTCCCTGGAGTGCATTAGTACAGTTGGCATGCATGGGAACTAGACTGAGATCAAACTAGAAATGAGTTGGAGAAAAACATCTCTCTCTGTCTTTGAAATTTTAAGAGAGATAATTTTGTTGTTCATGTTTTGAAAGCAACAGATATTAAATACTGGAACTGAGATGTCAAAAAGCTGTATAAACCAACATTAGAGAGACATGGTGAATGAGGTAATACAATGAGAGAGAAGCTTTCAAGAGAAGAGAGCTCTCTTCTTCAAGCCTGGGACCAACACAGCCACAACACTCCACACGTATAAACAAACATGTCAACTTTTCTAAACAAGGCTTAAAGTGAAAACAAGGGACAATATACTCATAGACTCATAGATATTTAGGTCAGAAGGGACTATTATGATCATCTAGTCTGACCTCCTGCACAATGCAGGCCACAGAATCTCACCCACCCACTCCTGCAATAAACCTCTCACCTATGTCTGAGCTACTGAAGTCCTCAAATCATGGTTTAAAGACTTCAAGGTGCAGAGAATCCTCCAGCAAGTGACCCGTGCCCCATGCTACAGAGGAAGGCGAAAAACCACCAGGGCCTCTTCCAATCTGCCCTGGAGAAAAATTCCTTCCTGACCCCAAATATGGCGATCAGCTGAAGCCTGAGCATGTGGGCAAGATTCACCAGCCAGATACCCAGGAAAGAATTCTCTGTAACAACTCAGATCCCACCCCATCTAACATCCCATCACAGGCCATTGGGCCTAATTACCATTAATAGTTAAAGATCAATTAATTGCCAAAATCATGTTATCCCATCATACCATCTACTCCTTTTCTTTTTGCGAATACAGACTAACACGGCTGCTACTCATAAACTTATCGAGTTTAATCTTGAAGCCAGATAGGTCTTTTGCCCACACTGCTTCCCTTGGAAGGCTATTCCAGAACTTCACTCCTCTGATGGTTAGAAACCTTAGTCTAATTTTGAGTCTAAACTTTCTAATGGCCACTTTATATCCATTTGTTCTTGTGTCTACATTGGTACTGAGCTTAAATAATTCCTCTCCCTCTCTGGTATTTATCCCTCTGATATATTTATAGAGAGCAATCATATCTCCCCTCAACCTTCTTTTGGTTAGGCTAAACAAGCCAAGCTCCTTGAGTCTCCTTTCCTCGGATCATCCTAGTAGCCCTTCTCTCCACCTGTTCCAGTTTGAATTCATCCTTCTTAAACCCGGGAGACCAGAACTGCACACAGTATTCCAGATGAGGTCTCACCAGTGCCTTGTATAACGGTACTAATACGTCCTTATCTCTACTGGAAATACCTCGCCTGATGCATCCCAAGACCGCATTAGCTTTTTTCACGGCCACATCACATTGGCGGCTCATAGTTATCCTGTGGTCAATCAATACTCCAAGGTACTTCTCCTCCTCCGTTACTTCTAATTGATGCGTCCCCAGCTTATAACTAAAATTCTTGTTATTAATCCCTAAATCCATGACCTTACACTTCTCACTATTAAAATTTCATCCTATTACTATTACTCCAGTTTACAAGGTCATCCAGATCATCCTGTAGGATATCCCGGTCCTTCTCTAAATTGGCAATACCTCCCAGCTTTGTATCATCCGCAAACTTTATTAGCACACTCCCACTTTTTGTGCTGAGGTCAGTAATAAAAAGATTACATAAAATTGGTCCCAAAACCTATCCCTGAGGAACTCCACTGGTAACCTCCCTCCAGTCTGACAGTTCACCTTTCAGTATGACCCGCTGTAGTCTCCCTTTTAACCAATTCCTTATCCACCTTTCAATTTTCATATTGATCCCCATCTTCTCCAGTGTAACTAATAATTCCCCGTGTGGCACCGTATCAAACGCCTTACTGAAATCTAGGTAAATTAGATCCACTGTGTTTCCTTTGTCTAAAAAATCTGTTACTTTCTCAAAGAAGGAGATCAGATTGGTTTAGCACGATCTATCCATTTGTTCTTGAACTCTAGCAAGTTCCCTCCCAAATCCTTTTATTTTTATGGACTGTCATATTTTGGCACAACCCCTGTTCATATTAATAATTTAAAACTACAAAATATATAAAGTTTTGAAAATAAAAACAGTTTGGAATTGCTTTACAGGAATGGACCAATTATGCACTTACAATAGTATAAAGAAAAGGAGTACTTGTGGCACCTTAGAGACTAACCAATTTATTTGAGCATAAGCTTTCATGAGCTACAGCTCACTTCATCGGATGCATACTGTGGAAACTGCAGAAGACATTATATACACAGAGACCATGAAACAATACCTCCTCCCACCCCACTCTCCTGCTGGTAATAGCTTATACAAGTTTTTTCATGCAGTTGATAGATTTCCACTCCATACGGCTAAATGCAGTGCCTTACATAATGACAGGTTTCAGAGTAACAGCCATGTTAGTCTGTATTCGCAAAAAGAAAAGGAGTACTTGTGGCACCTTAGAGACTAACCAATTTATTTGAGCATAAGCTTTCGTGAGCTACAGCTCACTTCATCGGATGCATACTGTGGAAACTGCAGAAGACATTATATACACAGAGACCATGAAACAATACCTCCTCCCACCCCACTCTCCTGCTGGTAATAGCTTATACAAGTTTTTTCATGCAGTTGATAGATTTCCACTCCATACGGCTAAATGCAGTGCATTGCATAATGACAGGTTTCAGAGTAACAGCCGTGTTAGTCTGTATTCGCAAAAAGAAAAGGAGTACTTGTGGCACCTTAGAGACTATCTACAACCCTGGCCAAAACTAAATGAGCCACAGGAAGGTATAAAACTTCTACAATGCCACTTAAATATGTGTATTATACAATGGGGGAATTTCTCTATGACCACACCTGATAGTTCACCAATGCAAACCTGATGACCCTTGCAGCTATTCATATAGATTTACCATTTTTAATCTTACTACATTCTTGGCCTTGATAATCACATGACAGAGTTCCTCAGATTAACTACCTGTTTAATTTTTTAAAAATTCATTTTCTTTGTTGTCTTTTAATGTTTACCACCCCCCTTATCCTTTTACTATGAGACCAGAAAAATATGAAAACTCAAATGGACTTCCATATACCTTTCATTAATTTATATACCTGTAGTGTATCTTCTCTTACTCTTGCCTGTCTGAATTAAGAAATTCTATATCTATAATCTCCCTTTGTATGGAAACTCCCTCATATGCCTATAATCCCAATTATCTCTCTGCTGTAAGAACACATATACATACACTTGTTCCTAAACTAGGGGTTTTTTATTCCGACAATACTCTTTAAACAAATATTATTGCAAAAATATTTGTACAAGCAGGAACACCAACCCCAATTCCTATGCAAATATTCCACATCTGTCATCACCAAAGCCATCAAATATCCACATCACTATCAAAACCTGTGATGGGGATTATTAAACCCTTCCCAATAGTAAACAAACTTCCAATAAGTAGTAACAAACCTTACACTGCACAGATTTTGAAACAGGCATCTCTGTTGTCAGTAGTATTGGAAATCCTGGCCCCACTGAAGACAATGGCAAAACTCCATTAAATAAGAACCCCAGAGAAAAATATCAGGTGCGTGCTAGTTTAAAAAACAAAATCCCACTCACATGTTCTCTGTGAAACTAAGATTTTTCTACTACAAAAAATAACTGCTCTTGAACAGAAACGGCATGAAGCTACTCTGTTTTATTTCGTATTTCTTATCCAAATGACTATTATTTGTACGTCTAAACAAATAAAAAGGAATCTATGGCTACTGACTACAGTACCTAGGAATGGTCAGTGACCTGTGCATTCAGCCTGGAGTGTTTTGAAGTACTAAAGGTATGAAGGTTGTAGCTTTCATGCTGTTTTATGGCAATTGAATTGCAGTCTTAAAATGTCTGGAGTTTTACAAGAATCACATAATAAAGTATCAGTGCCAGTTTTTCATATCCCTTTTCCTTAAATTTACTTAGAATTTTGGACATGGAGACAGATACTTATGAGAACACAATTAAGGAGGGGGGAAAAAAGCAGCCATTGTGACCAACACCAAAACCATTATGAAAGTTGAAACAGACTGCAGAAAAAACAGCTGCACATAAGCATTGAGAAAGAGTTGTGCATTCAGAAACTGCATTTTTCCCTGCTGTGAGGGAACAAACATAATCCAAGCAGTCTATGTAACAGGGTACTGAGAAAACTGTATTGTATGTGCAAAATAAGCCAATTATATGCACATTTTCATTTCAGCACTACCAAACTGGATCTACCACACTATTTAAACATTACATCCTACTTTTCGCTGCACTCAAACAGGAAATCTCTGTCTTCCAAAGTAAAGTATAATGCTACCTCTTCTCTGATGACATTTATGTACAGATTTATAGAAACACAAATAGACAAAAACTCACCTTACAGCTTCAGGAAAACCCATTCTGTATAATGTTACAACTACAGCACCACCAAGGCCTATGTTATGTTGCAGAGCAACCTTTGCACCAGGAACTTGTCTCTTCCCAGCTTCCCCTCTTAGCTGCCAGCAGAGTTCAGCACACTGAGCCAGACCTAAAAAATCAAACACAGAGGAGGCAGATCTTAAAACACGCCCAACTATTGCAAGAGCAAGCAACAAATACAATAATGTTATATCATCCTACACTTCAGCAAACTAAAATTTAAAGAACTCCATTACCAAAATCCTAAGAAAAAAAGCCTCTCTTAAGGATTTTGTTTGTTTTTTTTAAACAGAAGCTTAAAGGATGAGGTAATATCTTTTATTGGACCAACTTCTGTTGGAGAGAGAAGTTTTCGAGCCACACAGAGCTCTTTTTCAGGTCTGTGTGGCTCGAAAGCTTGTCTCTCTCACCAACGGTAGCTGGTCCAATAAAACATATTAATATCCTGGGACCGACACAGCTACAGTTACACTGCATACAACAACTGAAAGGAATACAAGAATACAAAAACTAGGAGTACTTAGGGCTAGAAAGTTATACTGATTTAAAAATGAACAAATCTTAAAAATGCTGTTTTCTTTTATGGCAAATTCACTACTGACCATGACTTAGGTAATAATAGTATTTAGCTCTTATATAGCTAAAATATGGGATAGTATGACAAAGTGTTTCAATCTATTTTGAAAATATTAGTTTTATGAAGTTTTAGTACACATCAAAATGTAATACTGTAAAAAGACTGCTTGACAAACATTTCTTATCATTGATATAACACTTAATAGAGAAGTATTTTTCCACAATACAAACCTTACCATTTGAGAATTCTGACTGCAGTTTTAAAAAGAACAAGCAAACAAGGAGGACACTATGAACCTAGGCAAGACTAACAATTGACCAAGACTCAGAGAGTTGTGCTTTTGGAAAGCTTTAGCTTAAAGAACACTGTCAATTTTATTTTTTTTGATAAAGCACCCTTTCAATTGTACTATAGGCATGAACATTTTTTTAAATTCCTTTAAAAATATTTAATAATTTTTGCCTCCCTCTTGAAATTTGGACGATCTTTCCAGCAATTAAAAAACTAACTATATAAAGTAAAACAGTGAAGCTGAATATGGCCTTGGATCTAAGGTCCATTAAAATCAATGGGAATTCTTCCATTGATTTCAATGGGCCTTGGATTGAGCCCTATTTGTTGATATGTCGGGGTACCTAAACTTTTTGACTAATTTGCATAGGTTTATTTTAAAAAATCCCACAATCACTGTATTTTGTCTGTACTTTCGTCTTCCTTGAAAGATAGGACAGAAATTGTACAAATTTCTCCAGTGAAATAAACACCCCACAGAGTTAGCTTTTTCCTGACTTTGGAGCTGCAATGCTGGCATATTTTAGTACTCTTACACCTGACTTTGGGCTTCAGGGTGTCTCTCTTAAGCAATCTTTGGTTTTATAAAACTAATATTTTCCCAGTTTTAGGAAAAAGAAAAACACAGTATTTACATTCGTGCACGCATACTGTATAAACATACAAGTTCGTGACTCAAAGTAATGCATTTTTCACTTTCATCCCCTTCAAATGTCCACTGTATTGAAGATTAGTTTCCTTATTCTTTAACCATTTTATGGTAATACCTTCCAGATGAAGCCATTACTCGGAATGTCAAATTCTGGCTTACCAACATGAGAGTCCCTTCAAGAAAATTCCAATTATTTAATGAAGGCTTTATTACAAAAACAACTGCTTGACAGTGAAATTTTAGTCTTTAAAAAGAGACTATGTTCTGAAAATCATATAAAGCATTTTTATGTAGTTCCATTTTTCACACCTTGATGGCAGTACTATAAATCCTTCTGCCAAAAGTCTGTCCAAAGATTGCATTAGCACAGCATTCGTGACACCTTTAGGAATTCATAGATATTTAGGTCAGAAGGGACCATTATGATCATCTAGTCTGACCTCCTGCACAACACAGGCCACAGAATTTCACTCACCACTCCTACAAAAAAATACCTCACACCTATATCTGTGCTATTAAAGTCCTCAAATCGTAGTTTAAAGACTTCAAGGAGCAGAGAATCCTCCAGCAAGTGACCCGTGCCCCATGCTACAGAGGAAGGCGAAAAACCTCCAGGGCCTCTTCCAATCTGCCCTGGAGGAAAATTCCTTCCCGACCCCAAATATGGCGATCAGCTAAACCCTGAGCATCTGGGCAAGATTCATCAGCCAGATACTACAGAAAATTCTTTCCTGGGTAACTCGGATCTCACCCCATCCAATATCCCATCACAGGCCATTGGGCCTATTTACCATGAATATTTAATTACCAAAACCATGTTATCCCATCATACCATCTCCTCCATAAACTTATCAAGTTTAATCTTAAAGCCAGATAGATCTTTTGCCCCCACTGCTTCCCTTGGAAGGCTATTCCAAAACTTCACTCCTCTGATGGTTAGAAACCTTCGTCTAATTTCTCGTCTAAATTTCCTGGTGCCCAGTTTATATCCATTTGTTCTTGTGTCCACATTGGTACTGTGCTTAAATAATTCCTCTCCCTCTCTGGTATTTATCCCTCTGATATATTTATAGAGAGCAATCATATCTCCCCTCAACCTTCTTTTAGTTAGGCTAAACAAGCACAGGAGAGAAGTACTTCTTTCAATTCTGCTGTAGTAATAAATAAATAATAGTAACAATGAAGTACTTCAAAGGTTGGAAGTAACCAGTTGAATTCAAAACCATTTGCTAAATATTTCTTACATAAATAAAAACCTGATCACAAAGACTCCTGAACATGTTAGGGTTGTGGGTTTTTTTAAACTAAAAAAAAGCCTACTGCTCAAGTAGTGCTTTGTTTTTACGTTATACAGGAAAGTATGCTGGCATACAGGACCATGGCGTATTTGGATTTGGGTAATAGGTAGCAGATTTAAAACAAACAAAAGGAAGTATTTTTTCACACAATGCACAGTCAGTCAACCTGTGGAACTCCTTGCCAGAGGATGTTTTGAAGGCCAATACTATAACAGGGTTCAAAAAAGAACTAGATAAATTCATGGAGGATAGGTCCATCAATGGCTATCAGCCAGGATGGGCAGGAATGGTGTCCCTAGCCTCTGTTTGCCAGAAGTTGGAAATGGGTGCCAGGAAATGGATCACTTGATGATTACCTGTTCTGTTCATTCCCTCTGGGGCACCTGGCATTGGCTACTGTTGGAAGACAGGATACTGGGCTGGATGGATCTTTGGTCTGACCCACTATGGCCATTCTTATGTTCTTCACAGCTGAAAATGCTGTGAATGGAGGAAGGGCAGGAACACTCGGCAGGTGAGGCAGATGGCACAGAGCTCCAGGATGTTGATGTGCATCCGCGCCTCCCTGGGGGACCAGAGGCCCTGAGCCACATGGCCGTCCAGATGAACTCCCCAGCCAACAAGCGAGTCATCCATGGTGAGAGTGGTATGGGGGGCGTGAAAGGGATGCTGGCTAAGGCTCTGGACAGGTTGCACCACCACATGAGGGAGGTGAGCACAGAGGGAGGAAGCAAGATCAGCTTGCCTAGGCTGTCTGACTGAGGATCACAGATGGAGTGGAGCCACAGCTGGAGGCAACGCATATGGAGGCAGGCATGCAGCATGACAGAGATGCAGGCAGACATTTGATCCAGGAGAGAGAGGCACTGATGGACTCGTGTGCGTGGATGACGGTGGAGCTGCGTGATGAGAGCAGTGAGGGTGGTGAAGCGGTCCGAAGGAAAAAAGGTGTGGGCCACAACTGAGTACCGACGGGTCCCTATGAAAATGAGCATGCAGGCAGGCATAAGGACCGATTTCTCCTCGTTGATGCAAATCCCCAAGGTGTCTAGGAGGATGTGTAGGGTCCGGATAGCGATAAGGAGGCAGGCCTGGAATGGAGCCACAAGGAGCCAATCATCCAGGTAGGGAAACATGGAGTGACCCAGGTGACGCATGTGGGCCAACACAACAGCGAAAACCTTCATAAAGATGAGGGGGCAGTGCAATCCCAAAGAAAAGGACCTGGAATTGGTAGTGTGAACGCCCCACCGTGAAGTGGAGGAATTTGCAAGGAACGGGGGGATGTCTATATGGAAATATGCATCCTTCATATCAAGAGCCGTGAACCAAGCCCCCGGGGGAAGGGACAGGATGATGAGGGGGAGCATGACTATCTGGAAACGGAATCTGCGGATAAATTTGTTCAGCAACTGGAGGTCCAAAATGGGATGGACGCCCCCTTCTTCAGTACGAGGCAGTAAGGGGAGTAGAAACCACAGCCATGGTAGTGCTGTTGAACAGATTCTATGGCACCCTTCCAAAGGAAGGCATCTACTTCCTCTCAGAGAAGGTGGTACTGGGAGAGATCCCCAAGAGGTCCCCGGAGTGAGTGATGGGGCAGGAAGGAAAAGAATTCTATGAGGTACCCCTGGTGACCAATGTCCAACACCCAACCATCAGTGGTAATCTTGTCCAGTTGTGACCAAAAAGGGCAAGATGACCCACAAAAACAATTGGGGGGGGTGACTGGAGGGAGGTTCACGGGTCTCCAGGAAGGACGCAAAAGGGCTGCTTGGAGGAACGTTGCAGGAAAGCAGAAGTGGCAGGAGCAGCGGCAGTGGAATAGTAGGGCGGTGGTGAGCGCAGATGATGCTGAAACTCTTCCACTGGACACTGAGGATAGGGCTGGTAGGTGGCATGAGGCGGGGTCTGAAGGACAGAGCCATTCCTTACGGTACGGTGAATTGGGGCGACCGCTCCGGGCCCCACGCTTTGGGCGGCCCCGTGAGCCAGCGCGATTGGCCAGCATGCATGGATGGCGCGTGAACCGCTGGCTGGGGGAGGCTAGCCCCAGCCCCACCCCTTCCACCCGAGGGAGAGCGCGCGGCGGCGGCGCTGCAGCCTCCCCAGCTCTGGAGCACTGGGAGGGAGAGTGCACGGCTCTGCCGCAGCCTCCTCAGCCCCCCGGAGCCCAGCGTCACTGCCCTGGGGAGGCAGAGTGTGGGCAGGGCCACGCTTGGCTGTTTGGGGAGGCACTGCCTCCCCTACCCGCCGCCCGGGGTGGTCAGTCCTGGAAGTGACGGATTCATCACTTCCACCCCAGGCCCTGCACCCCTCTAGGGACGGCCCTGCTAAAGGACCACCTCTGTTGCCTGCAGGTTGGGGTCAGGGTGTATATGCCAAGTGATCAGAGGGTAGTACGAGAGTCCTAAAGGGAGCGCAGGGACTCACTGGTTTTGTCGCTAAACATTTTGTTATTGTCAAAGGGGAGGTCCTCAAGTGTAGTCTGGACCTCCTTTAGAAACCTGCTAGATTATAGCCAGCAATCATGGCAGAGGACAACCCCTGAGGCCAGAGAGTGGGACGCAATATCAGCAGCATCAACTGCTCCCTGGAGGAACGTTGTGACCAACTTGTCTCCAGAAGGTGTTGAAGTCCTGCTGCTTCTCTGGATGGAGGAAAGCTTTAAAGTCCACCAGTTTGGAGTATGAGAGGAAGTTGTACTTGGTCAGGATGGCCTGGTAGCTGGCAATGCAGAACTGTCCCCGCAGAGGAGTTAGGGTGACCAGATGTCTTGTTTTTATAGGGACAGTCCCGTTTTTGGGGACTTTTTCTTATATAGGCACCTATTACCTCCCACCCCGTCCCATCTTTTCACAGTTGCTATCTGGTCACCCTAAGAGGAGTTGACTTTGCAGCCAGCCAGTCCAGCTTCTTGGCATTGTGATTGGCACGGGGGGGGGGGGGGGGGGGGGGGGGGGGGTTAGATTTAAAGTGCAGTTGCCAGGCATGCTCAGTTACTGCATGGACTACAAAAGAATTTCATGGCAGGTGAGTATATAGAAAGTCTGTGCCTTTGGTGGGCACAAAGTAGAGACGTTCCACCCGCTTGGGAGTAGGGGCACAAGAAGCTGGGGTGTGCCAGACTATTTGGGACAGTTGTAAAATGGCCTTGTGAATAGGCAGGGCGTAGGGGATGCCCGGGCGGGTTGCAATATGTCCAGGAACTGATTCTGGGGGTCCTGTACGTCATCTACAGGCAGGTTGAGGGCTGTAGCAGATCCTGGTCTTGCAGGTGGTCATCGGGGAGAGAGAGAGAGGGCAGAATAAAGGCATCATCTGGGGAGGAAGAGGTGCAAATAGGGACCAGAGGATCCAATGGTGCTGCTGGTGCCGGAAAGTCCTGGGGCTTCTCAGACAGAGGGAGGGACAGTACATTGGGAACAGCCGGTGATGCAGGCATGGTTGTCCCCTGCAATTCATCTAGGGGTCCCAAGCAGCCCAGCAGGGCGAGGCATAGGGGTCAACTGGCATCAGCATGGAACCATGGGTTGACCCGTGGGGCATACATGATATGGATGATGCCAGGGGTCCAGGCTATACGACTGGGTGGGCAAGAAGGCAAAGTCCGGCTCAGAAGACCACTCAGAGGCCGAAGACAGGTCCAATAGAGGCAGAGTTGTCAGAACCATCAGTGTGGAATGAAATGAAGCCGGATGGTCCAAGAGCAAAAGAGGTTCCTCTGTGGAAGGGCCTGGCGGAGAGAGGCTGAGTGGAGCAGGATGCTGAAGGAGAAGGGGATCATCCGCGGGAGACGGCATTCTGGGAGCGACAAGAGGCTGGGAGTATGGACGGGAGCTGGCATATGGCAACATCAGTTCAGCCATTGGCATGAGAGGGGACAAGTGCCCCGGTGTATGTAGGATTGGGCATGCAAGTCCAGACATCCCCGTGGAGTGGACGGAGCCGGAGGTGACAGCAGCAGGCCACTCACTGTGGCCAGTGGCAGGGCCGATGGAGCGCGGTGCTTGGACTTATGCGCTGATTGGGACTTTTTGTTGCTGGAGCATCCAGATTGATGTGACACTTCTCATCCGACCTAGCACAGCTCGGGGAAGCAATGATGTGTTTAGAGGCAGTCCCCATCGGGGAGCCACCCTTATGTCCACAGCTGTGCCTCTTATGAGTATGGCGGGTCTTGGGCAGTAGCGGTGGTGCCTCTGGTGGCGGCTGGGAAGGGCCCGGGGAGGAGCTCACCGCTGATATGAAGCACCATTCTGATGCATCTGTCGGTCCTGGATCCAGTTGTGCACATGGTCACATTACCTCCTCCATACGACACTTGCAGAGGTGAAGTTCTCTGGCCTCTCGAGGCCAAGCCGGGAAAGAGTGCCAGATGGAGCAGCGGGTGGCAACATGAGCTTCGCCCAAACAATACAGACAACATTGGTGCTCGTCACTCACAGAGAAGGACCATGGGCACGAAGCACTGTATTTAAAACTGGCTTGCCAGGGCACAGTCCCTGGGCTGGGGAGGAGCCCCACAAGGGGAGAAGTCAAACAAAGGAAACCTAGCTAACTAATGGACAACCATATACAACTAATAAAAACTATCTACAGACAACAATCAAAGAACAGCTCTCTTGGTAAGCTAAGAGCACTGAGGAACAGGGGTTCCGACTCTGGCCATACAGCAGCAAGAAGGAACTGGAGCAGTGTCAACCTGCATAGCCTCTTAAAGCCTCAGATGCGCCATGCGGTCAATGCACGATGCATGTGTGGGTTAACGGATACTACTATGAACCGTTCTGGTTCCAGCGTATGTGGATCCATGTTTGGAATCCACATAGGGATCATCACTTGAAGAAAAACATAACACCTAATCATCTAAGTTGGCACATCCAAAATCAATATTAGAAAAGTTCTCAGTTAACAATATTGCTGAAAGTTAAAACATACTATATTAAATAGCAAATCAGCAGAGAATACACATGTAATTTCTAAAAAGCCTTTAGAGTTTTTTCCAGAAATGACCAACTGGCTCAGTGAGAAGCAAAATTACCCATATAGGATTTCAAGGCTTTATCAAAAATCTGATGGGTTCTCCACACTTTTACCAGTGGTGGTGGATGATTTCCTTTTAAAATCATAATTCTTTTTAAATTGAATTGAAACAATACTTCAAGTACACCATGAAGTGTTAACTAGTGTTTAAGGTAAGGATTGTCCCAAATAGATCCAAATATATGCAGGTCAAAAGAAAAATGAAGTTCACAAAGTTCACAGTCAGTAAAAAGTTAAGTACAAAGTTCAATGCCAGCCTGACCCTTCATCATATAACACCACAGACATTGGTTAAAGATTTACATTTTAAGCAGCTTACATTTAAATTATAACTGAATAGCTCTTCAAAGAAGTGTTACAGCATTTATGAATAAACGTATATTATGGGAAACACATGGGTACGATATAATCACATCTTATTATGTTATGTGCAGTATACTTTCCTATATACATATGGAAAACATCTAATGAAACCCATTAAATTGTGGCAATACTGAGAGAAATTACAGATGGTCTTAAACTGAAATTATTTTTGAAAAAAGTTGGAATATGTCTTGCTAAAATGGCACTTCTAAAACCACAGATATTTAGCTTCTGAGAAAGATTGCTGAAGTACGAAACTGGAAGGAATGCTTGAGAAAGTTGCTTGAAGGTTGAGATTTAAATTACTGCATAAACATAAAAGTCTTCAGCGGACACATTATATAATGCAGAAGATAATATTCACATCAACTACTTTGAATCCCTTTCTCTGAACAGGCAGCTGGAGACAGACTTTGTATATAAAATAAAACTACCACACTTTAAAACTAATAGCTTGATTTTGATTGGAGTAGTCTCTAAAACAAAAAAATGTTTATATGTCAATGTAAACTGTATATTCAAGTATTCTGCAAAGTACAAAAATGTATTCTTAGTCTATTGAAACTTAAAGAAAAAGTAGTAAGTACTCAGGTCTTGAAAGAAAAAAAATTATATCTTAACTCTGTATGCTTTGTCAACAACATGAACTTTCTCTTGAACATGTTTGCTCTCTCCAGACAGATAATTAGATCTGTGCAAAATGCCCCTGTACGCCTAGCTACTTAGACATTTTAAGTCAAGTGAAAACGGATTTTATTTTAATTAAGAAAAACAAATTCTAACCCACTCCTTCTTTAAAAAATTCACTTTTAATTTAAGCAGAAGTTATGTCACCTAGCATCCTCTTTTTGAACTATTCATTTAGTTAACTAGTGAAATGAATACGACAAATACAAAATTCATATTCATAGCTCAAAGATGGAAAACATTAAGAGTAAACTGCATGCTGCGTAAAACACAAAGTCAAGAGAGTATTTTAACCTTTGTAAGTGAAAAAAACAACCAATAGCAAGATAATTTCTTACACACTGGAAGTCACTAGACAGACACATTATATTCTCAGACCCGAGCACTCCTTCTGCACAATTATTTCACCATTCATAATCATGGATACCATCAGAACCTGATGGAGAAACTGCCAGTTTCCACATGCAGACCTCAAAATCATTAGAAATACAAATTCTATATTTGCCTTACCTGTGGCACCCAATGGATGTCCTTTTGAAATCAAACCACCACTGGGGTTTACCACCCATTTTCCACCATAAGTATTGTCTCCTCTATCAATCAGCTCCCCAGCTCTTCCTATAAAATAGTAATTGAAAAAGGGAAAATAGCTGAAAAAAAGTCACCTTCTGGTACATTTTTAAACCTTACTGTTACTTCTGGATATTATTGCATATGTTTTGAGTCAGCCAAGACCAGAAAATTGTAGTGCATAAAACTTTTGGAACACACATGTGAAATAACCAAATGATATGAACATTAACTGCTTACACTGTTTGGACAATAGGTGTTAATTTGCTTCCATTGCCCATCAAATATATATTTTAGTACACTATATAAGCTTTTCAATTTATACAATAATTAAATTAATAATTGGTAAAATTATAATGAAAAGAGCAAATGTTCCTGAAAAGGAGCAGTCAGTCATTACAGATACTGTTATGTTTTTCACTTGAAATCACAACTTGCAGTAATACTAATGAGACATAAGGTGGGTGAGGGAATATCTTTTATTGAACCAATTTCTGTTAGTGAACGAAATACTCCTGGGGGAATTCTACACCACTGCACAATGAAGAATTTTGCAAAAATTAATGTTGGGCATGCAGAATTTCCTTTTTCCCTCCACAGAAATGGGCTGCAGAGATGTTGGGTGCCACTAGGGCTGCTGGACCTGGCAGAGCCCACCTCGTCAATAGAAAACAAGGCCCTGAAGGAGGGGAGGGAAGGGAACTGGAGGGTTCCCAGCAGCTGCAGTTCCCATCACACCTGGAAGAAAAGAGGTGGTGGCACGCAGGAAACTGCAAGCCTGGGACCCAACATTAGGCTGTTTCTGCTTCTGGATCCCTGGGTTCTAGAAGGGTAGGGTCTGTGAGTGTCTGGGCTGGGGGTGGGGGTGCAGCTGGGCTCTGAGGGCAAGGTGGTGTGAGTGTCTGGGCCAGGGAGGGCCCCATGGCTGGGCTCTGGATGGGAGGAGGGTATGAGTGTATGGGCTGGGTGTAGGGTTACCAACCCTCCAGGATTGTCCTGAAGTCTCCAAGAATTAAATATTAATCTTTAATTGAATATTATGTCATGTGATGAAACCTCCAGGAATATGTCCAACCAAAATTGGCAACCCTAGCTGGGGAGGGGGCATAGCTGGGCTCTGGGAGAAAAGGGGTATGAGTATCTGGGTTGGGGGGCCCATGGCTGGGCTCTGGGGGGAAGGGGGCATGAGTCCCTTGCCCCCTGGCTGGGTTCTGTGCGAGAGGGGACAGAGAAGCAAGCACTGAATTGTCGTAGGGGTTTCTTTAACTCTTTACTCCTGGGGGAATTTGTGTGGGTGTCTGTATTGTTACAGACATACTTGCTGACAGATATTTTGAAATAAATTACCAAAATAATTGAAACTGGTGTGATTATACAGTGTTATTTTGACAAATAAAATTTGCAGAATTTTAAAATACTGTGAGCAGAATTTTTCATTTTTTGGCACAAAATTCCCCAAAGAGTGAAGGACCAGCTTTTGAGCTACACAACCTGAAGAAGAGGTGTGCGTAGCTCAACAGCTTGTCTCTTTCACCAACAGAAGTTGATCCAATAAAAGATACTACCTCCTCCACTGTATCTCTCATATCCTGGGACCAATATGGCTACAACTCTGAAAGCAGTAATATTAATGGCAGTTATTGGCAGGCTGCAGACTCAATACTTTTAAATACATACATTCTTACTTAACAGTTTCAGTATTCAACAAACACAAACCACATGAAGTACCAGATTTTGATTCATAGGGGTGAACAAATAATCATGTTCATTTGGACTAAGCAATTTTCCCACTGAAGAGCTCTCAGGGTGTAAGAAGGTAAAGAAACATATTTTCATGATATTGACTGAAGAGTGAAATTGACTAGAACACAAAGAAAAAATGCATACAAGATATGCTACTGAGTTATAAGTTAATAACTGACCAAATGGGAGTCACGGGAGCAGTGTGTTGCATTTTCTAGGTGCACCATGACAGATGTAGAACAAAGAGCGGGTGCTTCTTTTTACTAATGAGCGTACATATCTAAATTAATAGAAAATGAACGCAACCACTTTTGCTGCTACTGGTGCCACAGAGACCCAGCAAACAATAATGTGGTATAAAGGAACAAGTCAGAGAAAGGGAAGGGATAGTAAGAAGAAAAGGACAGAGGAAGAGATCTTTTTAAAGTTTCGTTCAGTTAAAAATCTTGAGTCTAAATTCTTGCAGGCCTTTTTATTGAATCCCCAATCTCAGTTTGACTGTTCATAAATAAGATTATACATCACCTAGTGGTGTGTAAGTAAAATCATGCTATTTTTCAGGAAATGATTCACATAGGATGTTCTCAACTTTTTAATTCAATGTTTGAAAAACCAATAATATGTTTAAAAGTTGAACTTTTTAAACTCTGAAATGTAATAGTTCAACATATTTTGAACATAAGAACATTAGAAAAGCTCTACTGGGTCAGACCAACAGTCCATCAAGCCCAATATCCTGTCTTCCAACAGTGGCCAGTGCCAGCTACTTCAGAGAATGAACAGAGCAGAGCAATCACTGAGTGATCCATCCCCTATTGTCCAGTCACAGCTTCTAGTCAGAGGTTTAGGAACATCCAGAGCATGGGGTTGTGACCCTGACTATCTTGGCTAGTAGCCAGTGATGGACGTATCCTCCATGAACTTATCTTATTCTTTTTTTTAAACAATGTTATATTTTTGGCCTTCACAACATCCTATGGCAATGAGTTCCACAGGTTGACTGTGCGTTGCATGAAGTACTTCCTTACACTTGTTTTAAAGCTGTTGCCTATTAATTTCATTGTGTGACCCCTAATTGTTGTTGTCACGCTGTCTGGAGTGGCTCAAGACTGAGTGCCAAACTCAGGACAGACAGTCAAAAGCAGAGCAGAAACCCCAAACTAGCTGTATGTTCTATAATTAGATTTCACCAATCCAGTAACAAGTGTGAACTCCTAAAGGACTATAACAATCTTACCATGGAATCACGGGCAGTCCCCTTGGGCATTCCAGTTTATCTTGCCATCCAGGCAAGCTGAACTATGTGATAGATGGTCACTTTACACCAAAAATGTAAAGTGACCATCTTTACATGTTCAGGTCCCAGTCCCAGAGGACCAGTCACTTACCCTAGGTCAATTGTACTCAGATCTCAAACTAAGGACAACACCTGTAGCCAATCCTATAATAAACTAACTAAAGATTTATTAACTAAGAAAACAGAATTATTTACAAGATTAAAGCAGGTAAGCATACATACACAAATGTGGTACAATCTTAAATTCAAAAGGTAATAGAAGCTTCTATAATAAGCAAGTTTTTATATCCTTTGGGGCTAACCCAAGCCAAGCAGCTTGGGGATCTCTTGCTTATGTCTAGGAATCTTTTCCCCTCAGAGTTCAAACAGCATAAAGAGACACAGTTTCTCCTTGTCAGAGATTTTTATCCACACTCACCCCAGAATCCAAGCTGATTCTGCATATAGGTGAGTGGGGGGGAACAATCAACAAAGTCTTTGTTCAACAATGGCTCATTTCAATGCACTAGTCCTTCCTGATGGGCAGGAGATGATACTTCTTGGGGTAAACTAATATTTCACACTTGGCAATGCTTCTCCTGTAACTGTGGGGAATTTACAGTCAAACATTTTTATAGTTTAAATGTTTGCTCTGTAACATTACCTTATGACACAGGATACTGATATACATGCAGCATCCTATAAGCATTCCATAAAGTCTAAACAGTAAGCACATTGTTATAAATCTAATATCTATTTTCATAATGCTAACACACAGGTAAACAAGACTGCTTTCAAGCTATGCATTTGTAAGTGTTCAGTGAGGCCCACGGGCCTTGGCATGAGCTGGCACCTGACCTGCCAGCGTCACGCTTGTGTCATGTAAAGGGGTAAATATCACTTCCCTATTCACTTTCTCCACACCATTCATGATTGTATAGACCTCTATCATATCCCCCTTAGTGGACTCTTTTCTAAAATGAGCAATCCCAGTCTTTTTAATCTCTCCTCATATGGAAACTGTGCTATACCCCTAATTATTTTTGTTGCCCTTTTCTGTAAATTTTCCAATTTTAATATATCTTTTTGAGATGGGGTGACCAGACCTGCACATAGCATTCAAGGTGTGGGCATACCACAGATATATATAGTAGCATTTTGATAATTTCTGTCTTACTTTCTATTTTTTCCCTAAATTTTCTTCCTATTAGCTTTTTTGATTGCAGCTGCACACTGAGTCAATGTTTTCAGAGAACTATCATTGTGGACTCCAAGATCTCTTTCTTGAGTGTAAACAGCTAATTTAGAACCCATCATTTTGTATGTATAGTTTGGATTATGTTTTCTGATGTTCATTACTGTGCATTTAGCAACATTGAATTTCATGTGCCATTTTGTTGCCTAGTCACCCAGTTCAGTGAGATCCCTTTGTAACTCTTCACAGTCTGCTTTGAACTTAACTATCTTAAGTAGTTTTGTATCATCTGCAAACTTTGTCACCTCACTGTTTACCCCTTTTTACAGATCACTTATGAAAATGTTGAACAGCACTAGTTACAATATAGATCTTTGGGGAGACTCTGCTATTTACCCCTCTCCACTGTGAAAACTGACCATTTATTCCTACCCTTTGTTTCCTGTCTTTTAACCAGCTATTGACCCAATGAGAGGATCTTCCCCCTCTTCTGCTGTGATTGCCTACTTTGCTTAAGAACCTTTGTGTGGGACCTTTCCAAAGGCTTCTGGATGTATTGTATTTGGAATCAAGAAAAAAAAAATCATATCTGAGACTGAGTTCCTCCTTTATTCTTTGTGAATATTTCTGAAACAACTGATCAGCAAAACTATATTTTATGTGGCTTTATTTGAAATTTACTTTGCTGTATGATTGGTTTAAATCTATATTCAGTGCTTCTTGTTCAAATCCCTTAAGTAAAAAAACACTAGAACATAAAATTTAAGGTCTTACCTTAAATACAAAATGTTAATGCATAGTCAGAAAACTTATGGAAAACTAAGATGTTAGAATAGGAGACACCTTTTAGGAGATTTCTAATTTTGTAGCCCCAAAATTTTCCAATTCGATACCCCTTTCTAAGTGTTGGTGGATTTTTTTAAACTATAAATGTTGACTAAGTGCATCTGGGAATTAAGTGTGAAAGAAAAATTGAAAAAAACCCACTGTGTTTACTCACACTAGCCAGAAAATTAGTTCGTAGCAACCTAACATTGCCACTGGAAACAGCAGGGAAGCACCAATGGTGTTAAGAAGGTTGAGAAGTAGCAAGATCAACTGGCCACAAGCAGACCAAAATCTAGGATAAATGAATAAAAGTCTAGGAACAGGGAACAAGAACTTGAGCAGCTGAAAAGAAGGAGACCTGAAGCTGAGATACAAATAAGAGGGAGGAAAGTGAGTCAACTCTCCGCCCCCCACTTCCTTTTAAAAGAACTCTCCCCCTGCAACTTGCTAACCACATGATTTTTTGCACCATGTATCTGGGATGCATTAATTTGCCTTCTGATATTCATGTGGTAGTCTAAATGGAGTCATTTGTCCAATTACAGTTTTTACAATATATTTATGACTTTTATTAATATTTTGCTTTTCTTCACCCTTACGAAGTTACAGAATAACGTTCTTACCATACAGGACAGATTCATGCAATGAAGCAGTAATAGCATTTGTAACAAACACTAAAGTTACAAGACATGTTTAATGTTGTCCATTTTAATAAACTAAAATTCTTCATTAATGTTATTACCTTCAGGACAAAGTCCTAAAGCTTCATAAGTAACAAGCTCATTAGATGAGAAACAATCATGGAGCTCAATCACATCCACATCTGTAGGTTTCAGACCTGCTTTGGAAAAACATCTTTTCGCAGCTTCTTTACTCATATCATAGCCAACCTACAACAACAAATCGTGAGTTACACAGCTCAAGACTTTAGACTACGCTCATCTGCTAGTTGTGACCGGAACGAATGCTGTAAGTGAGCTGGCCTATAAGTGATGGAAATCTAAGACTGCAGTACAAGGCACATTAATATTAGAACAGATTACCATTATGTGGCATAATTCTGCAGCAAGAAATCAGAGATTCTAAACTTCATTGCAGGAACATTCTAAGTGATGGCTCCTCTCTGTTCTTCCTCCACTCCTTCTTCCCACATGTAATAGTATACTCAGCCAAAATTTTATTTCATCATTAAGGGCAAGGTATGCTGCTGGTATAATTGGGTGCAATTCCATAGATGTCCGAAGAATTGCAAATGCTTATGCCAGTTGAAAGTTTGGCCTCAAATCTCTATTTAGCTAGTAATCTGTACCTCTGCTGCCAGCCATCTTTGACTTTAATGCTAATATTCAATATTTTCTAAATCAGACTGTCTGGAATGCATTAATTTGATTTGCACCTACTGGGCTGAATTTGGCCCTCAGTTACCCCTGTGCAACCCCACTGACATCAATGAGGTTGAATATTATGTGGTAGATTCCCAGATGGTGAAAACTGTCACAGCTCCATTGACCTATGCAACAAAGGACAGAATTTGGTCCTTAATTACAATAGTCAAACTCATACTAGAACTATAGATGCAAATAATCCAAACTTTTGAGAAAACTTGGCTCTGCATCCAAACTTTGCAGTTTAGGCCTATCTCTGGTTTAAGTTAATCAAACTAGCAATTATACCTATGAATGACATAACCACCACACATTGATGGTTACGTGGGTTTCAGGTTCATAACCCTTCTGTAGAAGAGAAGGAAAACTAGATACATGGGTTCAAGTCACAAACAGATTATTCAATGCTGCATCTGTCTCACAATTTGTATGTTTTAAACCATGTGAAAAAGTGCAGCGTAACACTAAACTTTTTACAATCCTACACTTAATACCTATACGTACATAAACATACATAAAAACTGGTTTCAGAGTAACAGCCGTGTTAGTCTATATTCGTAAAAAGAAAAGGAGTACTTGTGGCACCTTAGAGACTAACCAGTTTATTTGAGCATGAGCTTTCGTGAGCTACAGCTCACTTCATCGGATGCATAGCATATCGTGGAAACTGCAGAAGACATTATATACACACAGAGACCATGAAACAAAACTTCCTCCCACCTCACTCCCCCGCTGGCAACAGCTTATCTAAAGTGATCATCAAGTAGAGCCATTTCCAGCACAAATCCAGGTTTTCTCACCCTTCCCCACCCCACCCCCCCCCACACACACATACAAACTCACTCTCCTGTTGGCAACAGCCCATCCCCCTTTGAAACCCCTCTTTATAATGCGCATGATAATCAAGGTGGGTCACCTCCAGCACTAATCCAGGTTTTCTCACCCCCCCCCCACCCCCCCCTTTTTCCAAAAACCACACACACAAACTCATTCTCCTGCTGGCAACAGCTCATCTTACAATGTGCACAGCAATAATCCAAGTTTAACCAGAACGTCTTGGGTTTTTTCCTGCAAAACCCCCCCCAAGACGTTCTGGTTAAACTTGGATTATTGCTGTGCACATTGTAAGACGAGCTGTTGCCAGCAGGAGAATGAGTTTGTGTGTGTGGTTTTTGGAAAAAAGGGGGGTGTGGGGGGGGGGGGGTGAGAAAACCTGGATTAGTGCTGGAGGTGACCCACCTTGATTATCATGCGCATTATAAAGAGGGGTTTCAAAGGGGGATGGGCTGTTGCCAACAGGAGAGTGAGTTTGTATGTGTGTGTGGGGGGGGGTGGGGTGGGGAAGGGTGAGAAAACCTGGATTTGTGCTGGAAATGGCTCTACTTGATGATCACTTTAGATAAGCTGTTGCCAGCGGGGGAGTGAGGTGGGAGGAAGTTTTGTTTCATGGTCTCTGTATGTATATAATGTCTTCTGCAGTTTCCACGATATGCTATGCATCCGATGAAGTGAGCTGTAGCTCACGAAAGCTCATGCTCAAATAAACTGGTTAGTCTCTAAGGTGCCACAAGTACTCCTTTTCTTTATACATAAAAACTGTTTTCTTAGCATTACTCCACATATGTAACTTTTGTCCTAGAACTTTTTTTTAAGTATACAGTACATAGTTTATTTTTACTTCATAGTGAAGTGCAATGCACCTGCTATCTGGATATTTTTATCATGGAAACATCTGTAGTAGTATTAGGATCAAAGTGGGGAGCAGAGGAAAAGCAAAATTTTAAACCTACCGCCTTAATACAACTATTCTCCTCAAATGTACTTGAAAGATCAGTGACCATCTCTTGGGCCACAATTTCCACCGCTTTTGACTCCAATCCATGTTTTCTCACAAATTCCTCATTCGCTAAAACCACAGCTGCAGCTCCATCAGATGTTGGGCTAAATGAACATAAAAGAATTATTTACTCATTGCATACAATTAACAATGGTTTTCCAGAAAAAGAGCGCTATTCGTGGCAGTAGTCATTGATATGTAACCAAATTAGATCCATAAACTATTCCAAAGGGGTTTGCTGACATCACCTTGACCTTTCCATCAAAAAGCTGGCTGATCTCTTCTAGCAAAATCTTTTATTGAAACAGATTTCTTCAATTAAAATAGTATATTGCTCAAATTTCTATTAGAAACAGTGCTGACTTTGGAAAATCTCTTTCATGGATGGATAGGAAAGGCAGCAGTGAGGGAAAAACCTTGTTAAACAGCAGCAGAAATGCACTGATATGCAAGGCCAGAGAAATACATGAAAACAGGAAAATGAGGTATACTTTTGTCTAGTGAGTTATAGTTTAAGGATTATCTAGTTAAAGTTAGAGCAAAATGGGCTGAATTTTGTTTTATTTAAATTTTAATTTATAAAATGCATCTAATACTCTGAAGACAGATGGTACAGCATTTGAAAAAAGTCTACAGTTTATAATCCAGTGGCAAATTAAAGTTTGTTTTTTTAATATAAAGTGCTTCAGCATTTATTTCTACACAGTATCAAACTCCTGTTCTTACCAACACTGTAAAATAGTCAAAAAATCATAAATTTTGCGAGACTGCAACACTTGATCTAAACTGTACTTCTTCTGGAACTGGGAAAACCTAGGAAAAACAAACATATCTTATTTTAGCATAACCTTAGGAAGAAGACATATTAATCATAGCTATACCCACTGTATTGCTTTCATACTGTAATTTTACAAAGTGTAAGGCACTGAACAGAGAATTTATATTGGAGTATTGTTCCCATTGTATATAATGGAAAGTGACTTGTCTATTTTATGCTTTTTAAAAGTTTCGAATTTTACTGTTGTGCAATACAGGATCTCTTTCAAATTTGGTTTTCTTGCTATATTTTCATTACCAAAGTACAGTATTGCACTCACGGGTTGTTAGTTGAATGGCTATGATTCTTCCATGCTATTTTTGCAAAGTGTTCTGGTTTTGTCCCTGAAAGAAAAAAGTTAAGCTATACTGAGAGGCTGTAATATTTTCTCACAGACTTATTAACAAGTGATAGGGATGCTGTATTCAGTTCAAATTCTTATGGCACTAGAACAGATCCATTATATTAAGGATTCTTTGCAATACAACTGGGTTTGGGTCAGTAAATGTTTCAATTACTAGATGAGAGATTATTTAAAACTGGCTGAATTCCAGCGGATAAAATGTCCAACTTAGATATTTAACGCATGGTGTTGTCATTAACAGACACATAGAAAATACAAAAGAGGCTAACAGCAATCAATTTTTAGCCAAATTTGAACAGAGATATGTTCATGTATTACTATTTGTCCACTGCACAGTAATTTAATTATATTGAAACATTTGTCTTCTAAATTATTTCCATAAATCGTCTGAAATAAATTTTAAATACGAGATGTCCAATAGTTCATCTGGCAGGAATATGTGCTGCTAAATAAGAGACTAAGTTTTAGAAGCAATTATGGGACTGCTATTCCTTTGGTTGGTGAGAACTGAAGGAATTGCAATGGTGGTACTCTGAGAATGTAAACTGAGAAATGACTAATGCAAAAAAGTTGTCGTAAAACAGTTAAAGTTGCTACACACATCCGTACCAAGCGCAAAACCACAAAACCAAATAAATTAAAAATTAAGCCTCCTATACAGGCACAAACCTTACCACTACCACAACTACTGTACAGCATAGAGTATACACCACAAGCTTAACTCCGCCCCATGAATCTACTTTTCTGAAAATATCCCTTGATCAAGATTCCCCTTTCCCAACACTATTAGTTGTGGATGTCGGGTATGGCAACTTACTCTACCTGGTGAAAAGGAAATCATGGAATAACGTTTTATAACTAAGCTCCCAAACAAATTTTTCACTTTTCTTCTAATACTTTATTCTGCAATAGGATTTTTCCCCACAAGTTTGAACAGTACCATATTTCTCCATATGTTCTTTTCCAGCATTTCCAAAGAACTGTGCGGCTACTGGAGCAGCAGAAAAGCCATGTTTGTTTATCATCACTTCTGTGTGTTTATCTAGTGGATTTGTCCTGTTCGGGAACTAAAAATAAAAAGTTGTAAATTAAGCAACTGGCAAGTTTAAGGTAAATTATCCCTTTCCTTTATAAACTACAGTATTGCTGCAAAAATATAATGGACTTTGAGAAAAAGAGAATCTCTCTTGTAACAGGACAGCACTCTGCCTGAGTAGGGTATTTTGAAATTTCAATAACTTGCCTACTTGTAAGAAAGGACAGATAAGCAGAAGATAGCCAGCAACTGCGTTATAGGGAGGTGGGGAGGGAAAAGGACTTATTGAAGCCCTTAAAAAATGCCCAGGGGGCATTTAGGGTCTACTGGATTCAGCATGGGACTAGGAGTCAGAAGAATTGGCTTCTCTTCCTCCTCTCCCCCCCACCACAACCAAAATGTGAGTACAAGATTTATATTCCAATTGACTTCTTTTATAATTATATGGTAAAAATGGGAAAGTAAGCAATTTTTCAGTAATATTGTGCTATGACACTTTTTGTATTTTTATGTCTGATTTTGTAAGCTAGTAGTTTTTAAGTGAGGTGAAACTTGAGGGTACGCAAGACAAATCAGACTCCTGAAAAGGGAACAGTAGTCTGGAAAGGTTGAGAGCCACTGGTCTAGGTCACATACCGCAAGTGTTAGGAACTATTGAACTTTAGTCTTCCAACAGTGATAAATTTACTGGGAAATTAATCTCTTATCTGTGGATACAAGATTTCACATTGTACATTTATATTTCCCAATAAATGGTTGTGAAAGGTACCTTAACTATTTTCATAGATTCATAGATATTAGGTCAGAAGGGACCATTATGATCATCTAGTCTGACCTCCTGCACAACGCAGGCCACAGAATTTCACCCACCACTTCTACAAAAAAATACCTCACACCTATATCTGTGCTATTGAAGTCCTCAAATCGTAGTTTAAAGACTTCAAGGAGCAGAGAATCCTCCAGCAAGTGACCCGTGCCCCATGCTACAGAGGAAGGCGAAAAACCTCCAGGGCCTCTTCCAATCTGCCCTGGAGGAAAATTCCTTCCCGACCCCAAATATGGTGATCAGCTAAACCCTGAGCATATGGGCAAGATTCATCAGCCAGATACTACAGAAAATTCTTTCCTAGGTAACTCAGATCCTACCCCATCTAATATCCCATCACAGGCCATTGGGCCTATTTACCATGAATATTTAATTACCAAAACATGTTATCCCATCATACCATCTCCTCCATAAACTTATCAAGTTTAATCTTAAAGCCAGATAGATCTTTTGTCCCCACTGCTTCCCTTGGAAGGCTATTCCAAAACTTCACTCCTCTGATGGTTAGAAACCTTCGTCTAATTTCTCATCTAAATTTCCTGGTGGCCAGTTTATATCCATTTGTTCTTGTGTCCACATTGGTACTGTGCTTAAATAATTCCTCTCCCTCTCTGGTATTTATCCCTCTGATATATTTATAGAGAGCAATCCTATCTCCCCTCAACCTTCTTTTGGTTAGGCTAAACAAGCCAAGCTCCTTGAGTCTCCTTTCCTCGGATCATCCTAGTAGCCCTTCTCTCCACCTGTTCCAGTTTGAATTCATCCTTCTTAAACCTGGGAGACAGAACTGCACACAGTATTCCAGATGAGGTCTCACCAGTGCCTTGTATAACGATACTAATACGTCCTTATCTCTACTGGAAATACCTCGCCTGATGCATCCCAAGACCGCATTAGCTTTTTTCACGGCCACATCACATTGGCGGCTCATAGTTATCCTGTGGTTAATCAATACTCCAAGGTCCTTCTCCTCCTCCGTTACTTCTAATTGATACGTCCCCAGCTTATAACTAAAATTCTTGTTATTAATCCCTAAATGCATGACCTTACACTTCTCACTATTAAATTTCATCCTATTACTATTACTCCAGTTTACAAGGTCATCCAGATCCTCCTGTAGGATATCCCGGTCCTTCTCTAAATTGGCAATACCTCCCAGCTTTGTATCATCCGCAAGCTTTATTAGCACACTCCCACTTTTTGTGTCGAGGTCAGTAATAAAAAGATTACATAAAATTGGTCCCAAAACCTATCCCTGAGGAACTCCACTGGTAACCTCCCTCCAGTCTGACAGTTCACCTTTCAGTAGGACCCGTTGTAGTCTCCCCTTTAACCAATTCCTTATTCACCTTTCAATATTCCTATTGATCCCCATCTTATCCAATTTAACTAATAATTCTCCATGTGGCACCGTATCAAACGCCTTACTGAAATCTAGGTAAATTAGATCCACTGCGTTTTCTTTGTCTAAAAAATCTGTTACTTTCTCAAAGAAGGAGATCAGGTTGGTTTGGCACAATCTACCTTTTGTAAAACCATGTTGTATTTTGTCCCATTTACCATTGACCTCAATGTCCTTAACTACCTTCTCCTTCAAAATTTTTTCTAAGACCTTGCATACTACAGATGTCAAACCAACAGGCCTATAATTACCCGGATCACTTTTTTTCCCTTTCTTAAAAATAGGAACTATGTTAGCAATTCTCCAATCATACGGTACAACCCCTGAGTTTACAGATTCATTAAAAATTCTTGCTAATGGGCTTGCAATTTCGTTTGCCAATTCCTTTAATATTCTTGGATGAAGATAATCTGGACCCCCGATTTAGTCCCATTAAGCTGTTTGAGTTTCGCTTCTACCTCAAATATGGTAATGTCTACCCCCATATCCTCATTCCCATTTGTCATGCTACCATTATCCCCAAGATCCTCTTTAGTCTTATTAAAGACTGAGGCAAAGTATTTGTTTAGATATTGGGCCATGCCTAAATTATCCTTGACCTCCACTCCATCCTCAGTGTTTAGCAGTCCCACTTCTTCTTTCTTTGTTTTCTTCTTATTTATATGGCTATAGAACCTTTTACTATTGGTTTTAATTCTCTTTGCAATTCTACTCAACTTTTACCCTGTCTCACTTTATCCCTACATGTTCTGACCTCAATAAGGTAGCTTTCCTTGCTGATCCCTCCCTTCTTCCACTCCCTGTATGCTTTCTGCTTTTTCTTAATCACCCTTCTGAGATGCTTGCTTATCCAGCTTGGTCTACATTTTGATGGAAATGTAGATAATTTACTTTACGCAATATGTCTGATGATATCTTAAACTAATCGATGTGTACATAGGAATTTGGAACTCTTTTATACATTTTAAACATTTGTACTCCTAGATTGAATTCAAAAAAAGGTGCAGATATTTTAAAGACACTTACTTTAGCTTCAAGGGACCCCCTTTCCATCTTCTCAAAGCCAAGAGCCAAAGCACAATTTGCCAAACCTTAAAATAAAGCTTTCATTATTTGAAATCTGACTAAATGTCTAAAGATCATGTACTATAAATTGCATTTTGCTAAAAATATTATACAAAAATTGGTACATTTTCCTTCCTCTTTTTCTTCACTTCTGAATTTGAGTCAAGTTTGAATGAAAATGGTATTGAGGTTACACAAATTATTGATGTCAAATAAGAAATGTACCTGAGAAGATCAGATTTCTTTATTTCAAACCATATAATTATTTTTATGCTGAAAGATCAATTTTTTAGCATTGCCAAGTGTTCTCACCTCAGCCACAAATACTGAAATACAATTATTGAGAGGAACTCGTGGTTAATATTTTTAATTATAGAAATAACAGGAATATCATTTGTCCTCCTCTCCCCTTTTCTGTTCTATAGAACTCCCTGAAGAACTAGAGAAATGGAGTGTAAACTCCCTCACCCTTCAGTTGAAAAGGAGTAGATATAGAATCTTTCAAAAAGAGTTTTTCCCAAAAGTGTTAACTTAAATAACTCAAACTCTTGGCTAACACAATACAGAACAAAACAAAATTTAAAGTCTGACTGAAACTCCCTTCTGCTCTCAGTGGTTCAAGGTTTCAGTCTCTCGTGATGCCATAATCCCAATAGTTTCAATTCTCCAAAAAGTCATTCCAGTAAAACTGAAAATCAAAACCTGATATCTCTAGTATAAAACACAAGCAGAAAAAAAAAAAAACCCTTGAAAAAAAATCATTACACACCAAAAAAGGGTAAAAAAGGCGCTCTCCTTTCCAAGATCACCTTTTAACTAAGGGCTTGTCTACACTTACATTTTATAGCGCTCTAACTTGCTGACTCAGGGATGTGAAAGATCACCCTCCTGAGCACAGCAAGTCTGAGCGCTTTAAAGCACTAGTGTAGACAGGCTCTGAGCGCTGGTAGCCATGCTCCCAGCGCTCGGAGCTAATCCCCTCGTGGAGGTGGATTACCTGGAGTGCTGGGAGAGCTGTCTCCACACTTGCACTTCAAAGCGCTGCCGCGGGAGCGTTCCCGTGACAGCGCTTTGAAGTTTCCAGTGTAGCCATGCCGGAAGAGAATTTTCCGTGTAGTATTACTTATTACTTGTAGTGTTGGAAGGAAGTATAGTTCAAAAGGTAACTAATAAAATAAAGAGCTGCAATAGACAAAAAAAAACTGTCTTAAAAGAAATAAGCATACACCTTCTCACTGTTCTGCTGGTAAGCAAGGCAGGGGGAGGAGATAAGAAAGGAAGGCCTTGGATGGAGGAAAGCAGCAAGGATAAACTGCTTCAAACTGTGTTTTGCTAAAGCTAGTAAGTTAACTGAAGGATATAAAGAGAGCCAGGAATTTGAAGGTTCTTTGTCAGACCCTAACTGATTACGCTGAAGCACGACAGGATGAGATGATTTGCCCTGGGTCTGGCCTATTTGTAAATATACTGCTCACATGCTTATGAATACTTTGTTCCTGTATTGGGTGTACTGACTGCTTATTTTTAGGCTGTTAGGCATGTTTAGAGCAATTGTATAAAATACCATTTGGCCTCTGGATTTAATAAAAGAATTTATGGTTAAATTTGTATATGATGGTCTCCCATATGAATAATTTCAAATATTAATAATTCCAACATAAATTGTCAATATTTTGTAAAGAAAGTGCAGAATAACAAAAAGATGAATGCTGGCACTTCCATTAAGTTTTACTCTTAAAAATGAAAGTACATTCATAAACAATTTTAGATTACTTAAACCAATGTTGCTTACTGTATTAGGCTCCTATCCTGCCATCTACTCCATATGGAAAAATCCCTACCCCCACACAGGGCATGACAAAATTGATCAGTCTAGGTAATACCCATCACCCTTCCCAGTCTGAGGAGGCAGGCAGAGAATTTATGTAGCTCTGCATATGGAAACTGAACAAATGTAATTTATAAAATTTGGAGAACATACTATTCCCTTTCACCCCCATTTGTTTCAGAGTGTGACTGACAAAATTAGTTAATGAATATACATATTACATCACTGCTAATTAATTCTAAACAAACATAGCTTACCTCCCTGGATCACTTGCCGGGCCATGAACAAAGCAGTGGATCCAGTGGAACAGTTGTTGTTAACATTAATGATTGGAATGCCAGTTAATCCCAAACTGTGATAGATAGCCCGTTGACCACATGTTGAGTCACCTTTATACAAAGATGAAACATTTAAAAGAAAGTGGAGAGTAGTCATATAGTAGCAAAAATTCCAACAACATAAGCGTAATGCCATACTTTGATTCTAGAAAAGATTTCTAAAATCTCTGAAGAGCACAATTTTCCAACTCAACCAATAGCAACAGGTAAGCTAAGATAGCACTTAATCTTGTTATAAAGCGGTTCAGTCACTATTGCCAGGCTGTACAAATAAACAGTCTACAATATAATACCAGATACATACACTCATGACACTAGGGGAGTTAGTTTCCCAGACATATACTAAGCATCATGAGGGGTTAAGAGTCAACCTGAGCTGTGTTCAAAAGGGCATGGACTCCATTTCCCTAAATATCCCAGCAGCTTTTCTTCTGCTCATATCTGGTCAATCACAAACACATTTACTGGAAGACAGGTGGTTAAAGTGCAGTGCCAGGTTGAATTTTCTGTAAAGAGTATTTTATTAAAATAAAATGAAATTTGAAATTAGTTGCTATTAAAATAAGCTAGAAGGACCATGTGCTTGCCTATTACATGCTTAGGCACATACAAGATGGCAGTATTTATTACCAAATGTCTTTCTAGACAGTTCTCTCCTTCACCCTAAGAAATTAACTCCTCAGATTCAAGCTTACCTTTGCCTTTTCCTGGCTGGTTAAAATTCTGAAAAGTGATTATCTAGGGAGTATATTTCCTTTTCTTCAATTCCAGCTGCAAATGTGTGTTAATATTCACTTGACCCCAAAATGCCCATTTTGCTCTTAAGTGGCAAAACAAACTACTCAAACTACTTAGTTTCTAAGCATTTGTAGCAAAGCTCTTTGTTAATTTATATGATTAATAATTTTTCACTGTAGCAGGTTGAGCAGTATTTCTATTTATATCTTCAACTACTTGTTTTAAGAAAGTTCTTGGCTACTTTCTAATGATTACAAAAATATAACATAAATCCTCAAAGAAACTTAATCACCTTAGTTTTATTTCTTCTTCATTTGATCAACAAAATGCCACTTATTTACAGGACTACAAAAAAAGTCACAGAAATGCTCTTCACTGACCTGTATCCTTCTCTTTAAAATGACCCTGAAAGACTGTATTTTGACATTCACTCTTCTTGGCCTAATTTGTTTTAAAGAGAGCTTTGCCATGTTGTTTGGCTTCTTAGTGGTAAGTGTTACCAATAAAAGTAGTTTAATTACATAGTTACGTCATTGTCTGTTGTGCTGTCTACTCACAATTGGGTGATTTAAGAAAAGAATTCTCAGAATTTTAACCTTCCTGTTGAACTTCCCTGTTATACCATTTCCTTTCCATAATGTACTTGAAGGAGGACTGACTTTGCCCAAATGATAATTAATCTTTTTCTACAACTAGCTTAGGATGAATTGGGCAAACGTGCTCTGCAAAAAAGAAAATGTATAGATGTATCTTTAAGTACCGTGAAGACAAATACAGAAAAGATAAGGAAGAAAGAACAACAGAAATGCCTCTCGAGAAAACGACTTGATATCTAAGGTAATGTTCTAGCTTTGCAGGCAAGGTTACCATAACTTCTCAACCTCCAGTGGTGGCACCAGCTGGCAAAACTATACTGTCATTTAAACTACTGCAATGAATGACATTACCATAACAATTATAAGAATGTATGGATTGGGTATAACTCACATAAGGTGCTGGAGATGATCAAACACAAAAGATAACACTGTAGGGGTCTGATCCTGTAATGGGAGCTACTTAGGATACTCACACATGTACCACGTTTCCTTGAAATCTATATCTACCAATGATTAAAATAACTGGACACTGTACAGGTCTCTATGGCTTGAATTAAAAATCTGAGGCCCTAATCTTGCAAAGACTTATACAGGTGCATAGTTTTAAGCAGGGCTCTGTGTTAAGGCAGATCCAGGAATGGGGAAGGAGGAGCAGATGTTAGGCTTTGTATAGGAAGGGACAAATTTCATTCTCACTGACGGGACTCCTCATATGCATAAAGTTAAGCAAGTGGGTGTTTGCAAACTCACACCCTAAACAGGGAACATTAACTTACCGTAAACATAGCCCACACATGCCTGCTCCACTGCCGAGTAAGGAACACCTGCATCAGCTAAAGCCTTCTGACCTAGAGAGAGTTTTTTTTTTTTAAATCCAGCAGTCAAAACTTTTAAAAAGTGAATAAAATATTTTTTGAGAAACTGATCCAAACAAAACTTATAGAGAGGCAATTAAAGAAATTAAATCAAGGGCAAATACATTATTGATTGTCACAGGGACAGACTTATATACTCTTACAGATTTCTGCAGTCTGGAGGAACACACAAAACTTAGCTTTTCATCCTCTACCATAGAAGCCTAATTAATATTTTATTGAATGTAGCTCTGATTTCTGCAAAAATTTAGAAGCTAATTTAGTAAAATAAATTCTTCATCTCTCTGAATAAAAAGGTACATTATAGTATGCATTTATGTAAACAATATACAAAAATAGTATTACACATGCACTATAGAAACAAACTTCAAGGCCCACTATGTTTGAAAGAGGAAACAACATATCTTAACTGACTTGTTATATTAGGAATCTGTAGAAGACTCTAATATAGGGATTGGCAACCTTTGGCACGCAGCCCACCAGGGTAAGCCCTATGGCGGGCCACGCCGGTTTGTTTACCTGCTGCGTCCGCAGGTTCGGCCGATCGCAGCTCCCACTGGCCTAAGTTCACCTCTCCAGGCCAATGGGGGCTGCGGGAAGCGGCGCGGGCTGAGGGATGTGTTGGCTGCCCTTCCCACAACCCCCATTGGCCTGGAATGGCGGACGGCGGCCAGTGGGAGCTGCGATCGGCCAAACCTGTGGACGCAGCAGGTAAACAAACCGGCCCGGCCCGCCAGGGGGCTTACCCTGGCAGGCCACATGCCCAAGTTTGCCGATCCCTGCTCTAGTATAATTAAGGCAAGAAAATCTTGTCTAATAACTAATTATTTCAATGAAAGTGTCAAAATGGCTGCATAAAGTCTAAAGATAAGATGATAATGCTGGAATATAATAAATATTTGAGCCCTGTGATGTATGCCCAACATTTTCTCGGGCCACATAGTTCAAATTTCATTAGTACATAGTTTTAACAACAGAAGTTTCTTCCTCCTGGCTGTTAAGTGATCAGCTGGTATGCCTATGCATGAAAGTTGATATCACTTATATACATTAATTTTAGCAAGTGCAACTACATAGGATATCGTTTATTTAAATATCTAATTAATTTTTGAATCCCATGTTCTTGGCTTCGATTCTGTGTGGCAGTGAGTTCCACAGGTCAAATATGCACTATGTAAAAAAGTATTTCATTTCATCGGTTTTAAATTTGCTGTCTTGAATGTTCATTGGTTGCTTCCCTGTTCTTGTGTATTTTACCCTTTCTCATAATACAATTCAGAAAAAAAATGTTAAAACTAAAAGTCATCTTGGCCGTTAATTACCTGCCTCCTTAGCCATGTCAGGGTAATCCCAATCTTCCTGCACACCAGGCTTTTCAAACTGGAAGGAAGAAAAACACGATTTAAACTTAATATAGATATTTTGCTCAAATTGCTACACTCAAGTGTCATATGAGTAAATTATTTTTTTGATATCAGAACACCCAGGGTGAAATCCCTCTTGCAGAGGGCCCATGCAGAGTCATTGTTCCACAGAAACTACACTGTATACAGCACAGTGCTCCCCAAACTGTGGGGCATGCCCTCTATGGGGCTGCAGAGGAACAAGGGGGGGGGAGGGGCGTGCAGTGGGGCCCAGGCCAGCCCCCACTTCCCTCATTCCCTCTCCACCCCCATCCCAGCTCTGCCTCTAGCCCCAGCTCCTCCTCCAGCTCTGCCTTCAGTCCAAGCTCCGCTGCTGAGGAAGCCTCAGATGTGCATTAATAGGGGCTGGGGTAGTGTAGACAAATTCCATTAATGGTAAAGGGCGGGATCATGAGTGGAACAGTTTGCACACCACTGGTATAGCATGAACAAAGACTATGCAGGCAAGGCTCATCTCCTCCCGAAACCAAGGCTGTGCTCTGTGCTGGCCTTGAACTGGCCAGAAAGGAGAGACTGGACAGGGAGTTCTTGGCTCTATGTTAAGACAGATCTGTGAACAGGAGAGAGGCGCAGAGGGGATGAATTTCATTCTCACTGATTAATACAGTACTTATAACCATCACTAAGTTTTGACAAAGGTTTTGTCCTTTTACACAATTTTATGACTATGTACCTTTCAAAAGCAAGCAAGTTCAATGTTATTTTGTGTAAGCCTCCCTTCCCATGCCTAATGTCATCTCACTATGCACCATAACCTAGGTGTCAAGTCATGTCTAGCCTTCAGTCTTGCAGCAGGGACTGTACTTTTATTCTCTCTATAAAGAGACAAACATGAATGTGCTACATACAAATGTTTAATAAATAGTGATAAAATATGTCAGCAAAAGATTTTATGTATGACTTACGAATTCTAGTTGATATTATGAAGTTATTATAAGAATGGCCCTACTGGGTCAGACCAATGGTCCACCTAGCCCAGTATTCTAACATTTATTTTGATAATGCTAACACAGGTAAGCAAGACTGGTTTCTAGCTATGCATTTGTAAGTGTTCAGTGAGGCCTGAGGTCTTGGCATGAGCTGGCACCTCGTCTGCCAGTGTCATAATTAAGGCTGCGAGTCTTTCAGAGCAACTTGCAACTGGTAAGAGCAAACGGGACAAATGCCCAGTTTCGCCAGAAAAGTCAGGCTATCCGGGACAGGGCTTAAAAAAGGGACTGTCCCAGCCAAAACAGGATGTATGGTCAGTCACCCTACACCTTGGAAGGGATGCAGTAGTCTGCTAAAGCAGAGAAGACCCTGAGATACCAGGGAAGTTTAGGAGCTCTGCCCAGCTTAAAGATGAAGGGAAGACTTTTGTGTTTCTTTTTGAACTTTAAGTTAATAAACCAGACCCTAAGGAGGGATGTTGCTATTGAACTTGTAAAATACTAGTTTGGTTTATTTAGAAAAAAAAGAGGAAAACTGAGGTGAAGGGCTGGATGACTCATGGGAAGGACACAAAGGGGGGCACCAGCTAAAGGGGGGGAACATTACCCCCCCATGACTCCACTCTGCCCCCAGCCTGGGGGGCCCACACTCTCCCTGTCCCCATCGCACTAGGGGATAGGCTCTGTCCTCCTGCTGCTGGGAGCTGCAGCAGCGAAAGGAGAGAATGTGTGGCCGCCGGGCAGCCCCACACCAGCATCTCCAGCGCGGCTGTACCGCCCCCAGCGCAGCCTCCAGTCCAGTCCTCAGGCGGGGCTGTACAGACCCCAGACAGGAGACGCAGCTGCATGGAAGGGCTGGACGTGGTACAGTCGCGCCGGAGGAGCTGCTGGTGTGGAACCACCCAGAGGCCCAACATTCTGCTCCTTTCGCCACTGCAGTTCCCTGCTGAATGTGCTCCCGCAGGCATCTGGGGAAGGGCATGTGACCCTTTGTGCCCCTCCCAGGCGTCGCCAAATGCTACAGCAGGAGGATAAAGGGCACTGGTTCCAGGGACTGGGCAAGGAGCTGTGTGGTCTAAGCTCTCAGGAGGAGGTGCCAGATCTTCACCCTCAGGAGTGTACCCAGGGGCCCCAAGGCACGAACAGTGCCTGGGCTCCAGTCAGACTTGGGAGGCTTAAAACACATGGAATCCAGTGGTGATATACAATGGGAACGTACATCAGCATAGCTATGTCTGTTGGGGTGAGACATAGGCCAACCTAACCTGATAGTGGAGGGAGGCACAATGGCATGCCCCCCCTCGCCACCACAGCCATGGTCAACTTCCTGATGACTGCCAAGGCACCCTCCAGCAACACCTCTTGACCACAGAGCCCCCTGACCAAGGCACCCTGGGAGGTCGCCCATGGCACTCACCCTTAAGGCCGACCCTGCTAGAGTCGGCCTTAGGAAAACCGTGGCACCGCCACTGCCTCATCCGGCCCCCCACCCCTCCCTAATCACCATCTCCCCTGGCCCCCACCCATCATCCTGCCACTGTCTCCCCCACCCCTCCCCATTGCCCCTAACCCCGCTATTGCCTTTCCCAGCCCCTCCCCATCACCCTTGTCAAATTACCTCCGCTCATGGGCAGTGCCTACACTGAAGCGTTACAGCAGTGCCACTGCAGAGGTTTAAGTGTAGACAAAAGTCCAAACCTCTGGAGGTCTGCAATTTTTTTTTTTCCAATAGCCCCAGGGGTTTTACATTCAATTAGAGGAGATACAGAAAATATTTCATTGGTGCACTATGGAGTTCCACATCCCTACACTGCCACAAGCAGTAGCTTAATTGGAAAAGATTATATATTTTATTAAGATGATGTTTAAAAAACGTGAACCGTACAGACTTTAAGTGTAGAAATTTCTGGTTATTAGGGAACAACATACAGATTATCAAGGGGTGTGAAGTTTGGTTTAAGATCGGATGGCATAAGGAATACATAGTCTGCAATAGCCCCAATTGGGGGTAAAAGGTTAATGGGTCAAAGTACAGACATTGAGATTGAGGGTATGTTGTTCATATGATGGCTATGTTCAGGTGTGGAGTATAATGAGTGGATACGATGATGAGGATGGATTTACCTTCATTTGGTGAGATTTATCATTCAGTGAGTTTATAGTTCCAGTTCGTATGGTCCAATGGAAAAAGTCTCTCAGTCCCTTTCTCGTAGTCGATGCATGATGTCGCTCTGGCTCATGCCTCTTGGTACTGTTGGTGGCCGGTGATGTGTTCGGTGTAGATGTCCCTGGACCATCAGATGGTGTCTGAGACCATGAGGCGCCGCTTGAGCCGTGTGTAGCATCGACTGATCCCGCAGGTCTGCAGCACACGCTCGTTGCAGGGTCCCAGGCGCCCAGGGCTCCAACAAGCAGGGCATCCATCTGCACCTCATAGCCCTTCGCTCTCAAGGTGTCGGCCAGGGGATCGTACTTTTCCAGCTTACAAGCTCGGGCTTCACGAAAGGCTGGGTTTCTGTTCTCAAAGGAGACTCTGATGTCGATGAGGATGATCTGGGCCTCATCGGTGACGACAACATCAGGTTGCAGCTGGCAGTCGGTACCGGGGATGGCGCAGTTCACGGCGACCTCCCCCAGGCACGGTGCAATGGCTTTCACCAGGCGGTTATGGATGACGTTGAGGTGCAGCTGCCAGGCTCTGGAGTAGGGCTTGCAGCTGCACAGGACATGGGGCAGGGTCTCATTGGAGTAGCCACACTTCCTGCAACGCTTGTCTCGGTTCACGTGGCAGATGGCTCCATTGAGTGGGACGCAGTTGAGACGGGCACAGTGGATGAACCGCCAGTCGGCGAAATGGGTGAAACCGCTCTCAGCAAGGAAGTGGTTGCTGGTGTCCCACTTGCTGGTCAACTCGAAGGCTTTACCCACTTACTGGTCAACTCAAAGGTCCGGTTTACACTTCAGGGTTTCCACGTACAGCGAGTGGACGGCGGCCTTCAGGGTCCTCTCCAGCATGCCCCTGGAGCTCGGGGTGACAATGGTGTTGACGTTGGACCTGATCTGTGGCACCAGGACTCCCAGCGGCAGCCGACACGCTTCCCCAGGTGACGCGTGTCATTGTGAGCGCGGAACCACAGTGAAGTGATGGCGCCCCTGTCCTGTCCGAATTCGCCATCCAGGGAGCCGCTCAGGAAGGTGGCGATGTCTTGGTTGGAGGGGGCTCTGCCAATCCGCTTCTTTGTCACATCATTCCACGCAGGGCGTTCGCCGCAATGTTCCTTACCGCGGCATCGAGATACGTCAACAGGCGGAAGGCGTGGGTGATCACCACGACGTCACACAGGTTGCCCATGTGGGGGACATTGGTGCCACAGTGCCTGTGAGCGATGTAGACCGGTTTGTTGCTGGCTCTCTAGGGAAGGAACAGTCATTTCTTCACCAGCTGCCAGACGATCTTGTCTGCCTTGTTGAGGGACACTTTGCCCCGGTGGATCCCCTTAGGCTGAACAAGGTGCGGGGATCTCTACTTACTTCCGGGAACTGCACCAGAGAAAGGAGCAGAACACGTGGCCACCAGGCAGCCCCACTTCAGCATCTCCAGCAGGGCTGTACAGACCCCAGACAGGAGGCGCACTTCGTCCAAAAATGCATTGGGTGGTCTACTCCTGAGGACTAGCCACTTGTGACTGGATCTCTAACAAGGGCAACTGGAGCCATTTCAGTTATCCACTCACCAAAGAAAGTCTTCTGATTTGTCAAATCCAGAAAATACATTCCTCTCCTACATGTTCCCCTAACTCAGAATGAGATGAATAGGCTCGGCTCCAACGTTGGTGGGGGGAGAACACCTATTAACCAGAACAGTTTGAAGGCAGGGGGCATTAGAGTCATGCCTAAAACCATTCTGGGAGACAGGCGTGAGAGTTCAAGCATGAGAAGAGTCGAAGCCCTTTGCTGCACAGGGAGCTGGCCCCAAGTCTCGTCCCCTCAGAGCATTCAGGGATGGGGGCAGGGAAACATTTTGTGCCCAGGTTATCGGACCGTCCAGACGTTGGGAGCTTTGTCTTATATATGCAACCACACACCCCCCCACACCCCCACACAAAGTGTCTCGATCTTTCACACTTGCTATCTGGTACCCCAGCCCAGATACTACGGTGATGGGCAGTAGTTAAAACCTTAAGGCAGAAGGAGCGCAGCTACATAATTAGGGACCTTGGGAAACGCTGTGAAGCGGGGGAGGGGGCTGCGTCCTTAAGGGAAAGGCGTTGGGGGCGGAGGGTGACAGCGGCGCCACTCACCCCGCAATCTCCGCTGTCGGGCCCCAGACCCGGCCGAGCGCTGGGGCAGACACACCTCCCCCGAGCCCCTCAGAGAAGGGGGGCAGAGACGCTAGGCGCCCGGGGGAGGCGCAGGGTGCCTGGGGCCGCCCGGCGCCCTGAGTACCTTGGTCATCCCGACTCCCACCACAAACACTCTCCGGCCGAACGGGGCCATCCTGCAGCTGTGAGAGGAGCGCGCGCTCGAGCCGCCCCTGGGCGAAAAGGAGGCGGGCGCGCGCGCGCGGGCGCTGGAGGCCAGGGCGGACAGGAGGGTCGCCCAATCCCGCGGCCACGCCTCTGACGGCCAGGCTAGAGGAGCCAAAGGTCGAGGGGGCGGGGGAGCGCGCTGGGGATAGGTTCCCCCGCTCCGTTCTCCGGCCGCTTCCCTCCGCCCCTTCTCTTAAAGGGGCAGCGCCCTTGCAACAAACCCTTTCTTTCCTGGCCGCCACTTGTCCCTTTCCTCGGCTTACGTTAGGGGAGCGGGCGGGAGGAGGGCGAGGTCGCCTCAGTGTCAGTGGTGGAAAAGGCAGTGGGAGTGGCAGCCATGCTAGCTGGGGATAGGCGGCGGCGGGCAACGTATGGCTGCTGGTGTGCGGCCGCCTCGCCCCTTTCCCGGGACCGGCCCCTGGCTCGCGCCCGCGGCGCCAGGCCTGTGGCGGCCGCGTGCCCTCTGAGGAGCGTTAACCGCCGGCCGTGGCGCGTGCCACCTCCCCCAAAGGGGCAGGATCGGGGCCTTGGACTGAGAACTCGCGGGGGGGGGGGGGTCGCCCGCGTGTGTCTGGTCTGTGCCGCCCACAGCCCGCTGTTAATGTTTAACCGCCGCCAAAGGAGGTGGCTGGCCGGCGTCCGTGGCTCAGCGCCGCCGCTGCAGTGAGGAGAGAGCCCGGCGCCCTGCGGCTCTCCGCGCCAGGGTCGTTGGCTGGGGAAGGGCGCCCCGCCCGGGGCGCGAGAGGGAGTTTTGTGTAACTAGTGAGCTGGGCCTGAGGGGGCCGGGGGAGGGGAATCGGCCAGGGGTTATTTCGGGAGAGGAGCTTTCATTTCACTGGTACGGAAAGTTCTTTTCCTTCTTTAACACCCGCCGACATTAATCAGTCTGTTCCAGACGACAAGGTGTTAAAGTCCTGTGACCTTTGCACCTATGGGCCTGCATTAGGGTGACCAGATGTCCCGATTTTATAGGGACAGTCCCGGTTTTCGGGCTCCTATTATCCCCCACCCCCTGTCCCGATTTTCCACATTTGCTGTCTAGTCCCCCTAGCCTGCATATTGCAACCAAGTCCTCGTGGACAGACCTGTGTTGAGTTCACTGGCTCCTCCTGGGTGCGGGTGACCCATTCCGAATCAGTTGCAGGATCTAGGCTGGAGAGAGAGGAGGGTAGCGGACAGAGCCATTTAGGGTAGGAGTCTAATGAGTGAGATGAAAATTACCAGTGCGGGGGAGTGGGAGTATTTGGCAACTGAAAGGAGATCAAGGTGGGTATAGGGTGATCAAAATGGGAATATTGTGGCAGATAGGAGGAGGCGCTGAGCACGTCAAGAGAGAGGAGGTGCACTTAATAGTGCTGCAGAGGTGCTCTAGCATGCATACCTTTTCAATTCTCAAATTCCCCCTGGTTAGAGAGTGGACAGTGTACTCCCAACAATCAATTTCATTAAATCATCTGGTATGGCCTCTAAAAACAGGATATTTAATACAAACTAGATCAGGTGCTCAGTTAAGTTATATGGTGAATATGCAACAACGGAGTTATTCAGACCTCGGGGATAAATATTTTAACTTTCAGTTTGTCTTTTTGCTATACTTATTAAACTAACAGCTTAATTTTTAAAAGAGTGTTCCCTTTTCATTCCAAGCCCTGGAGCAATTTGCAAAGCATCATAAATGGGAATAAAAAAACCTCCATAAACTGTTAACAAAAGTCAGAATTAGAACCTAAGAGTCCTGATTTGCAGTCTCCTGCACTAATCACTAGATAACACTCCCTAAAAACAGGTACATGTGTGAGAAATATATATAAAATCAATCTGACAAATGGAGAGTGAGAACTCACCTGTCTCACACCTGTCAATTTTTCTTCAATTCCTTAATAACTCTCATAGGTCTTTTTCATCTCTAGCTTCTATGATTCTTTAAAGAGATCTTCTCACCTTGTTTACTGAGTACTTCTTGTGGGGACTGTACACTAAGGAGTGGCCTGGGGAGGTATCATATATACAACTATAGTTCCTATAGTGATGAGAGCATTACAAATGTGATAGATAGATATAGATATAATTTTATTATAATTAGATCATAAATACTGTATAAAATATTGTTAAATGGCAGCACTCTATCCTTCAGGTTTTTTTAAGTCACTATATTGGTGTGACATACCTGAAAATAATGTATAAAATTCCCCCTATGCTGGTCTGATGAAACCAGCACTTAACTAACCAACACTATTCCCAGGGCTTTGCTAATAACTGGAAATAAGTAAAAAAGTTAACCAAACAAGAACCTAACCAATATATAAAGATACACATTCATGCTGCAAAAGCCCTGAAGCTGCAAACTGTTTTGTGTGGGCAGACCCTGGCACCCATGCAGAACCATACTGACTTCAGTGCGTCTCCATGTGACTGCACGGGTCTGCTTATGCAGGTCTCATTGCAGCATTGAAGCCTAATACAGTATTCTTGACAATTTTTTTTCACATCTGAGAAATTAATTTGGGACTTTTACAAGGCATAATCTGAGTTTTAGAATTAAAGGATAAAGGGTGGGCCACTCAGTTCTACAAAAAATAATGCAGTTGCTTGCTAAGTAGCTAACATATAAGGTCAAAAGCTCTCGTAGAACTGTTGTCTTTGATTTTACATGCAGATGTACGTACGTTGCCTAGTCATATGTAGTAATCTTTAGTTTAACTTCATGCTGAGTATCTCCTCAGTATAGTAAATCCTTCCTTTTATAAGGAAGACAGGTATGGTGCAGTTGAGTAGGAAAAATGTATGTGTATTTGTATACATTTTTGCAGCTGTTACTTTTTCCATATTTTGCTGGGCTTTTTGGTTTGAGACTTTTTTTTATTAGTTAACTTTAATTATCTGGTATGGTTTGTTTTCCAAATGAGGTCTGCAAAATAGCTCTAAATGTGAACAAGGAAATTTAAAGAGCCTTTTGCAATCTGCAACTATAGTCAAATTCAAATAGCAAGTTTGGCAGAAATGTCCCTAGAAAAAAATGGATAGCCAGATTACCAAATTATTAAATTTTCAAATAGTAATTGTACAGCTCTGTAAAGTTGTCTTATTGGGTTGTACAATTGGTACATTCCTCAATAATAATTAATATCATACTTAGCACTGTACAGATATTTGTTAATTAATCTTCAAAAACCTGTGTTGGTAGGTAAATATGAATATCCCTACTTTATAAGTAAACTGAGGCAGAGAGGGTAAGTGAATTATTCAAGCCCACAAAAGAAGTCAGATGCAGGATTAGAACTCAGGGCAGTATTATCCCCCTATAAATTATGAGGAGTAACTCATATCCTCTGACAGAAAGGCAGTTCCTGGCTTCTAGTCCTGTGCTCTATACATCTATGGAGTTATGTAGCTTCCATCATTGTAGCATCTGAGTACCTCACAAACACTAATGAATCTGCACAACACCTCTGTGAAGTTTTATTGTTATCATTTTGCAGATGGGGGATTAGCACAAAGAGATTAAGGCTCAGATCCTTTGGGAGTTAGATGCCTAAATACTGTTAAACAACTTGCCCAATGCCATTTGGAAAATCTGTGGTAGAACAAGGAAACAAAGCCCCAGTTCTTGTGTTATAGTCCGCAAAACCTTTCTTCTGCTCATACATGTCCCCGCCCCACTGAACTGGACATGTCCCCCTCATTTTCCCATCACAGAAACTACATTTTTTAAAAATGAGAATTTATTTGTATCCCATGGCTGGAGAACAGGCCCCATTCTCCCATGAATATATCATATTTTATTTTTTCAGTAATAGCTATACCATGTCTATTGTCTGTCACAGTAAATATAATATTTTGGGATCAGATTCTTGTAACACAAAATTACTATTTTCTTTATAGCATTTTTTTCAGATAAATTGTAGATCTTTTTGTTTCTCGTGTCAGCTAATCACTCCTTCCACCAAAAAAATAATCACTAGTTTAAGAATTGGGGGCCTTGCCTTGCTCAAGGTTCTCAAAGTCCAGCCAAAAAAAAAAAAGCAACACATTGTCCGTAGAATATTAACATACGGCTTCTCCCTGTGTCATGCTGTTCTTGAAAGAAAACCAGCCTCAGAAGTGAGGTGCTGTAGCAAAGCCATTTCCAAAGTTTTCACTGGTGCAGAGCAGAATGGGGACATGGGTTCTATTTCCAATACCCCACGCATTCTGTGAGGATGGGCATTAATTACTTCCTCATTTATTTACAGGCATTTCTACTGTGCTCATCACCTTCTCTGAGCTTCTCATGAGTGAGAATGAATAGGTGTCCCATCATCACAGGATGTTGTGAAGTATCATTAACCCCATTTTACAGCTAGGGAAAGCGAGGCAGAGAGGTGAATAGACTAAAATGTATTTCTAAAAATGTATAGATACAGTGAGTTTTTCCTTCTGGATTAACTTCCGTAGCCTTTCTAAAATAATTAATTCTGATCCCAAATGAGTTATTTAGTACTTAATGACAAATGAGTTAATTAGTCCTTAATGAACCCCTGCAATGCTTAAAATTAAAGGGTTGGCAGGATCAAAGCCCTAGATTGTGTAGATGGCAACTGCCTCTCATATAACCTGAGAGACAAGGTGGGTGAGATGATATCTTTTAATAGATCAGTCTCTGTTGGTGAGAGAAAAGCTTTTGGGCTATATAACCTGTCACTTCTCCTTGCAGTCCCTCAGTATTTCCTGCCATTTCTGATCATAGCTTCCCACCGTCATTTAAATAAATCAGCAACCTTTTCTGAGCCCCCTTTCTCCCAGCAGGACAGTGGGGTCTTGCCGCCTATTAAATCAGAGCCAAGCCCAGTAGCAATTTTGCTGGAATGGTGGGTCCTACTTTCCCCTGCCCTCTGGAGGCTGCAGGGAGAATTTCCGCCAGTGGGTGGCGCAGCAGAGCTTCTCCCCAAACTTGGAGGTAGGCGCAGGAGGAAGCAGCCACCGCTGTCGCTTTGAAAGCCTTGAAAGCCCGCACAATGCTTCGGCTGGGGAGAGCTGCAGCTGGGTGCAGGGCGCTCGCCGCGCCGCACCCCGGCGGGGCCGGCGGCCACAGCAAGAGATCCTCGTCCGGGGGGAAGGAGATCCTGGTCAACGTGCACGGCGGGGAAAGCAGCGGTGAGTCCAGACCCGCCCCTCCAGTCCCATGGGAGGGAGAAGTAGAAAGTCTGGTGCGGGCCAGGCAACTTCCTCCTCTAGAATGGAGGTAGCTGCAGGGGGGAATCAGCTCTCTTCCCCTCCCTTTCCCCCTGCTCTACTCAAGTCTTGGCCCACAAAAATGACTCCGTTTTCCGAGCTACACGAAATAACTCTGGAGAGGTGCTTTCTCGCCTCCCTACTCCAAAATCGCAGCTGGCAAATACTCTCCTGAAATGTGCAGACTGTGAAACTGCGGCAGGGAAGTTGCAACAACCCAGAAACAGAAAGCCCCCGCCTGAGCTACAGAGCACACAGTGCATCCGATGAAGTGAGCTGTTGCTTATGCTTTGAGCTTATGCTCAAATAAATTCGTGAGTCCAGTTTACCAGCTGATAATAATCATGTGCCCAATCATGATTTGACCCTGCCAGGTCTGTATAGGCAGGAGTAAGCTGTACAATAGCCAGACAATAACGACTAGCATTAGGCCAGCTAGAGACTTGGGCCCTGGAATTTATTTTAAACCCACTTCTAATGCACTCTGGGCGTATCCACACAGTTCATATGGGCAGTATGTTGTTGTGTAACAAAGCAGAACCAGGAATATTGCACCAGAACTGTTGTCAAACTGTATATATGTTTTTAGATATATATAGATGAGATGGGGCAAAAAACAATTCCTATCTACTGCCTGAAAAGCAACCATGTTGGAGGATCTGGTTACAGCTCTGATAGTGTGTATCTACATGTGTATCAAGGATCTACAACCTATCCTGAAGGACGACCCATCACTCTCACAGATCTTGGGAGACAGGCCAGTCCTTACTTACAGACAGCCCCGCAACCTGAAGCAAATACTCACCAGCAACCACACAACAAAACCACTAACCCAGGAACCTATCCTTGCAACAAAGCCTGTTGCCAACTGTGTCCACATATCTATTCAGGGGACACCATCATAGGGCCTAATCACATCAGCCCACTATCAGAGGCTCGTTCACCTGCACATCTACCAATGTGATATATGCCATCATGTGCCAGCAATGCCCCCTGCCATGTACATTGGCCAAACTGGACAGTCTCTACGTAAAAGAATAAATGGACACAAATCAGACGTCAACAATTATAACATTCAAAAACCAGTCGGAGAACACCTCAATCTCTTTGGTCACTCGATTACAGACCTAAAAGTGCCAATTCTTCAACAAAAAAACTTCAAAAACAGACTCCAACGAGAGACTGCTGAATTGGAATTAATTTGCACACTAGATACAATTAACTTAGGCTTGAATAAAGACTGGTAGTGGATGTGTCATTACACAAAGTAAAACTATTTCCCCATTTTTATCCCCCCCCCTACCCCCCACTGTTCCTCACACGTTCTTGTCAACTGCTGGAAATGGCCCACCTTGATTATCACCACAAAAGGTTCCCCTCCCCCACCCCCACTCTCCTGCTGGTAATAGCTCACCTTACCTGATCACTCTCCTTACAGTGTGTATGGTAACACCCATTGGTTCATGTTCTCTGTGTATATAAATCTCCCCACTGTATTTTCCACTGCATGCATCTGATGAAGTGAGCTGTAGCTCACGAAAGCTTATGGACAAATAAATTTGTTAGTCTCTAAGGTGCCACAAGTACTCCTGTTCTTTTTGCAGATACAGACTAACATGGCTACTACTCTGAAACATGATAGGTTAGTTTTTCCATAGTGCAGCTGGAACACGAATGATTTGTGCTTGGGCTGAAACACCTGCTAGGTGATTACTTAGGTTGCAAATTTCATAAAGTTTTCTACAATCGTTTTGTCCTTTATTTGGTCCACATCTGGCTGACAGGTACAACTACAAAGACCCAAAACAGATGGGCACTAGGAAAAAGCTTTGCAGGAAGCATGCAATGAACTTGAATATAAATAATCTGTTCTCTAAATTCACTCTGTTAATTTTTTTTCTGATGTCAGTAATGTACAGTAATAAAAGTAGGATAACCTTAGGGTTGGAGGAGAAGAGTTGCAGGTCAATTTAAGGATAAGGTAAGATTTCCACAAAACAAGCTTTCAAGGAGGTTAACTTATTCTGGGATTTGCAAAACAGGTTCTCTAGCTTCTTCTGCAATTTTTTGGTTTTGTACAATTGTCCTAGTGCTAGCTCCCATTGTAGCCCTATGCCAGCTGTTGTACAAGCCTTTATTGCTAGTTGACTTTTCTCTTCCATTTGGTCGATGGTGATCCCTCACCAGCTAGCCAGTCACAAACCAGTGGTTTAAATGTAAAGATCCTCTAGCAGTAGTAGAAAATACTAACATTGTATATTTTGTTGTGCATCTTCATGTACAACAGCAACAGGATCATAGAGCAAATTTGGAGCTGGACAGGACTAGAGAAATTAGGAGTAAGAGTCCAACCAGGAAAAAAGGAATTTGTACACATTCACAACGGTCAGTCACTTGGAGACAGGAGATCTGGGTTCCATTTCTTGCTCTGCTACAAGTTTCCTGTGTGACCTCGGGCAAGTCAATTCACCTCTCTGCCTCACTTTCCCTAGCTGTAAAATGGGGATAATGATACTTCATAACATCCTGTGATGATGGGACACCTATTCATTCTCACTCAAGAGAAGCTCAGAGAAGGTGATGAGCACAATAGAAATGCATGTAAATAAATGAGGAAGTAATTAATGCCCATCCTCACAGAATGCGTGGGGTATTGGAAATAGAACCCATGTCCCCTTCTGCTTTGCACCAGTGAAAACTTTGGAAATGGCTTCACTACAGCACCTCACTTCTGAGGCTGGATTTCTTTCAAGAACAGCATGACACAGGGAGAAGCCGTATGTTAATATTCTACGGACAATGTGTTGCTTTTTTTTTTTTTTTTGGCTGGACTTTTAGAATCTTGAGCAAGGCAAGGCCCCTGATTCTTAAACTAGTGATTACACAAAAGACTTAGTTGTGAGAAATGGATTTGCAGTTTCCAGATGGCTCTAGACAGTGAATCATTACTGATGTTGTCCAGTTTGCACTGTTCTTCTCCTGTAAGCAGTCGGTGTGGGAAGAAGGTTTTCTCCATTAAGGAAAATACCTGAACAGCTAATCCAAGCAGGAAGACCGTATGAGGAAAACAAAACAGCATGCAAAATGGAACTGTTACATGGATCCATTCTGTTCTTAGGTTTAAAAAAATGCAAAGAACACCTGGAACTGCCAAGTTGGACAAGAGGTCCACTTTTAAGTTAAAGGATTATTTATCTACATTTTTGCAGTATTATGTAACCTCGCAATGATTCTGTAGTGCTGACTTTCACAAATGTGGTCTGGCGTGTTCCATTTAAAACTCACTCACTTAAGCAGCCTACTTTATATTTTAAAAAATCTTTATACAAAGTCTCAAGAAAGAAGAGTTACAGTACTTGGGGCTATTGTTCCAAGAAGACTGGCCATGTCAAATATAAATTGTATCTTTAAACAAAATGTAACTGAAATTCTCTCTTTTTTACTAAAGGAATTGCTGAAATCCTGATGAACAGAGCCCATGCCAAAAATTCACTGGGAAAAGTACTTGTTAATGAAGTAAGTATATCTGCTTCTCTATCTCTAGACTGTAAACATTGTTTAGAATTGTGATCAGTATCTAAATGTATCCTGTAGAAGTAAAATGGCCATAGTAATTGCAGAAGAGAAAACTTAAGCACCCAATCACTTTTATTTTGGCTTTATTTTATTTTTTTAATGTGTAAGACTTTACACATACAAACTAATTCTCACCACTCTAAAGAGGCTGGAAAATAGGTTAAGTATAGTTGCTTCCATTTCAAAGATGGGGACACTGCTACATTTTTGTTGGATGTGCCTTCCAGAGCTGCAGTGTCTCCTTTTCCCCCCATCTTGGGGCACTAGTAGCTCCTGGCCATTCATAATCTGATTTCCACTATCAAAGAGGAAAAACTTAGAGCATATTGTGTTGTCAGCTAGGGAAAATGAACTCACAGATCAGAGATGCACCAAAGAAAGAAGCAAGAATTTATTGTTGTTAATCTCCTAACAGAGGAGAACTTTGAACTATCAAAAATATTCTGGATAGGGAGCATGATTTGACTGGCTTTTATAACAACACTAAATGATTCCACTTAAAGAGGTGTTGCTATGATTGTTACACGAAAAAATACGTGCGCCTTATGAATGGTCCCATCTTGCTTACTTTCAGAAATCTCCCTGGTATTTACTTTTGGCAATCTAATCCTTGTTGTATCCAGTACATTATTTTATTTTAATCAAATTTACAATTTACTGTTAGTGAATGAACCTGTGTAAATTCATTGTTAGACTAACAAGTGTGTTTGGTTTGCTTAATGTCTACCCTGCAGTAGGACTGGGTTTCAAAATCAACAAATGGAAGGGGTCTGGAAGGTATCAGAACTTCACCCCAAAGTAACTCTCCATGTAGATCCATCGTTTGGGCCTAACAACTTGGGCTGGGTTCAGCTTGATGGTCTAGACCTGCTGCAGCGAGGTGCCATGTGTGAGATCCAAGTTTGAGACTAGAGCTATGTCCTTTGTTCCTAGGCCAGCAGGGGCTGGGAGTAGTCAAAAAGCAGCTTAGTCCCTGGGAAAAGGAGACTTTGTGTTGGGCATAAGCAGCCTCTCTGATCAAATTGGGGACTGACCTGTTTCAGCGGAAGCCTTGCTCAACTCTGAAGAGGAAGGACAGTCAGGGATGCAGAAAAACCTCTGTGGATGGGATTGAGAAGAGGGGAATCCTAAGAGTTTCAGGAGGGGGTTGTAGAAACCATGTGTGGAGCATGGGCCATCCTTGAGGCTGGCTTTCTAAGAGATCCCTATGCCCACAGAGAAGAAGGAAATGAAACTTTTACCAAAATATAGGAGTCTTCAGTCATTTAAACATGCATAGTAATTTATATGCTTGACACATTCAGTTTTTCTTAACTCCTCTTCTTGATTAAACTCTTAGCTATTCAGAGCTCTAGAAAGTCTCCGTTGTGATGAAAGGATCCGTGTGGTAGTGTTTAAAAGTGAAGTAAAAGGCGTATTTTGTGCAGGTATGTAACAAATGTTCTGTCACTTGATATTAAATATAGATACCTTCAAATTATGTTGTACAGATTAGACTATGCTGAGCAATAGATGTAAAAACAAACTTAAGAAACCAGTTTGACTTTGCAGGGGTAATAAGGAACAAACCATTCCCTTGTCCTGGCTAGGCATATGTAACTCCCTGCTTTAGAAGTTGAGACCTCAGCAGGCAGAGCAAGCTACACCTGAAGACTAGCCCTTCTCTCTTTATTTTACCATTTCTTTCCACTTAGACCCATGGGCTGCTCACAGCAGGGCCCCACTCTGCAGTTTTGAGATTTAACCTCCTTAGACACAGAAATTGGTGCTGCTCTATGAACTATCTAACAAAGACAGCAACAGAGCAGAGCACTCCACAACCATTCTTAAAGCCTGAATGCTTGAATTCCAGCGATACTGCACCTAAGCTCTGGTAGTTTAGAGTTGGCATCCCAAGATTGCTTTTGAACTTGACTCTCCTGCATAGCCACGTCAAGCACTGCTGCTCAACTGCCTGTGTTACCTTTCTTCTATCACTGAATTCTTTGTTTTCCTCCACGCTTTAGGCGCTGACTTAAAGGAGCGGGCACAAATGAATGATACTGAAGTTGGACACTTTGTTCACAGGCTGAGAAGTTTAATGGATGAAATTGGTAAATGATGAGTTATAAAACATATATCTCTATATATGCCCACACCATGGGGGCAGTCAGTGGTGCTATATCAGGGAAACTTTATAAGGATACCTACCCCAAAAGGGTAAAACTCATCCATGCAAGAGATGGTTCTTGGGGCCTGGTCTGAGACTGCAGAATGAACTTCTGTCTAAGGAACTAAGGACCATCACAGACCTTCTAAGGACCACCTTCTGCTCCAAGTGCAAGGTGCACTTCTTAGAGCTACCTTGCTCTAGGAGAAATGAGCACAGCAAATACACTCTTTAAAAAAAACAACACCACTTCATAGCACACACAATTCTCCCCCTGTGGGAGAGGATATGGAAGAATGAACCAGACATGACAGATGTTAGTCATGTCACTTAATGCGTGATACTGGAAGGTGCTCAGATACTACAGAGATGGGTGTGATACAAGAACCTATATAGAATAGTAAAGGAGCTTGGATCATTGAGTCAATTTCTAGTTGGACTAGCCTCTGAAGATTTTACCTCTTTTTAAGCAAGAAGTGTGAATCTGAACAATCAATTCTATTCTTGTATTAATGAATTGTTCTGTTGTCCCTGGAGGGAGATATTTTAGCTAGATGTTTAAAAGACAAATGAATCTGACTAGAATATCAATCACAGTAACAGTAAGAATAATATAAATGTATTATACAAAGTACGTGTACCCAAATGGGACTTTCATGTTACAAAGCACCAAAGGATGTTTGAGGGAGTGTTGTTTAGTAGTTAGAGCCAGGAACTTCAAGATAACACTTCTGGATTCTGTTCCCAACTTTTCTATTCACTCAATGTGATTTGTTTCAGAGTAACAGCCGTGTTAGTCTGTATTCGCAAAAAGAAAAGGAGGACTTGTGGCACCTTAGAGACTAACCAATTTATTTGCGCATAAGCTTTCGTGAGCTACAGCTCACTTCATCGGATGTCAAATAAATTGGTTAGTCTCTAAGGTGCCACAAGTACTCCTTTTCTTTCAATGTGATTTGTTTGTTTTTTTTCTTTGCAAGAGATGCTTGACAACTAGGTGCCTTGATTTCCCCAGCTTTAAAATGGGAGAGATACTCACCTAGCTCACAAGTGTAGGGAGGCTTATGTAATGTTCATAAACATACTAAATGCAGTATGTAATATTCAGCTGAATTGGACAGCAGTGGGGACTGACCATTTGTAGCCATATAAAATGGAACGTGGAGAGTGCCTCAATGTGTAGAATCTGTTCATTGACTGTTTCATTGTAACAATTGGATGTTCACATTTAATGTATCTCCATTTTTAAAGAGGAGGAAGGAAAAAAAGCACAACTTTTTTTATCATTTGAAATTATTGTAGCATCATACCAAACTTGGAACATTTGAGATGTAATTACATGAAACACTCATTGAAAAACCGCTTCTGTAATTAAACTTTCAAATCTGTTTTGTCTTTAATAGCTGCACTGCCTATGCCCACAATAGCTGCAATAGAAGGCTATGCATTGGGTGGGGGATTGGAATTGGCATTAGCGTGTGATCTTCGAATAGCAGGTATGTGCACTGCCAAATATGGGATATTTAATCACTGGTTTTAGTTAAATAACATTTGAAAGTAAGCTAAAGGCTGTTTGGTTCCCTTTCTGATAAGCTAAGACAGGAACTTGTGTGATGTATGAAATTAATAGACACTTGCCTAAAATTTTGGTGACGTTTAACTATTTGAGAAAGCTGTATGTCCTTTTTTTAAAAAAGGAAAACAATTTTAGATGAGGTGTCAATATGAGTGACACTAAAATTTTTTTGAAGGGGTTAATCTCTGGTTGGTGGTAGGGGTATATGGCTAATGCCCACTAACAGCAGGTGTATTGGGCATTAACCATATGCCCCTTATCAGCCCTGGTTTGGTCTAACCTACTTTTGGCAGTGAGGTCCCTGCACACTGATGAGAGAGAACAGACCCTTTAGAAAGTACATCAACAGAGGGACTGGGCCATCCCTATGAACTTGTAACTTGCACAAGATCAGAGAGCTATTTCTTTTCAGAACAGCTCCATTATCTCAGATCATGCGGCAAGCTGAATTATGACAGTTTTACTTTATCACCTAGTGACCTGGTGTGCACAAGTCTGATCTCAGGCTAATTCCAAGACTAAGTCAGAGAGAACCAAAACCTCCACCCCACTTGCATCCATTTCAGGGGGAGTAAGAATCTCTTCTAGAGGCTCCCAGCCCAGTGAGGTACTGCAACTTCTTCAGTGCACCCTGCCTTTGGAATAAGTGTCCCCACATAACTCTCATAGTGCTACCGGATTTCCTCCTTATTGCTTAATATGAAAATGCTTAATATCTCTAGTAAACATGGCATATAAATTAATGGGTGAGGTTTTTTAAAAAAGTTAGCAAAATGCTTTAATTCCTCCCTCCCTTCTGAATCTTCATATCACACCCTTAGCTCCCTTTTTCCTGGGAAAATAATGCCAGATTTCCTGGAAGCAGTCAGCTACAAAGGATATTTAAGTCCAGGCTCATCTCCACCTAACTTGTAGTTGGGGTTGGTTGATTGTAGCACCCATCCTCTCTGGCTACCTGAAGATAATGTAGTAACCTGGCCCATCTTATTCCTGAAATCTCCCAAGATGGCAGTTTGGTAACTTAATGCTGCTTTAAAAGAGAAATGTTCTGATTGTATAACAGACACCTCAAAGCAATAAGAAATAATATTTGAGGCTAATCTGCAATTGAGAATGGAGTCTAGCTGCAAGATGCCCAGAATGAATGAATGCTAAAGATCCACTCTGCACAGAGGTCACTTTCCAGCTGGTGCTAAGGTGGTAGATAAGCAGAAACACTTTTATTCAGCAAAAGCTGGAATCAATTTACCTTTTCTTTTTGTGGAACAAACGCGTGTGTCAGAAAAGTGTTTACGCCAAGATCCATAGCTCTAGTTTGCTTAGCAAATGGTATGCCCCAGTCATAAGCATGTCCACAGAAATCGCAGAATGTGACTAATCACTGCAGGCACACTCATTTTAGTTACATTTTTGATACCTTTCAATACAAAATGATGTATGTTTAGTGTGAAAGGAATTTAGCCACTTGACACCATTGACTCTAGTGGGATTCAGCCACTGGCATTCTTGGAGAGAAAATGATCTTAGTGTAATGTTAACAGCTATCTTCTGTTGTGAGAAAATAACTTTTTTTAAAAAATTTATTTAAAAATAGCTTCATCAGCTAAAATGGGCCTGATTGAGACCACGAGAGGACTTCTTCCTGGTGCAGGTAACCTAGCTTCATTAAATCTTCTGGTATTTTTACAGCTAACTGTGAATTTTACTGTAGGGCTGTACTTGATGAAAATCCTTTTATAACAAAGGAAGTGTTATCTAGTAGTCAGAGCAAGGAGCTGGGAGTCTCAATTGCAGTTTGTCTGAGCTCTGCTACTGACTTCCAGTGATCTTAGGTAGACCATTTCACCCTTTATACAATGTGTGAATACTTGTTCACTCCACCAAGGTGCTGTGACCTAATGTGTAAAATCTTGAGCTTCTCAGATGACAGGGGCTATAGTGCATGTTACTACTAGTACTATTAAAACACCATGTTTTTCACATGTATAAACAAGTAAAATATATTGGAGTGGTTTTCGCTATTTGTTTCTCAGAAAAGCATAATGTGGTATATTGTCTTAAGGTGGAACCCAACGCCTGCCCCGCTGTATTGGAATAGGTCTTGCTAAGGAACTCATTTTCACTGGCAGACAGATTGATGGACAACAAGCACTCTCAATAGGATTAGTAAACCACACAGTGCCACAGAATGATGAAGGGGATGCTGCTTACCAGAGAGCATTAACCTTAGCTAAAGAAATTGTTCCTCAGGTCAGTATTATTTGGCTCATGTGTTTCATGTATAGAAGGTGTTTTGGCTACTTTGTGGGACATGGCTAGCTTCTTAACTTTTTCCATGAAATACTGAAATCTTGGGGGACTTATTTTTCTTAAAGCATCTTCAGCCCACTCTCTCTCTTAGCAGATTCAATTCGGTGCAAGTGCAAATGATGCAATGTAGACATCTACTAGCTGACTTGTGGGCACAATCAGACCTCTAGGTGTCATCGCTTACAGCAGCAAAAAGGAGGCAAGCTTTGAAAATCAGATCTTTGAAATTCAGTGTGAGAAACGGAACTTATTTTTGTTTCCTCTTCATGAATGGGATCTGAATGACTACATCAAAATAGCCTTAATGTTCTCCCACTGCATTAGCTGTTGTATTTTACTTCTATGAGGAATGGTAGGAGACATAGCTAATGGTTCCTTAGCATTAGGACATTATTGTTCTGTGCATCAAACACGTATGACCATCATACACTGTTTGAAGTAAGTGTACTGGGACTACTCTCTCTAAAGTGGTGGCACTGCACACATCCAGCCCTAAAAGTGATAACTTTCAATCTGCTGATTTTTGTCTTGCTAATTTGTCTTGCGGTGGTACTTAGCACTACCGCTGTTTCAGTGCAAGCTGTGGGTGCTCAGCACCTCTGAAAATCAGGCCATGTATTTAGGCAAGAATGCATATTTAGGCACTGAAGTCTGAAAACTTTGGCTTGAATACTTAAAAGTACATTCTATTATGAACTGTAGACAGTCTTAGCTTTTTTGGCTATATATAGTATTAGCTTTACTGCAAACTCCTGAAGACAAGAGACTGCCTTTGGAAAAAGCTGGGTGAATAACTGACTTTTAAGTTTGTTGACTTCAGTTATCTTTTTTCTTTTAAAGGCTCCCATAGCTGTGAAAATGGGTAAACTGGCAATAAACAGAGGGATAGAGGTAACTTTTTTTTTTTTTGCCAAGAGAATGTTTATGAAATATTCAGTGAAGCAAAAAATTTAACAGCCATTCATAAAACTGCAATAAAAATGTTTAGAACAGTCGAAGAAAGTTCTGTAAACAGATTCTAATCGCTGTTTTCAATAAGGGATCAGTCTCTTTGTAAGGTTGGCTCCTGAGGCCAGAACAAAATTAACAGTGTGGTAGAGCAGGATTCGGACTCTGTGTTCACTGTAAATACTAGAACAGTAATGCTAGGGTTAGAATTAGTAATTTAATACTAACTCTGACATTTAATCATGGAAAATACTCAAAAGTGTACTGCAGTTTGAATGCTGTGTACTTCAGAGATCACTTCTTCCCTTCAGGTGGATATTGCATCGGGGATGGCTATTGAGGGAATGTGTTATGCACAGGTATGTTGTGGTGTTTTTTTTTTTTTACATCACACTGTACGTTTCCTAAGTACTGTAATAGCCTCACAACTTCCATGAGATAAGAAGTTTAATGGCTAAAACTCATACAAACATTTGAAAACTTACTGAAAAGTCCCTTAGCGCTTGTCTATATTGTAGCTATTACAGAATAACTTTCCTGCAATAACCTCATCTATGGACACTTACTCTGAATCAGTTCAACTAATTCAGAAGTGGATTAATCTTAAATCACAAAAAGGCACACACTTACTCTGGAATAAGAGTGTCCACACAGTCTTTGCAGAATAACTGTTCTGTTTTAAATTCACACCCTGACTTATTCCACAATAACTTTCTTGTACAGGCAAGACCTTAAACATGGATCTAAGTTTTACATTCCCATTAACAGGGTTCCTGTGAATGCTAGTTGGACTCCTGCACCTACCTCAGACTGAACTTGATCCACCAAGGCCCTAACTTGATCATCTTACTGAATAAGAATTGCATGTTTAACTAAATTTAGCCATATGTACCCACATATACAATTTCTAGCATGGGCCCTTACATTGTGATGGTTTGGGGCTGGTTGAGTTGGACACTAGATTCCTGTTGCCTGTATGTTTTTTCTGGTTAGGTTGAAAACAATATTTCAGGAGCATGCAAGACTTCTCTTCCAGTGGAATATTTTCTTTGTATCCTCACAATGAGTTATTTTGGGCTTATGGATCTTACTATACGTAATAGAGGACAGTTCCCTTAAATTCAATGGCATTGTCCACTGGACTGCATCCGGTACTCATGTGCTGTGCCCTACACTGAAAGTTATTTAACCTTTTCCTCTTTGTAAGATGTGGCAGTTGACCTCCTTACTTCTGAGATGTTGATTTAATATCCATAAAAGCTTTTACGTCTAAGTATATTGACAGTGATTTTAATTCAGTATTGGCTGCCTACCTTTACAAAAGAAACTGCTTTTTTATTTTAATGCAGAATATTCCTACAAGAGACCGCCAGGAAGGGATGGCTGCCTTCAGAGAGAAACGCCCACCCCAGTTTATTGGGGAATAGCCCTCCAAGGATTTCCTTATTCCAGGGCATGATTCTTTAGGAAGTAAAATGGAGGTGCAGAACCTTAAACTTATTTAAATTGTTAAATATTGAATTCTATAAGCTTAATTCTTTGCCATGGACACTGCTACATTCCTGGACACTCCATAGGAGACAGTTTTACAAGGATAATTAAGGTATTGAATAGTTTCATTAACAAAAAAACAAGGCTTTTTAGACTGGTAAGGCTATGAATGACTAAAGTCATGTGAGAGACTGGGATTGTACACTACACTGTCAGGAGAGAGAGCCCTTTGCTACAGGTCCAAATCCAGAACAGGTACACAGTGAATGAAAGACCAGTACAGTGGTCCAGCTGAAAGAATTTGATCTCCGTTCATTTTAAGTGGGCACTACACCTGCTTGTAATTACAACAGATAAACTTATTTGGCCTAGTACATTAGGTGTTCAGGCCTGAAAGGGAAAGCATATACTGCTATTGGTCATGGGATCTGGCCTAAATTAATTTCAGAACTCATTATCAATTTTTGGAATGCAAAGTTATTTTATGTTTCCTCTTTGTATTGTATGTAAACCATAAATAAACTCTGTGCCTTTATTTGTGTGGTTTGCTGTGACTACTTGGTGCTGGCAAGGACCAGTAACTTGCTGTAATATTATAACCAGAAGTTTCCATGTAAATACTTCCCTTTTTAAAAAAAAAAACGAACAAAATATTTCCACTAACATTTTTCTACTTTAAAAAAATATCAACTTGGCAGGGGCAGGAGTAGTACCTGAAACTACTTTACTCAGTTTGAAGTAGCCAACGAGAAATATAGTGTACACCCATGTCACTAAATTCTAGGAGTACGAGACAAAAGCTGGAATACATAGTTAATAATAGGCAGCTAGCTGCACTGCTTTAAAAAAAGTTCACAAATTGATAGTTCCCTGGTTCCTAGCTAGGTGTTTGAAATTGCTACAGTAGCTTCTAGGAGCAGAGCTCTGGAATTTTAAAAACCATGCCCCCAAATAAATTTAATTAAAGACTCTTAACAATTGAAAGACTTAAATCATTTCAATTAAACCAGTTAAAGAATGTCCTATACTACTAAAGTTGTAATACTTAGATTTCTAACACTCTGAAAATGAAAGTTGACTCACCTGAAATATGAACAGCGGGACAAGTAAATCTGATAAAATTCACTTAACTACCTTGGATAAAGATAAATATGTAAAACATCCAGCATCACCATGTAAGTGTGATGGATTTTTACTGTACTTTGATGTGAATTAAAAAAAAAAGGGGGAGGGGGTGAGATGAGTTGATTAAGGGAAGGGAAACCACACTGGAATTTCCCAGTACTCAAACAGTGCAGAGCAACCTCACCCACATATTCTTTCCAGAAAGTTGACACTTATGGAACAATAAAACAATAGAAACCTGAATTCATGGCACCATTTACTTCAACGATTACACTTAAATCAAGACGCTTGCATGTTGCACAGTCTCCATTTCTTTCAACAGAACTATTTCCATACATGTGTAAGTGCTAGTCTTAGACCTGCTTTTTATATTTTATTATATGAAAACTTAAAAAAGCCTTTGGAAGACTCCCATTATAGTTAAATTTTAAATTTACAATTTCATAGCAATAAGATTTACACAGAACGTTGGTGATATTTTCAACTATAATTCTTTGGGGATATAATTCACTGCACAACACAGTCAAATTCTACCCTCCCATGACCTGTATTTTACTCCCACTAAAGTCAGTGGGAAAGCATGTGCACTGCTAAAGACAGAATTTGGAAACACTAAAGCAATAGTTAGTCTGCCTGTAAACAGACCAAATATTCTGCGTACTATATTAGAAACAGGTAATCTCAGGTATTTTCTTACCACTGAGTTTCATGTTTGGTTTGTTTTTGGTTTTTTGGTGAGGGTGTGCAGAAGCTCTCTACTCCTAACTTTTGATTAATTTTTAAAGTTTTCTCCTGCCGTTCCTATTGCATACCTCTAGTGGAGCTGATCCAGTTATTCCTTTCTACACCACAGATATCATTCCAAACATTGTTGATGCGGCATGGAAAGAATAGGATAGTGGTCCAGTGTTGGCAAGACTAGAAAAGGGACACAGCTTACGAGAAACAGAACAAGTGACTTTGAAGATTCAGTTGGGGATGGCCCTTGGCACACTTTGGTCACAGTGAAAAGTGAGCACAAAGACTTGAGTGTAAAAATGCTGACTTGCAAGCACATAGCATTCTGCTCAAGCCCTGCCTGACTAACCAAATGGGAGCAGTTTCCAAACAGTAACTGAAGGGTGTGAAGGGCCAGATTTTCAAATGTATTTAGGCAACTGAGGATGCAGATAAGCATCTGGTGGGATTTTCAGAAGAATCTACACACCTATCTACATCTTTAGGCACCTAAATACCTTTAAAAATCTATCCCAAAGCCTCATGATGTCCCACCTCAAAAGTCAAGTCACAAAATGAGCCATTCCTAGAGGATTCTGGCTGTACAAGCCCTCAACGCAAGCAGCAGTACTCTTATAGGAATGCCCATCTTAAGCAGTGATCAGCCGTACCAGATATTCTCAGTACAGTTTGTGAAGGATTTTAACAAAGGAAAAAATTAGAGTTATACCTACAACTATCCATTTGATTTGGTTTGTGGCTTCTTTAAACCTTTAGGTCTCCCATAGTACATCATGTGTGTCTCTACAGTGTCTAGTATCTCACTGTTGATTCGCAGGACATCTGGATCAGTCTGATTGTTTTCTTTGATGTCATACAAGTGCTGCAAGCCACCTTCTTCAATTAACATGCTACAGTACCTGGCAGCTGAAATGAAACAGAGTGTGTGCATCTTTATTAGGGACTTTGCCAAGAGAGTGTCAAAATTACATTAGGAGAAAGTGTTAACTAATCCAGTTATCCTGCCTCTGACTTCAGCCAATATTTAGACTACATAATTAGTGATGCAGTTAAATTGACATGCACAATATTAGATAGGATTTTAAATAGTACTCAGCATTGGATTGACTGTTCCCATTTATGATGGCAGAATAATGCTAACAGCAAGTGCTTTTGGAAATACCACCCTTAGAATAATAACATTGTTAAGTATAGAGGGGAGGGTCAACATTTCTCAGATTACCTGGAACAGGATTTTGAATCAAACTAGTTTTATTAAAAACAGCTTGTTACAATGTTTTGAGTCATTGAATGTAATGGGACTACTGTTTAATATCCAAAATGAACCCTATACGAATAAGAGATCAGCAAAGAATGACTTAAACTTTGATGTACTTATCCAACAGGCTTATGAGTGAAAATGAGAACCATCCAATTTCATATTAAAAGATTAAACTGTAAAGTTGAATACATACGAGTTTTACAGCAGACATGCTGCATGGCCCACACTGCCCACAGCTGAACCCCCGATATCGTGAAGCAGTCAAGTAATGGATAGAAAGGACTAAGGGATCTATGGGTTAAAAAGAGAAATATATTTGGCAAAGTCATGGTGATACTGGATACCTTTATTTCAGAGTAACTATGCTGTCTCTGCACATTAAGCTTCAGGTATTCTCATACACATTGTTGGATTCTGCATTAAATATTAAAACACCCCAGAAATCAAGTGTGGCAGTCAAAAAAGTGACTAAAGAGGGAGGCTGTGTATCAAGAGGGATAGGAAAGTACTACTAAAGACACTGTAATACCATTATGGAAGTCAATGGTAGACCCTCCTCTGGAATACTGTGGCTAGTTCTAGTCACTCTCTAATAGCAGCAGCAATAAAAGTATTTCATAAGCAATTATCTTCCAGAACTCATGGAGGATGGGTGAGGACCCAGGGAATTACAGAACAGTCAGCCTAACTTTGACACCTGGAAAGATACTGGAATTAATTATTAAACAATAGATTTGTAAACACAGAGGGAACAACAGGGTAAGTAAATGCCCTGTAAAAGTAAATTTGACAAGAACAAAGTGTGCCAAACCAATCTAATTTCCCTGTTTGACATAATTTCTGGTGTAGCGGATATGGGGCGAAGCAGACATGATACATCTTGATTTTATATTAAGGCTTTTGACACAGTCCCATGTGACATTCTCATAAAAAAAAGCTAAGGAAATGTGATCTAGATGTGGTCACAGTTGCAAAAAAGACTAATATTCTGGGCTGAATTAATGGAAGTGTCACACAGACTCAGACTTTAAGGCCAGAAGGGATTATCATGATCATCTACTCTGACATCCTGCAGGCCACAGAACCTCACCCATCCACTCCTGTAATAGACTTCTAACCTCCGGTTGAGTTACTGAAGTCTTCAAATCATGAGGTAAAGACTGAGTTACAGAGAACGTAGGCCATATGTAGGACACAGGAGGTAACTGTCCTATTACACTTAGGACTGGTGAGGCCTCAGTTGCAGTACTGTGTTCAGTTTTAGGCACCACACTTTAGAAAGATATGGACTATTTGGAGAGTGTCAAGAGAAGAGCAACAAAAATTATGTAAGGTTTAGAAAATCTGACCTATGAGGAAAGGTTAAAAAAAACTGGACATATTTAGTCTTGAGAAAAGAAGACAGAGGAGGGACCTGAGAATAGTCTTCCAATATGTTAAAGGCTGTTATAATGAGGACGGTGATCAGTTGTTCTACATGTCCATGAAGGTAGGATAATAAGTATTGGACTTAATCTACAGTAAAAGATATTTAGGTTAGATAGGAAAAAATTGGATAGTTCAAGCTCTGGAATAGGCTTTCAAGGGAGGTTGTAGAATCCCCATCATCAGAGGTCTTTAAGAACAGATTAGACAAACATCTGTTGGGGTGGTCTAGTTTATTTGGTCCTACCTCAGCACACGGGGCTGGACTAGATGACTGCTCAAGGTCCCTTCTAGCCATACATTTATATGATTCTGTAAATAGGTAAGAAGTGATGATAGGCATGGAAAGACTTCCATACAGAAAGAGATTGGGATTGTTTAGTTTAGATCATAGATGAACAAGAAGGGATAAAGATATATAAAATAATTAATAGAATATGGGAAAAAAAAAAATCACATTCCCATGTATACTCTAAATAAGAAAAAAGGGGACAAAACTGAAAGCCATTAATACTAATTCAAGGAAAATTTAAAAAAAAAACAAACACCTCAACAAGAGTTACCTATGGAACTCATTCATGAGAGGCTAACGCCTTGGCAGGATTTATAAAGCTTTAAGACAGCCTTATGGCTAATGGGAGCAGCCACAATTACATTAGGTTGTGGTTGTTTTTATTATTTTAAAAAGAGAAAACCACATGCTTCAGGATTTAAGCCAATTTCTAACGGACAGAAGTTAGGCAAAAACATCCTTTAACAGCCCAATTATTCTATAAATTTTCAGCTCGGGGGTATCTTGCAACTTCCTCTAAAACATCTGGAAGTACTGGGCACTCTCACAGAGGATACTAGACTATAAACCACCAGTGTAATGCAGCATAGCAATTTATATGCTCCTAAAAAAAAGGCTTGGGATGTTGAAGTCATAGGTGCAGGACCCAAATCTGGTTCCAGTGAATGGTATTTGTTATTTTAGCTGGTTAGAACTACTCAGAACAGTATTTCAGCAGGCTCCAAAATGGCTTTTCTCCCCTACACAAACGTGTCCAAGAGATCTGCCACAAAAGCAGTGTTCCATACAGGAGAACATTTAGGGTGAAGAGGTTGGCGGCAGCAGCAGCAGGAATACAATAAGTACACAAACTTCAGAAACAGTACAAGAGTTAATATCGTCAAGACATTATTCCAAATTCATTACCTGTAGGCAACCAATGCTATCATCTTACATTTTGGTGCTGGCCACTTCAAAATGGTTGAATGCTGTAAAGAGACAAAACTAAATATTATAATATTTACAGTAAACAGTGCAAGCACTGTACTAGAATAAAACTAGGGTATCAGTTTTAGCCAGCGTACCAGTTGTTCAATCAGAGATTTTCTTTGGGTTTGACTCAGTGTCCAGGCCTGCTCTCCTCTAGATAGTAAATTAGCAATAATCCCAGCTGAAAAGAAACTGACTTCTATCTCAGCACTACACAATAATTCACTAAGACAGTCTATGAAGTCCTTCCACATTAGTTTAGACTGAAGCTCTCTCACTTCTGCTACATTGTTCTGTAAGACAGAATAGGTGAAAAAAAATCAGTGTGCACAAGATAAACAGCCTATACAACGTTAATAAGCATTACGATAAGTAAATAAATTTTTTCTGAAGGATTATGGGCCTTATACCTCCCATTTTCTATCACAACACCGTTGTTTCTCTGAAAGCTTCAATACCTGAAAATCAAACTGAAGCAAAAAAACCACGCACCACCAAACCCTGACCTACAGTTCATATTTTATTACATAACTTAATTTTGAGTCCAATCCAGAATTTAAGAAGAGTTTTGCCATCGGGTGCAGGAGTAGCAGAATTGGACCTTTATCTTCTTTTGGGTACTTGTACTCATTTCACTTGCCCCCCTAACCTCTGCGGAAGTATTGAGGGAAATGCCTTGACTACTGAATGGTTGTTCCTATTTTAATCCATGTACTGTAAAATGGTTTTCAGAAAATCAGTGTAATGTAAAAGTGATGCTGAGAAACTTAGTGCCTAAGGATACAAGCTGATACTCTTAAATTTTAAGGGAGAAAATCTCTTTTTACTAAACGAAGTTAACATGCCCTCCAGGTATTTCCTAACTATGTTAAATAGAAGAAAGCAATAGAAAACTAATGTTTCTTTTGAAACAGAGCTTGATTTTGGTCTTACCAGAAGGCCAAGAACTTTATGTTGTATAGCTGAATCAGATGGAAAACACTGTGAAGACAAACAAAGGTAATCATTAAATAGAGTTTCAATGTATGCTAGCAATCTACCACAATCAGTCACACGCTCACCTCTAAAACTCTCATGAAGAGTTCTAACCCTTGGTTGTCAATGAAGTGCCTACACGTGGTAGGGGATTCATCAGTGAGATTCCAAAGCGCACTAAGGGTAAACATGAAAGTAGTATCTACTTCATTCAAATTTGTTTTCTGTTCAACTATTTCAAGAAGTTCCTGTAAAGGAAAAAGCAAAAAATGAGGTGTTAGATTTTGGCTTTGAGTCTCATTGCAGACATTAGTAATTATTCGTATTGATATTGTGAAAGCACCAAAAGACCGTAAGCCCCATCACGCTCTGTGCTGTACAAATGTGGGTTGCTCAGAACTGAGTCATTTCTCACATGATGTTGGTTTAATACCTGGTAATAAAGAATGTCACAGAGATGTGCAACTCACCCCCACAACGACGTAGAGCTCTGCACTAAGTTGGGCTGTTTGCTCAGATGAAAGCTGCAAGTAAATAATGTCACATGAGTATCTGAAATATCTGTTGGAAATTAGGAAACAGAAGTTTTAACATTTCCAAATTTAAGTCACATACCTTCAAAGCTAGAATAGAGCTTATATTCACCGCCATCCTCTGCATATTTTGATTTTCATGGTTACACAGCCACTGCATAACAAGTTTGGCAGCTTCAAACCTAGATTATGACAGCAGAGTGTAAGTTATACAAAATTTAAATTTCATCTTGCATCTCAGACTCTAGGGTTCTCATACTGACCTCTGGAAACTGAAGGAAACATGCTTAGTTTCCAAAGGATAGAAAAGCACAAGCTTGTTTTTTGCATATTTCCCCCCCCCAAAACGGGCAATAACAAAGACTAATTTAGAGCAACCTTTGATCAGGCAACAAGCAAGATGCTAAGAAGGATCCAATAGTTTTAAAAGGTTATCTAAAAAATGAGTAAGTGAGCAACAGTAAATAACTCATTATTAATGCATGAGTGAGGCCTTTTGTTACTAAGAGGAGAACTACCAGCAAACCCCCTCTCCCCATCTGAAGAAAGGTTTCCCTTTCTTCCTGTCAGAGAAAAGAATCCTCCACTTGCACCTTCTGCTTCCTTCACCCATTCCTCCCTCCAGGCAGTCAATTGCCAATGTCATCCATGGAGAGACAAGGTGGGTGAAGTAATATTTTATAGGACCAACTTCTGCTGGTGAGAGACAACAGCTTTCGAGCTACACAGAACTCTTTTTCAGGAAGACATGAGAAAGAGCTCTGTGTAGTTCGAAAGCTGGTCTCTCGCACCAACAGTTGTTCCAATAAAAGATATTACCTCGCTCACCTTGTCTCTCTACTGTCCTGGGACCACCATGGCTACCAAAACGCTGCACACAACGTCATCAATAGTGTATTAACACCATTGCCAGATAAGAAAGATCACTGAAGTCAAATACAAGACAACTGCCTATCATAGAATCATAGAATATCAGGGTTGGAAGGGACCTCAGGAGGTCATCTAGTCCAACCCCCTGCTCAAAGCAGGACCAATCCCCAATTTTTGCCCCAGATCCCTAAATGGCCCCCTCAAGGATTGAACTCACTGGCTTTAGCAGGCCAATGCTCAAACCACTGAGCTATCCCTCCCCCAGCCTCCAGCAGATGAACATGTCCAGGGAGCTAGAAACCTTGAAGTGTTGGCCCTTCCAAAGTCAACAGGATTTTTGCCATTGACGTCAATTGGGCCAAGATTTTACTGCCAGTCTGATCTCTCACCAGCTTTGTACAAATGTAACACCATCAGCTTCAGTGGAGTTACTTGCAGTTTATGAGACTGTAAGCAAAAATCAGGCCCTAGGAAGCAAATCTAAAATTTCTGAATGACAATTCAGAAGTCTAGTTAATTGAGGAGCCCCAAAAGAAAGTTTAAAGATGAAAGTTATGATAAAAAAAAAAAAAGAGAGAAAAATCAAACTTTTGTTCCAAATATTTGATATGCTGCTTGACATCCTATTTCAATTTACTGGGTTGTCAGTTACCTGTTAAATGGAACATCTTGAAGGATCCTGACACTAGATAGTAGAAGGAGGCAATTCTTCTGCAGCTGTTTGTGGGGGGAGGAAAAGATTCTATGAAGTTAAAGAAGCTCTCTCTTATATTTTATTTTATAATAATTTTGCAGTTCACTAATTATTAGGGAACCATGTATTGTATTATTAGACACAAATAATTAAACAAGCAACGGATGGACTTGAGATACCATAAACAAAATCTTAAACAATGTAAAGGCTTCTGCAGTACAGATAATGCAATCTCCCCTACAAGTATGATATTAATGAGTCCAGTTTTGTTTCTTAACTTTATCATATAAGGAGGTTTTTGGAGTGGGGAGGATGTTAATTGTATCTTGCTGTGAAATTTTTTTAATCAGTATTCAAAGAAGTCTAAGAATTGGACCTCTTTGTAAAATCTCAATCCAAGTCCCCACTACCAGCTTTAACCTCTCTCCTCAAGGGTCAGGATCAGCTGCATGAATCAGTGCTGCAAGAAAGGCAGACTATTACCATCCTACAAGATTACAGTTGGCTGTATCACAGCTTTGGATCTAAAGCATTTCCTTAACAGCCTTTGCTATCAGCATGGACTGGATTCAAGGAAAGCACATGAATATTGCTGCCACTAACCATTACTCAGTGTGTGCTATCTCATAATAATGTAAGAGGGGCATACAGGTCAGACCAATTATCCATCTAGCCCAGCATCCTGTCTTCTGACAGTGGCCAATGCCAGTGGCTTCAAAGAGACAACAGAAAAAACAATTATTGCGTGATCCATCCCCTTTCATCCAGTTCCAGCTTCTGGCAGTCAGAGGTTTAGGGATGCCAAGAGCATGAGGTTGTGACCATGATCTTGGCTAATAGCCAGTTATAGACTTATCCTCCATGGACTTATCGAATTCTTTTTTAACCCAATCAGACTTTTGGGTTTCACAATGTCCCCTGGCAATGAGTTCCACAGGTTGACTGCGTGTTATGTGAAGAAGTACTTCCATTTGTTTGTTTTAAAACTACTGCCTATTAATTCATTGGTTATGTGAAAGGGTAAATAATTCCCTATTCAAACCATTTATAGACCTCTACCATATCCCCTCTTAGTCATCTCTTTTCCAAGCTGAACAATCTCAGTCTTTTAAATTTCTCCTCATACGGAAGCTGTTTCATACCTGTAATCATTTTTGTTGCCCTTTTCCACTTCTAATATATCTTTTTTTGAGAGGGGGCAACCAGAACTGCACACAGTACTCAAGGTGTGGGTGTACCATCGATTTATATTGTGGCATTATGATATTTGCTCTCTTATTAGCTATCCCTTTCCTAATGGTTACTAGCATTGTTAGCTTTTTTGACTTCTGAGAGGATAGGAGTAAGTCGGAGATCTCAAGCTACCACAATTCAGTTACCCACACAGAGCGCACTACCCATCAGTCCTGGATGTGGAATGACAAGTATTGGAAACTGCTATTTCTTGTCTCTGAACAGAAACTAAAAAAATCAAATTGCTGTGGAGGAAATAATGACTGAATTTGTGCCAGACCAATTTCACCTGCTTGCTCAAAGACAAGCTTCTAATAATTCTCTTTAAGTTATGCCAATACTAAAATGCATCTCAAGCCTCATGACAGCAAGAATACTGCAAGACTCTTTATACAGCAAGAGAGATTTCTACATTGTACAGAGGACAGCTAGCTTGAAAGGTAACTTTGATTAGTAAATATCTACTAATTATACCTGTTTCCAATACAGTACTTAAAATGCCTGTCACTGCTTCAATATTTCCCTAGCTGTGAATGATGCCCATGTCTCAAAGAGAATTGAGATTTTAGTTATGATGTAGCTCCACATTTGATTGCATAGAAAAGCAGGAGACTTTCAGCGGTGATGCAAGCAGAGTTTTTTGTTGTTTGTTCTTCTTCAAAATTCAGGAGTAATTTTACGGCACTTTACCACTTACACCAATTCACAAATATTGGTTAAGAATAATAGAACATGCTTTATAACACACCTGTCAGTATCCTGACTTTCCCAGGAGTCCAACCTGCATTTCCTGTATTTTCATACAAGCAAGGTGACAGTTTTCTATGTATTTCAGACTACTTATTCTCGATTTACTCTTCTGTGTAATTAAGTGTACTCATTATACTATATTGACATATAAGAAGTCTGCTAATACAGAGCAAAGATGAAACATGTCAAGGCAAGATTAACACTGTAGAGGAATCTGAATGTTAAAATTAATGCCATACATAATTTATAAATAGTAAAACAAAAAAGAAAATTGTTAAGCTGCACGAGAGTAGAGAGAGCACCAGTCGTCCAACCTTAGTGTTGGCCTCTACTGATGCAAACCAGAAGAGAGAAATTAGGGGAAAAACCCCACAGATTCTACAAATCTGGTCTTTTCTGCTAATCATGGCATTTCATTTAATTTGAACAAAACCTTAGTACATCAATACTGATGAAGCCCTCTCAGAGCAGAAACATACTTGTTCTGTCTTCATAATATAGCCCTCCTGGTCAGGAGAAGCGAATTAAAATTGTGCTCCCTGCCCTTTTACCTGTTGTTGTTCAGGAAAGTTTTCCACAGCTTTGAGTAGTAAATGGATCACATCGGACAGCAGACGAACAGGCATGCCAGCAGACAGACCCTGTCTAGTTAAGTTAAGAGAACACGCACTAGCAGTTAACTGCACTGCCAAGTCCAAGGGGTGATTTCTCATTCCAATAATCACAAGCTGAAATAGAAAAGTTATGTTCACGTAATAAGATCTCATATTTCTAATTTTGTAAGCCAGCCACAATACTGCATTGTACAAGTTATGATGCACTTCTGATTATGATTACAGAATCTTTTAAATGGTTTTTAACCAAAAGCAACAAGTATACCCAGCAGTGCACCCTCTTAGCAGCACAGTAGGATTGTAATAGCGATCAACAATTCTATTCTGTAATCATACCATCTAGAGAAGGGTGTGAGTTTTTCCTATTTCATGATATGTCCTACTATCCACAGGATGTGAAAGGACGGTGACCCAAACTAAATTTGGGGGGAGTTGGAGGTGATATTATTGTGAACAGGGGGAACACTTTGGGGAAGAGGCAGAATCTATAACTGCACCTGATAGCATCTGACCTCCAATAGCCAATAGAGAATGAGTATTGGGGATGGCAAGAGGGCAGTCCTTCACTGCTTCTCCAGGACACCTATGAAGTGTCCAGGAATGTCTTCTGTGATCTTTGATTAACCACAAAATTGCACCAGATGCAGTCCCACCCATACTTTCATAGCTACCAGGCTGGACTAGTCAACATGTTCTACCTAGAATTGACTGAAAAAGCTACAGCCAGTCCATCATGTAGCAGTCACAATCCTAAATGGAGGAAACAAACAAAGCATGTCTTCATCAACTCCCCATTTAAATCCAAATCCATGTAAGGGTATTGGCCCTAATCTCTAAAGTTCTGGAAGGGAGAAGCATGAACTCTCTTCAAATCCATCTCTTCCTTTGTTCCCTGCTGCGAAAGTTATGATCAACAGGAAAGGAGATTATGGCACCTGGGTTACTCCTGCAAGTGTACTTCTGAAATAACCCCACTCAGCATACTAGCTAACTCAAGGGAAGGGAGAAGAGTCTGGGATGTGTACCTGATGAGTTACAGGTTTTTATACACATATACCTAGATACAACAAATATGCTGATATTTACTCTCACCAGCAATTCATTTTTACCTTTAAGATTTCAGGCTTAGTTATTCTCATAAAACACGTCTGGGTGAAGAGACGAAAGAAAGCCTCCTTCACAAAGTATGACCGTTCACTGTAACGCTTCAAAGCTTCAGAAATCTGAATCTCATTTGCTCCTCCCGATACCTGGGGGCATAAAACAGTTAATACACTGATGTTTAATTGGAAAATTTCACCTTACCTTTGACAAGTTGGATCTTTTGGATCTTTTGAAATGGTGCAAATAAATTAGTCTTATCCAAAACCCTTCAAAATATAACGTTACAATGAGCAAGCTGTCATCTAGCTATAACAGGGGTGGGTAAACTTTTTGGCCTGAGGGACACATCTGGGTTTGGAGTGCAGGAGGGGGCTCCAGGCTCGATCAGGGGGTTGAGATGCAGGGGGGTGCAGGCTCTGGGATGGGGCTAGGGATGAAGGGTTTGGGGTGCATGACGGTGCTCTGGGCTGGGACTGAGGGGTTCAGAGGGTGGGAGAGGGATCAGGGCTGGGGCAGGGGATTGGGACGCAGGCTCCGGGTGGCACTTATCTCAAGCAGCTGGCACTTGGGCCGGGGGCAGCATATGGAGTCCCTGGTTGCCCCTACACGTAGGAGATGGAGCGGGGACAGGCCACTGCTTCCAGGAGCTGTACAGAGCCTGGCTTCTGGGAGCCGCCCAGCGGGAGCTTGAAGGCCGGATTAAAAGATCTGATGGACCATAGTTTGCCCACCCCCGAGCTATAACTCACATGTAGTAATCTAAGAATATACTTTGAAAATTTTCCAGATAAATTCTTTGCATTGTGACAGTGCCTTCTGTTCAAAGATCTCAATCCTGAGCTCTGTCCAGAGCCAGAGAAATAGTTCAGATACAACACAGCAGTTTGTTAGTGCTCCATATTGGTGACAAATGCATCTAGGCAAGACCACTAAACAAAACTGATCCCACCTCAGCTCAGTTGCCTGTCTCAATTCAATTTTTTACTCATTTTAACTTTGGGTGGCAGAACAGAGCTGGGCAATCACTAGTAATGTTAATCTACAACTTCTTTTGTCTTTTTCATTGAATTAATCAACTTTGTTTTAATTTTTGTTTTTTTCCATCCCTGATATTCAACAAGCTCAACTGTTAACTGCACAAACTGTTTTGACCTTTATTAGATTTAGTCTCAAAGTTACTTTCATTAGGAGGACAGGATTAGTCAGAGAGAAGTGGGGCAAAGAAGAGCCAAATAACGTATCTTTGCTCCTCTTCCTGTACTCTTTCTTTGCCCCAATGGGAGTAGGATTCAGAGTTCCTGGCTCTACTTCCTACACTCAACACAGTAGATCACAGTCCCTTTGCATGCAAATGTGTAATTTTTATTTTTATTTTTTTAAACTCAAACCTTCAAGTTTCCTTCTCCAGAAAGGAAATCAGAGTAGCCAGCATCAGTAGCAAGTAGTCCCACAAACTGCATTGCAGGTCGCTGTTTGACAAATGCTTCTACAGCTTCATCAGTAATGTATTTACTGCCAGAAATGTCCAAAGACACTAGGTGAGGTAGGATGTCTTTCTGCTCTAGTAAAGAGACTGGTATGTCAGATGTAAACTGCTGATCGTCCGAAATATCAAGGTGGTTCAAATACTTTAGTTCTCTTATGACATCCAAGACTTGGGGCGTAGTCATTGTTAAACACTTCAAATAATGCATAGAGAGAGACTTAAGTCGATCCTTACAGGCAAGAAGTGGAGTTATGTCAGTGACAGAAGTGTTGGATATATCCAAACTTTCCAGCCTTGGAAGTGAAGCAATCTCCACTAAATCCTCATTGTGGAAGCGAACATTGGTAATGCTCAAAGTACGAAGACCAGACAATCGATTGAAGCACCTTTCATATGGATTTGTCAGGGAAAGTCTTAAGGAGTCCAGTACAAGGCACTGAAGATTTTGCTGGATCCACTTATTGCTACCAAGTCCGCTTACAATATCCGCAATAGAAATGTCTGCATTCATCCCTGTAGCATCAAGTTCTATTAGCTTATGATGGCAGAATGCTTTTCTGAAAGATAGTGCAGATATTTTTGCTTTCCGGATGCAAGCTTGTTTCAAGCGCATTTGGTTACCTCGGAAAATGCCCACAGTTCCATCATTCAGCAGCTCTATTGGGAAACAGCAATAAGTCTGTTACAGCAGACAGCAACATAATGGAACAATAGAAAGTGCTCCTATTTCGTCCCTCATGTTCAGTACACTTTAGCTAATTGAGAAGAAAAAATGGAAGAAATTGAGAACGTAAAACAATTCTGGAATCCCCACATACTGTACATACGAGCCTCAATTTAAAATTATGCAGCAAGTCCCTGTCACTGCTGCCAGGACACTAGTGAGAACTGACCCAGCCTGTCCTAAATGTAAAGCTGCAGTTGCCAGCTGTGCCCACTGCTGGTGGACTCTTTCTGCATTAGGATTTTGAAAGGAGCCGTTTCTCCTTCCTCATGTTTTTAATCCTCAAACAGGCTTATGGCAGTGAACTGATGAAGTGTTATAGCCTTCCTCACAATAAACACACGTATTACATCCTGAACATGTATGTGGCAAGGAATACATTCTTTTACATTGGACGCAGGGGAGCTCACCTTTGTGGGCTTGGTGGAAACACGGTTATTAAATATATTAAAATGTGCTAAACTCTCTATTCTGACTAAAAATCTTCATTATGTTCTATACTGTTCATTATACAATAAGTATTTCAGAGTAAAAACATACTATAACTTGAAGTACAAACTCCCTGATGCTCTACTTTCACGTTAAATGGTATTTATATACACACTGACATTCCACCTTGTTAGAGACCTAACAGAACCATAAAAATTCCTCCTTAAAGTCACAACTGTGTACTTGTGAGAAGAGCAAGAGAAATGGGAAAGAATAAGATAACGGTCCTTTAGCTGTTCCTCAAATTCAAGCATCCACCGGTGGTTAGCTTTTCAATCACATCTTTCCAAGAGTTCCTTTACAAATACAGCATACGTAGATTTTCAACCCTATACTTATATCCTAGTAAATCAGGACACCATTTCTACAGGAAAACAGATTATGGGTACAGTCAGGACTATGTTAAAAATGTGAGAATTATCATGTATGGTACATATTTTAACATGACCATTTTAAAATGATCAGGCAGCATTTAAATCCACAAGCCTCAGTTATTTGTGAAAGGGGAGAAAAGGTTTGTTAAGATTAGTTTAAGTTGTTCTTTAAATTAGGAAGTACGGTATAACATTTAAACATTTGTTGGAATGCGTTTCTTATCATTTCAACCATGGTGTGCACTTTATCCATGATGTTAACCAATGAAACATCAAGAAAAAACACAACCAGCAAGCAAAAGCAAAGATGAGACAGAATTCTCAGGGTTAGTCTGGAAGAGATGATGTTGGGATTTTTAATTACAGATTTGTTGCGTAAATCCTACTTGATTAGAGTATAAACAGCTAAATACCGGAATGTTTTGTGCACTACTTTTTCCTAGTGCTTTCCTCAATCTAGCTTTAATTGTCCCAACTGAAGGGCCTTCCACCCTTAAAAGATGATTCCACATCCTATGTTTTCATTTTCTTAATTTCATCCTATTACTTCTAAGTATTTAATGTCACAAAACCTATGACAAGAAGTACCTGGGAACTGTATGAAGGTTATTAAATCATACAAAACCCCCCCCCCCGCAATGTCCTCCTTTTGTAAGATAATTGTCTTTCCTAAAACATCTAAACCAAAAATAATTTAACAGTCAAAAATCTCCATCTCAATCAGCAGGCTGACATACACTGTGAACAACGATGACAAGACCGAACCCTGTCGTACATTACACTTTTGTGCTACCTTAAATAATTCCCTTCCATCCTTGGTAGCTGCTGTCTTTAGATGTGTACTGTGACACTCTGGGAGATAAAATGGAATGTACAATTTGACACAAATTTGTTTTGTGAACCCCAATTTGATTATAACCTCACAATAGCATTGTACATTGATAGACTCAAAACCAAGGAGTATGGTTGAGAGACCCAGCGCTAGGAACAATGATCAGTTCCTACCCAAACCCAGAGGCCTTAGAAGCACATGGGACTCACTGACTGGCTCCAGACACCATACACAGGGGTCTGTTCAGAGAGGAGGACTAGGCTAGATTGTGACATATTTTACCTGAACTTTGCCAACAGGGAAAAATATACAAGTGTAACTATAAATTAGTTAACCTGAAATGAACCAGTTCATCAGTAAGTCACAGGGTGACAATATAACTTGCTTTCCTTACTGCAGTCAATATACAATACTTAAATATACCAAATCTGGTAATTATTCCCAAGCTTTTATACATAAATCCTATTCCCATGACTTCTCATTCAAGAGAAATGAGTTTGGGGGCAAGGTAAAAAGAACAAACTTTCTGAAGGTGGTGGTGATTAGATTGCCAGATGAAATATGAGGTGAAAAAGAAAGTGTGAGATGGTATTATTCCAAGATTTCAGATGTTAAAAATACAACTCAAATGACTAAAGTGCCCGACATCCAACTTTTCCACCAGATCTACACTTGCTGATCCCAAGTCTTACCATGAAATGCCATAGTCTGCAGCAATCGATCAGCTACTTCTTGGGGAAGTCTTTCAGATTCTTTCAAGCATAGTGTTCCATCTTGCCTCTCAGTACAAAACTTCTCTAGGTCAGCAGTCAGCGCTTTCAAAGAGATGTCAAGTAAAGAGTATGGAGATGCCTCAGCCTGTTATGAGCAAATAAAAAACCCTGCACGTATTAATAAGACATTAATCAAATTACAACCAACCAAAACACTTTCACAATGATTAACTGAGGTTAAAGCAAAGTATTCCAGCTCCACTATCAACTTGATATAGCTCAATACATATCACAATGGGCGAGCATTACAGAGATTGAGACAGCCACCTATTATGGTAGACCTCAGACTCCAAGGAACCAAACCTGCAAGCCCTCCACACCTTGACATCAATAGAAATTTTATGAAAAGGTCCTGCTCAGACTCCAAACTGAAAATTCTCTTGCTGCGTAGCCATGAAAGCATCCAGTCAGGCGTACGTTGTGATTGTGGATGCTCCTCCAGATAAGTTGTCAGACAGAATAAACTGCATATTAATACAGGCCAGAGACATCCTCATTCCACCCCTATTTCAAATGCATGGATCTTCCATCCTGAACAGTCTACTTCAACTTAGTTTAGTTTGATAGGAATGTGTAAGGCGCAGAAGTCAGGATTTAAAGGGACGGCTGCCGTGGGCACACGTGTAACAGCTCCGACTCACCCCACACTTTAGCAGAGTCAATGATCCCCTTTTTTAAAGGGTGGCAATCAGCGCGGGTGCTTTAGTCCAGCTACACCCCCGAATCTCCCAGAGGCCTGATTCCCAGGGGAGGAGTTTGATTCAGACAGAAACGGACCAGCCTCGAATCCAGTGACTCTGGGGCACGTTCGCGCTCCACAGCCCTACGCAGAGCGACCCCCGCGGGGATCCCCGGCCCCCTCCGCGGGGGGACTCGGACCCGAAAGGAGAGCGCCCCCCTCCCGCAGTGCCCCCCACGCAGCCCCGCACCTGGACGGCGGGGCAGTCGCTGCAGATGGGCGGCGGCGCCCGCTGCCGGTTCTGGACGTGCAGGAACCGCACCATGGCGGGCCGGGCAGGCGGCGGCGCCCGCGCGACGGGCTCGGGCCTGCGCAGCAGAGACACCCGCCGCCCCAGCCCTCTTCGCGCCTCTTCCTCTGCCCAGCGGGGCGCTCGGGGCCGCCAGCCTCGCTGCCGGGAAAGCCGGGAGCCCAGCCGGGCCACAGCGCAGGCGCCGAGCCGCTCGCTTCCGGGGCGGGGCTGCCCGAGCTCGGGGCAGGGAACACGGTCGAGCTCAGAGCTATGGATGGGGCGAACCCAGCAGGGGCTCAGCTCCCCTTCCCGCCCGATGCCGCGTGGCCCCAGGAACTCGCCTCGTCCCTGCCCTTCCCTTCCACTTCCCACGCTCGTACGGGCCTTCTTTTGGGAGGAAGCAGGGGGGTTATGGCCTCCTTGAGTCCTAACTTCCTGGTACCTGTCTGGTCACTTACAGATGCGGAGCGTGGTCTTCACTGAGGGATAACTTCAAACCCCTAACGGCGCTGCGTGCTAAAATACACCACCCAAGCCCTTACCTTTATGACAGGTTTCAGAGTAGCAGCCCTGTTCGTCTGTATCCGCAAAAAGGAGTACTTGTTAGTCGCTAAGGTGCTACAAAAAAAGAAAAGGAGTACTTGTGGCACCTTAGAGACTAACCAGTTTATTTGAGCATGAGCTTTCATGAGCTACAGCTCACTTCATCGGATGCATAGCAGTTACTCCTTTTCTTTGTGCTAACTTTATATTTCTTTCTCCCTGATTTCTGTTTTTCCAACCTAACGAGCTCAGTATTGCCAACGCTCATGATTTTGGCTTGATGGTCATAATTACTGTTTTCCTTAAAATGCCTCAGCTCCTAAAGCCAAGGGGACAGGTGATGATTTCAACTTTTAGTGTTAAAGAAAAGTAAGTTTTGAGCCTGTGTGACTGTAGAGAAAGCTTCAAAATGTGACCCTAGTGCCACAAGGGCTCAAAAAGCAGAAGGCAAATAAAAAGAACACTATTATTTTTACATAATCTTATGATTTTAAAGCCCATTTCATGATTTTGAAGAGCTTGACTCATGATTTTTTAACATACTACGAGCTTAATTTAAAATATAGTTTTATAACGACCACATCTACAAGGGAAGATGGATTCTTCCCATTCTGCACCTGTAACACCTGCCCCGTAAAAAGATTTTACAGATAAAATTATGCCCTTAGTGAGTCATGCATCCTCATTGCCTTGAGGTTGCCTGGACTGGTACAAATAAATAGAACTTCCTAAACAATTCTGTTGATAAAGCACATGAGGGAATAGAATTGAGCTCACTGTACCTTAGCTGTATCAGGTCTAGAGGACTAAATAGGAATAAAAAGAAGAAAAGCTTATCAACACAGTGACTAGATAAAAGTCTCATTACACACAAACAGTAGATGTAGTGGGCTCAAATTCTCCTCCTACATAGACTTGTGTAAAACAAAAGATTACTGTGAGCCCTTAGAGTTAACAGTTTACAAAAAGGAAAAACTCCATTATAAAGAAGTAGAATCAAATCCACAGAGTAAGAAATCCATAATCACTTACCTGAAACATAGCAGAACAGAGTCACACTTAAAATAAGCATACCTTTGGGCACCAGACTAAAAGCTAAATATTTTGGGCATCTGAGAAGGACATATATGAAAACCACACAATCTAGAGCAGGGGTGGTTCTCAAACTTATTTGATTGGGGCCCCCTCTTCATGTCATCACTTTTCATAGCAGATAACATCCCATTGCCACCCTTACTTCTGCACTGCTGCTGCCACCCTGTGGCTGACAGCCAGAGTCCCACCAACTCCAAGTGAGGGACTGAGGGCAGGGAAGAAGGCTGAGCAGCAGGACTCCAGCTGTCCCCATCTCCCAGCTGCGCGTCGCCTTCCTGCACAAGCCCCAGCCACCCAGGGCTGACAGCCAGAGCTCTTTAAAAAACAAACAAAAAAACCCTACACAGCTCAGACCTCCCTTGACACATTCCCGCTCCTCCCTTGGAAACCATTCCCTAGTTTGAGAACCAGTGATCTACAGCATATGGTTATCGTACTTGAAAAACAATTGTTGCAATGTTTGGTTTAGGCTTTTATGGCATCAGCCCCCAGGGCAGCTGGGTGCAGAGGATAAACCAACAGATTCCAGTCTGAGGTCCATATTAACATCGATTCTAAATGACTTTATGAAAATTGAAGACCATCTGAAATTAGGCTTGCACAGTAAGTATGACCAGTCTCTTTACAATGATTCTGTTAAAAGAAAAGGAGTACTTGTGGCACCTTAGAGACTAACAAATTTATTTGAGCATAAGCTTTCGTGAGCTACAGCTCACTTCATCGGATGCATGAAGTGAGCTGTAGCTCCCGAAAGCTTATGCTCAAATAAATTTGTTAGTCTCTAAGGTGCCACAAGTACTCCTTTTCTTTTTGCGAATACAGACCAACACGGCTGCTACTCTGAAACCTGTCATAATGATTCTGTTGTGTCTGTCATCATCATAGTGTTTAAGCATTATGAAAACCAAAGAGCATGACTTTGCTGTCACCCTAAGGTAAGTGAGTAGCCCCTCCGAAATCAGTCTGCCTATCAATGTACAAAGCTACTGTGAGATTAGAATCAGGCCCAAAGTGAGGAATACTGAGAAGGACTCAGTTCTCCATCATTCTTTAGGTATCACTGAAGTTTGAGTGTGAGGGAGGCTGTCCTTCTAGACCATTTCCCCTACATCAGAGCACAGTTCTTCATTCAGTCTCCCAACAGTTGAGTCTCAGTAGAGAAGCTGAAGTTTTACACTGCTATTTAGTACAAGTTGCAGTGGCTTTTGGTAATGGACAAACTGGGGTGGAAGTTGTTCTGAGACCACAAAATTAATTTCACAAAGGCCATAGAGCCAGCCACCACATAGCAATACTTTGATTGCGATCAACCACACAAGTCAAGCTGTGAAAGGCTCGCTATATGTCCCATTTCCAAATACAAACCATCCACTGGGCTTACTCGGTTCATTAGTGTTTGTAAAATGTCTGTTTCTTAATCTGTATCAATTATTTTTCCCCACCTCCTTTCCATATCCTATTTTATATATTACCACAGTGAGAACAAAAGAAACATGGTTTTTCATTTCTGCTTTAACCATTTTTAAAAAGTTGGAAACTGAGCAATCTCCAGTTTAGATACACGTCGACCCCGATATAACGTGACCCAATATAACACGAATTCGGATATAACGCGGTAAAGCAGTGCTCTGGGGGAGCAGGGCTGCATGCACCGGTGGATCAAAGCAAGTTCGATATAAGGTGGTTTCACCTATAATGTGGTAAGATTTTTTCGCTCCCGAGGACAGCGTTATATCGGGGTAGAGGTGTACTTCAGTGTTCATAAGAAAACATGGAAAGAACTTTTACAGAAAGTTTTACTTGTCTAGAACCATTTTCCCGAATAATCAAATTTAGTAAAATCAGAAAAAAAATATCACAAAAGCTCTACAAAAGCAAGAGAAACATTAGCTAAAATTCCCCCTATGGAAGGAAATGGGTCAGGTAGCACATTTCTGGTCTAGTCCAAAGATTTGACAGAGATTATTACTCTGTTAATGGAAACAAAAAAAGTTGTTGACTCACATCGTAACATAAGATTGTAATGCACTTTGTTTTTCATTTTAAGACAGTCACACTGTCAAAGGGAAATAAGTGTTTTGCTACATTCATAGATGGTGGCAACTTGTATTAATATTTACTAGTAAATAATAATACACCTTTAAACAGATATATAGTCCATTTTGTATGGACTCGTTTTGGCTCAATGCAGCCTCTCTCATTTCTGTCAAACAGCATGGATCATATTCATTATTCTAAAAGAAAAAAAGTGTACATACACATTTATTTAGGCAAAGCCTATAGTTAACATACAACATTAACACCCAAATAAAGCACTGGTTAGAAATTTGTGTTACAATCCATATGCAGCATGCCCCACTCATCTGGACCCTGTGGGGAAATAGTGTTTTGTATCTGGATAATTGAAAGTACCTTAAAAACACAACCATTACATTTACTGAACAATTTGTCACATTTTACAGAACTATGCTGCTGTATCACAGTGTAAACAGAAGAAAGGCGGATGATCTTTGACACTTAGCATGCAGTTTAAAAAAAACTATTTTCTGTTTAAAAGGTTGTAGTACACGTAGGGAAACAATTATGGTTTCTTAGTAAATCTTGCATAAGCTTTTGTGCAAGTAAGTAGTGTTGTCCTACTCTTTTCACTGTCCAACAGAATGCATGTTGCAATCTTATGTCCCCCTTTCTTCAGAAATTCACACCATTGTGGCATAAGGACCTGTTGCTCTGTTACTTTGTCCATTACCATAAGCCACCTGCTAACACAAATGCCAGATTTTGCCAATAAAAATAATCATCTTTGTTCATAATTTGAATGAGAACTCAATTTTCCACAAATTAATTCTCATACAATAACCATCTGAGCTGCTGATCCCTATGGTTTGTTTTTTTGTTATCAATCCATCAACGGATTTAGTGCACTGTCATTTTAGTCAGATTGTGCTTTATGGCAACAATATATTTGCTTTGCAAAAAGGTGCCAAAAAACTAAACAGAAAGGCTTTGTAACAGGTTATTTGTGAAGAAGTTGAGTGGTCTCCCTCTTTTTAAATACGACTGACAATCATTTCTCATTGCCTAACTTTGATCCAATAATTTAAGAATGCTTAAGAAGGAATGAATAGCATCATATAAAGACACAAGACTAAATGTACATCATTCATTCAATGAATATTAAAAGAAGTTTTCCTATACAACTCAACTCTGAATGAAGACAGATCTGACACCATTCCCACATGGAACAGTTTTCCTGTTTAAGTACATTTAATCTTGAAAATTACAGTAGTTGGTAAGCGTTGCTGGGGTAACATTCTGAGATTGTTCAGAAAGCTTTTAGGGAGAAAGCTGTGCAATTAAAAGGTTACCTCTGTTTGTATACCATCCTAACAGCCCAGAACCGTCACACAGCAGGAGCCCAGCTGAAATACTGATAGCAAAGGAAAAGCCATGGAAATCATCATAGCTATGGGAAAAGATGGTTTTTAAAACACAGTTCTTTGCATTCTACTCTTCAACTTAAACTTGGACATTTCAAAAAGAAAAAAACAAACCAACAAAAAAACCTCTCACACAATAGTGACAGAAAATAAGTTTTGACTCACCAGTGATGTGAGCTCCAGGCAGAATTTGGCCCAGGAGTTTCACAGACTAAACAAGGTAAATGTATAGCATGAGCTGTATCATTTCATTTAAAACATGTACAGCAGAATATTTAAGTTATATAACTTTCAAAACCTTTTTTAAAACACTTAGAAAGCCTCATCTCACGTTAGAGAAGGCATTAGGGATAAATGCTAAGTATAACTATCACCTTCCCATCACAGCAGTTTCAGAATATTATGAAATCCTATTAGATAGGCAGACAAGCTAATTATTTGTCCTTTAGCTTCTAATAAAGGGTACTTAAAACAGCTGAATGCTGTCAGCTAAACCAGAACTGGTTTCTCTATTAGAAGGAATGTATTTTTTGGTAAACATGTTTTTGTTTTGTTTTATGAATGTAGTTTATAAACTGATAAAACATCTATACTGGAATAAGGAGACACTTCCTCAGGAACAATCAGTCTTTGGGCAAAAAATTCAGTTTCACTATTCTTTAGATTGCTTGAACTACTTAATTGTAAATCATCTCATTTAATTTCAATAAAGGTAACCTCACCAGTTCATACATTTACAGAAACATTTAAGTTAGAGTAGAGGCATTAACCGATTATTCATTCATAATATGGCAAATATCACAAGTGAAATAGACATCTTAGTGTAGTAGTCACCTCCACAATCAATATACCATCAGTGACTTCTGAAGAGTAGCCTGGAATGGGCTATGTTAAAGATCATGAAAGAGTGCATTAGTGACAGCTCTGTGTGGCTGCATTATCCTTGTTCCATAATCTCATGAAGTGGTGTCCTAGCTAGCCAGACTGGTGCCCCAGTTTCCATTTTGGGTCATATACCGTTATAGACTTTGTATAGTTTAATCTAATGTGTTTAGAATAGCCATCTTACTGGGGGGAAAACAGCATTCCAGATGGTTAATATGTTCATTTAAAAACCTCTCAGTACCAAGTGATACAAAGTTTCCATAAACTCTGATATTGGTGGATTGTGTGTTCCATTTCCTGCAATGGACTTTTCACAGCAGACGTCAAGACTTCTCTAGTCTAAAAGGTAAAAGTAACTGCCCATAAAACACAATTCTTCGGAACTTTTTTAAAAAATAAGTCCCATAATTTTACATTTCTGACAATTTTCACTTCTTTTTGGGTCAAGGAAACTACATACATTCAGGTGTATGTAGAGGAATGAAGCTACCCAGATGATACCTTTGTACAAAACAAAGCATTATGCAATGTGGTAATGGTAACATTACTAAAGCAGTCTGTTAATGTTTCTAACACACACACTGTAATGAAACTATTCCAGATTGTAGATGGTGTGTTAACTCTATTATAGTGAAGTAAAGTGGTGTTGCGTCAGCTGTCCCTTCCCATAAGGTAAACAGTACAGTGATTTTCACTTCAGGAATTGGAACTAAAATGCCAATAAAGTTCAACAATAGTAGAATCCTGTTCCATTGTTTGGCAGGGAGATGTGAAGACAGCCATTTGACAGTACAAGAAGAATTAGTAAACAATGCTTTGAAATAAAGGGAATTTGAGCTCACGTTGTAGCTTGCTTCCATCACTTGTATTTAATCAAGCATCTGTATGCTGTGGAATCTCCATTTCATTCAACACCTCTTTTAAACTCAAACAACAGGAAGAAATACGTTTTTACCATTGACAGCTTTATGTAAAATTTCACACTCTGCACAACAATGCAATTTACAAAGGACCTTATATATGATGTTGGGTGATATTTTGTACTGTAATGCATTGGGAATACAAATCACTGCACAATACTGACAAAATATATACAAGAAATGGCAAGGCAATCAATAATCGGTTATAAAAAGATGACCAAATATCTTGGTTCTCCCATCAAGACATGCACCTCCATGTGATGGGAAGGGCTACTCTACTTCAACTAACATTTTGAGCTCTGATGTGGAGTTCCCTCCTTCTCCTACCACTTCTTTTTTTAAAAAAACAACAACTTAGTTTTAAGTTTTGAACCTCAAACTCAGTTTATCCTTTTAGTATTTCAAGCTTTCCCCTGCCCCCACTTCCACCTGTACCTGTTCCTCCAGAGCAGCCAATTCAGTGTTTCCCATTTGCACCCAAGCAGTGCTGATCCTAACCTTGCTGAGGCAGCATAGATGAGTCAAGGGAAGCCAACAGCTGGAAAAGACAACAGTCTAGTGCTGGAGAGACAAAGGACAGAGGTTGCAGGTCCCAAGACGAGGTGTTTTGAAGACTCAGTTGGGCTTATGGAGGGCCCATAAACAATGGGACATTCTGGTTACCTTAGTTACAAGTGGTACAGTGTTTTTAATGTGTGCATGCGTGAATTTTTGTTTAAAGCTGTGATTGTGAGATTCACCACTCTTGCAGACAGTTCTATTGAAACACTGAGTTGGTAAACAGTTCTATATTCAACAATGAGATGGATGAAACAAGCTTTCTGTCCCACAATTAAGTCACAAAACAAGATATTCCTAGAGGTTTGTTTTTGGATGTGCATTCCAAACTATTCAAGTCCCACCTTGCTGTAGTCATCAGTAATCCTACAGGTATGACTAGATCAAGCATTGATCATAGATCCCCTTAGAAGTTGTCATTGAAGTAGACATTTGCCCAAGAGTTACCACAAGTGGTATCCAGTACCACAATTGTTAGCAAATAACTTCACTGGTGACCACTGTAGTACAAGTCACTCCAACTACACGTGTGATAAAGGATTATTACAGAGAGGATGGTTTACACACTTATACCTTCAGCTTTCAGTTTGGTTTGGCTTGGCTTGTGGCTGCTTTTTACATGGAGGCGGTCTCCCATGACGTACAATATGTTTTTCTAAGCTATCTAGAATGGCAATTGCAATTCGCTGGACATCTGGATCAGTTTGGCCATTTTCCTTGATGTTGTATAAGTGCTGCAATCCACCTTCTTCAATTAACATGTTGCAATACCTGGCAGCTGAAATGAGATATAAGAAAAAATGTAACTGTCTATAGAGAAGAAAAACAGTTGTGAAATACACTCAGGTGTTGGAGTTAACTCTGATCTATCTATTATTCCAGTCAACATTTAGGACATTTGAAAAAGTGTCTATAAAATTGCATTGTCATTCCATAAAATTTTATTGTAATAGGAAAGAAGGTTCTTGTGGTTAAGATCTTTGACTAGACCTCATATCATCTGGGTTCAATTCCCAGCTCTGCCGCTGACTTCCTGTGACACCCTATCAAATGTGAATAATACTTTTTTCTCTCTCATTTGTGTTGCAATGATACGCTCTAATATTTTTGGCACTCACATGCCAATGTGATCTAAGTAAGTACCTAAACAGACACACTGCTGTAATTGGTGACTGCAGTATGTATCAGTTAGCATGACATGGTATCAGAGATATCACAATATTAATATTGCCCTATTCAGTGAACAGGAAAAAATTTCACAGAAACCCAATGCACTGACCATTGATAAATGTGACTTTTAAAAATGGTACCTAGTGTAAGTTGCCAGGAATGCACCTCTCCTCTCGATACAAAACTTCACATTTCTGACCATTTGTATTATTGATTTAAAAAGGTATGTAACACACATTTCAACTATACGTGACTTCAGCACTCTTACATACAGGAGCACTGATCATATCTGGAGCCAAGTGTATAATGCAAAAATGCACAATTAAACTGGAGCACAGCTTAGCTTGAGAATCTAAGTTTTCATTTTTAGAAAATTAAGTCTCTCATGGTTGTAAAGATAGCTTTCAAATCATGAGCCTAATGTAACTTAATGGAGTGATAGTTGCCTACAAATATCTGTCAACAAATCTATCCACAAATAACAGCTCGGAGACGTTTGAACTGTCCCCAGTTACCTCAGTGGGGGGACACTGAGGTTAACAATTTAAGCACGGACACTAAATATTTCACTGCTGATCAAATTTAGCAGAATGAAGTCAATATACTTAGTTGTCAATTTTGGATGTTGTGTGGGATATTGGAGCGTGGTTCAGATGGGCAGCTAGTTCTTAACAAGGGTTGTCAATGTGTGTGTGGGGGAATGACAAAAGGGGAACACCTCCCACCCCCAGGAATTTAAACCCTACTCCTCCCAACCTTAAAGTTCTCTGTCCTTGCCCAACAGAGAGTTGGCGAGGAAATAAATGCCTGCCCTCCCCAGTACCAAGAGCCCCACCACCTCCTGCATATCAATAACCAAAAGCTCCCATGCTTCCCCAACTGAACAGTCATGCTTAAGGGCACAGGGAAATCTCTAAATAATGCATTAGGAAGATTCCCCTAAAAGAAGGTTACTCTATAGCTATCTACCATGGGGTTTCCTCACACCTTCCTCTGGGAGCATTTGATACTGGACACTGTTGGAGACAGCATAGAGGAACAGGTGGACCACTGGTCTGATCCTGTATGGTAATTCCAAGGTTTGTTACCTAGCTACCAATTTCTCCAGCTTCCCCTATGCTGACAATTTCTATCAGGCCATTACTCATTGTCAATTCAAATATCTATAGCACGTGTAACATTTAGAATTTAGGTCAGTATAACATATATACCGAAATTAATAAGTTATATAACAGGCACTATACTGATCTGACAGTGGGGGGTCGGGGGAGGGAGAGGGAATACACAAAGGAGAAAAGGGCTTGGGATAGGCTGGAGTCCCTGCTGTGCAATTTCAGTTTAATGTTGCCACATAGGTTACATTGTCCTAGTTATACACACTCCACTATCTTTAGGCTGGTCAATAATACAGCTTTGTCAGCTCATCTCTCAATTTGGGAATGGTCACCCTGGACCTAGGACCAGTATACCCCTAGAAGAAGATCCCTACGGAACATTTATACAGCACTACACATATGACCAAAAAGCTAAGAAATGGAGTTTTCCCTTCCCGTGGTAATCTGTTACGCACTGTTACTGTGTGCTGTTGTATACATGCATTTCTGTTATGGAAGAAGTGATTTGGGCCCTGATATAAGCAGGCACAAAACCATTGCTGTCAATGGCATTACATACCAGCACTGAAAGTAACTCATTGATCTCTGGGAGGAAAGCTGCTATACACATACACTATGGAGAGTAGTGAGGGCACATGCACTTAAATCACGTGAGAAATAGACACAATGAGCATTGAAAGTAGTGAATTTGTTCAGTCATGTTGCATTTATGTACTCTAAAAGGGAATTAATACTTTTCACTTACCGCACCTTTCATCAGATCTCAAATAGGGCATTGAGATTAAGAAACCCACTTCATGTTACACAGCAAGTCATTGCAGAATGGAGATTAGAATAAAATGTTTAGCTACCTTTCATAATTTTTGTTCTTCGAGATGTGTTGCTCATGTCCATTCCATTCTAGATGTGTGTGCACCCACGTCCACAGTCGGAGACTTTTGCCTTAGCAATATCCGTAGGGTCGGCCGCGGCACCCCTTTGAGTGCTGTGCTCATGAGCTGGTATTTCAGGAGCTGCCAACTCTATACTCTCAGTTCCTTCTTGCCGGCAACTCTGACGGGGGGCAGAAGGGTGGTAATGGAATGGACATGAGCAACACATCTCGAAGAACAACAGTTATGAAAGGTAGGTAACTTTTTTTTCTTCTTCGAATCCTTGCTCATGTTGATTCCGTTCTAGGTGACTCACAAATATCCTCGGACGTGAGCTTGGAGTTCACAGCCTACGGGCTTGCAGTACTGTTCTACCGAAGCCAGCATCATCTCGGGCCTGCTGGGTAAGTGCATAATAGGATGTGAACGTGTGGACAGACAACCAGGTGGCCGCCCTACAGACGTCCTGGATAGGCACTTGGCTAGGAAAGCTGCTGAAGAGGCTTGCGCCCTGGTTGAGTAGGCGGCAACACTCACCGGAGGTGGCACCTCTGCCTGGTCTTAGCAGTAGCAAAGAGGGTGGTGATCCAAGAAGAAATGGATTTGAGCAGAAACCAGATGACCTTTCATTCTGTCGGCCACTGCGACGAACAGCTGCGTAGATTTGCGGAATGGCTTGGTCTGTTCGATGTAGAAGGCTAGCACCCTTCTAACATCTAGGGAATGCAGCCAACGCTGGTCCTCCAACTTATGGGGTTCTGAAAAAAGGCGGGCAGATAAATGTCCTGGCCCACATGAAACTGGGAGACCACCTTGGGCAGGAAATCTGGGTGTAGACACAGTTGGACCTTTTCCTTGTAAAAGCTGTATAGGGCGGGTCCAAAGTAAGTACCCTAATCTCAGAGACCCTGCGGGCCAAGGTTATTGCAACCAAGAACACAACCTTCCAAGAAAGGAGGAGGAGAGAACAGAAAGCCAGAGGCTCGAAGGGCAGGGTAGGGTGCCATGAGCCGGGATAACATGAGATTTAGGTCCCACAGTGGTACTGGGTCCCTGATGTGCAGTTAGATGCACTCAAGGCCCTTGACAGTCATTCCGTAGGTGAAAACCAACCTGCCTTCTAATGGCAGGTGGAAAGCCGAAATAGCAGTCAGATGGACCTTAATGGATGACAGGGACAGGCCTTGGAGCTTGAGGTGTAGAAGGTAGTCCAGGATTAACTACAGTGAAGCCTGCTCAGGCCAAATGCCTTTATTAGAGGATCAGCACATAAACCACCTCCACTTGGCCGTGTAGGTCACTCTAGCGGAGGGCTTTCTGCTGCTCAGCAAGACTTACTGGACTCCGGCCAAGCACTCCTGCTCCTCTGCATTTAGCCATGCGGCAGCCAAGCCATCAGGCGCAATGTTACCAGGTTTGGGTGCAGGAGAGTGCCAAGGTTTTGTGGCAGCAAATCCGTCCGGAGCGGTAGCCGAAATGGAGCAGCCACCTAGGTGAGGGGCTGAACTCTCCCTCCATCTCGGACCACTGCCCTTCTGGCTACCAAGGCAGAGCCGTAGATGCCCGAGTCTGGCAGCTGACCCTTGTTGGCGACCGGTAAGGAAAGGGTGAGGAACAGTGCCTGCCTGAATAGTGGTATCGGGGAGTCAGAGACTGGTGCCACGACTAGGAACGATCCCGCACCAAGAGGGATCAATGCCAGCGGGACTGCCTAGGTGATGAGGATCTGCACTGCAGCGATCTCTGGCGGGAGACCTGGTGGTACCGCAGGTACAGGGATGGGCGTCGCAACTCGGACATCACATGTCTCAAAGGTGGCAATCTTGATGTTAGAGACCTGGATCTTCTACCCAGAGATGGAGGCTGCAGCACTGGGACCCTACTCCGTGGTGACAGGGATCAATGTCTGCAGTCCGGGGACCAGGGATGCTCCATTGCTTCGGAGGGAGGTCCCATAACTGGCTTGCCTTTAGAGGTCTGGGCCTTAACTGGGTCCATCGCCTGTCTTGGCATCTGAGGTGCTGGCCGGCCTACTTGGTCCTTGATTGCCAGGGCTGCCTCAGGCACAGGTGGCACTATGAGGGGCCGGGATCCCCTGCTGCTCCCGGGAGTTGGAGGTGGATCCCTAGCTGGGCTTGGGGGTCCAACCACAGCAGCTCCGGGGCGGGCATGTGGCCTAGCACAGATCCTTTGCCCAAAGCCCCCTTGTCCTGCAATGCTGATGGGCCTTTGGGCTTCAGCCACTTCTTGGGCACCGGCGAAGGGGAACGGTGCCAGGCAGGTTCTGGTGCCGGCAGTGTGCTGCACGCTGACACTGAAGTACTCGGCATGGACTCCAATCGGAAGGGCTCCAAGCCAGGATGAAGTGCAGCCTCCATGAGGAGGGCCCTCAAGCGGCTATCCCACTCCTTTTGAGTTCAAAGGTGAAAGTTCTTGCAGATCCTTCACTTGTCTTTTCTGTGTGATTCCCCCAGATGCTTCAAACAGCTATCGTGGGGGTCACTGATAGGCATCGGCTTGGTACACGATGAACATGGCTAAAAGCCTGGGGAACAGGACATGCCCTGCTCTGCAGTGAAGTCCCAGTCGGGACTCTAACTACTAAAACTATCTAACACTTAACTTAATGGTCAAACTAAAGTACCTAAAAACTAACCACAAAGGAGACAGAATAATGGGCTGAAAGAACCGCTAACACTCTTGCAATGCAAGACAAGGCACTTCGACCAACCATCATGGGCGGTAAGAAGGAACTGAGAGGGCGTAGGGTCGGCGACGCCTGATATACCGCCACATGAGCGCGGCACTCAAGGGGGTGCCACAGCCGACCCTCCGGATACCGCTAAGGCAAAAGTCTCCAACGACTGTTCACATGGGTGCACACACACCTAGAATGGAATTGACATGAACAAGCACTCGAAGAACCACCAGGATGACCCCAAAACCCCAGGAGATTACTGCTTGCTATACTCTCTGCTCCTCTTTAAATAGAATGAGAATTTATGTTGTCCATAACTTTGTATTTTATTTATTGCTGAAATTTCTGAACAAAATGCATTTCTAGAAAGCCCAATAAAGTATCTGTTTTTAATTTAATGTGCATATCAAAAATAAAATCCATGTAGACAAAATAGTATAGTTTAAAAAAAAAGAGTTTCTGCCCCTATTTTAAGCAAAACCTTAACATGCCTTTTCCCATCAGAGTTAAAGATGAAGACCATGAGAACTTCCTAGATTCTTTTAGTTATCCTGGTAGACTATATGTTAAGAGAGGTGAATTTAAATGTAGTTTTAATCTTAGTACATACGGTTTTTGCTGCAGACATGCTGCATAGCCCACACTGCCCACAGCTGAACCCCAGGTGTCATGAAGCAGCCAAGTAGGGGGAAAAAAGGGTTGAAAGACCTACAGATAAAAAACAGAAACAGATGCTCTGCAATTCATTTGGATACCATAACTACTGAGACCATACCTTCACTACATATTTAGTTAAGGATATAGGTAAGAAAGACAATTGTGATATGTTAGAGCAGGGGTTCTCAAACTTCATTGCACCACAACCCCCATCTGACAACAAAAATTACTACATGACCCCAGGAAGGGACACCAAAGCCTGAGCCTGCCTGAGCCCCACCGCCCGGGACAGGGATGCCAAAGTCCAAGCTCCACTGCCCAGGCAGGGGGGCCAAAGCCTGAGCCTTGCTATCCAGGGCTGAAGCCCTCAGGCTTTGGCCCTGGGCAGTGGGGGTCGGGCCCTGGGTTCAATCAAGTCTAATGCCAGCCTTGGCAACCCCATTAAAATGGGGTCCCGACCCACAGTTTGAAAACCAGTGTATTAGAGTTTTGGATGCAGTATTTGACTTTTGTTCCCAGTGCTTAAGATAGTTTACATATGTTATTTACCAATAAATCACTACTCTAAGCCATAGCATCTGGTGTCTCATATTACTTACAGGCAGGCGTACCTGGCCTGTGTTACAGAACAGGTCATATAAGATGATCTAATGGTCCCTTCCAGCCTTAAAACCCAGGAATCTATGGCATACAAAACCACCCTATATTACTGTAACTCCAATAGCTAATATGCTGTTTAGTTTCTTCATAGGGTCCTTTGAACATTAATCCGAAAGCCTACCTAAAGAGGTAAGGCTGGTTGTAGGAGGAGACAGGAAAAGAACAGCCCTATATCCGCCTCTGAAAGGAGACCCAGGCTGACTCATTTCTCCCATCACTCCCAAAGGCGAAGCCACCTTGTCCAAGGTAAGATACTAGAGGGTACCGTCCAGAAGCATGGTTTTGTTCATAGGGACAATGTTTGGCAGGCAGCCTACAATGCTTCAGGCAGAGACCTGTAATTTTTAGAGCAAGTTGAAGGGTGCTAGAGTTAGTATGTTCCAAACTTTAAATCAAGGCAGTAGTTACCTGTAGGCAACCATCTCGCACTCTGGCGTTGGCCAATTCAAAATGGCTGAGTGCTGCAAGATAGAGAACCAAGTGCTGTAATTCTTAATGCTAATTACAGGCAATTAACATTAATATAACACAAAAGCAGGGAATAAATTTAGCTATTTCTGTACCAGTTGTTCAAGAAGAGATGTCCTCTGAGTGTGACTCAATGTCCAGGCCTGCTCTCCTCGAGATATCAAATGAGCAATAATCCCAGCTGCAAAGTAACTGACTTCTACCTCAACACTGTGCAATAGTTTACTGATGTGGTCTATGAAGTCCTTCCACATTAGCTCAGAATGTAGCTCTTTCACTTCTGCTATGTTGTTCTGTAGAAAAACAGAATTGAGAAAATATCAATAGAAATAATGATGTATTAGTGGGCGTATAACTTCAACTCAGTCATATGTATGGATATTAGAGGCAAATTTCAAAGTCATAGATGGGAGCTAGCCATCTATTTTGCCTTTGAAAATTTCCCCATTTTACTCTGAATTTGTCTAAAAGTTAACGGCGTTCACTTCCTACCTCAACACATTCCCTTCCATGAAAGACTCCCTCAAACCATTAAGACATATATCACTAAGTTATTTACGCTCTTTTTTTAAAAAAGAATAAAAACTTCTAAACAGATCCTTTTGAGAATTTACCCAGAGTGATGTAGGACCCTAAAGTCCCATTGACTTTTAACCTTTAACCTTCTTTTGAGTCCTTGAAGTCATTTGAGGACTTACTCCCTGCTCTTTCCTGAATGCTCAGACTGTCCATAATAACTATTAAATAGCCACGCCTACATAAGGTCATGCTTTGGAAACGCTGACATCATGATTTTTAAACTACATTGCCAAACGCATAGCTCCCAAGAACCCAATATGTAAGATTAAAGGTTAAGAAAATAAAGTATAATTCACAGTGTACCATCTAAGCCAGGGGTGGGAAAACTTTTTGGCCCGAGGGCCACATCTGGGTGGGGAAATTGTATGCAGGGCCATGAATGTAGGGCTGGGGCAGGGGGCTGGAGGGAGTGTGGGAAAGGGTGCAGTGTGCAGGAAGGGGCTCAGGGCAAGGGGTTGGGGTGCAGGAGGGCTGCGGAATGCAGCAGGGGGCTCAGGGCAGGGCACTGGGGTGCGGGAGGGGGCTCGGGGTGCGGGAGGGGGCTCAGGGCTGGGGGGTTGAGGTGCAGGGGGGATTTGGGGTCCAGGCGCCAGCCCGGCACTACTTACCTCAAGCGGCTCTGGGATGGCAGTGGCACGCAGCGGGACTAAGGCAATGCCTGCCCTGGCCCTGCGCCACTCCTGGAAGTGGCCAGCATGTCTGGCAGTGGCTCCTGGGGGTGGGGTAGGGCAGGCGGCTCCACCGCGTGCTGCCCTCGCCTGCGGTTACCAGCCCCGAAGCTCCCATTGGCCACGGTTCCCCTTTCCCAGCCAATGGGAGCTCCAGGGGGCGCTGCCTGCGGGTGAGGGCGGTGCATGGAGCCCTCTGCTCTCCCACCCCCTCGGACTGCTGGGACATGGTGCCAGCCGCTCCCGGGAGCGGCGTGGGGCCAGGGCACGCAGGGAGCCTGCCTTAGCCCCGCTGCGCCAGAGGCTGGCAATCCTGCGGGCCAAACTGAAAGCCCTGATGGGCCAGATCCAGACCGCGGGCCGTAGTTTGCCCTCCCCTGATCTAAACCAATTCTCAAACAGAAATTAAATATGGACACAATTAAGAACAACTGGTATTTCTGTAAAATTTATAATTTTTCTATTCTTACCAGAAGGCCAAGAACTTTCTGTTGGATAGATGACTCAGATGGGAAGGACTGTAAAGTGAAGCATAGCTTATGTAAGACACAAAATAATTGTTTGTTAATGCAGAAATTTTAGAACCAAGGAATGAAATCCACTGCATAAACCATAGTCCTCACCTCTAAGACTCTCATGAAGAGTTCTAGCCCTTGATTTTCAATAAAGTGCCTACATGTGGTTGGAGATTCATCAGTGAGATTCCAAAGCGCACTCAGTGTAAACTTGAGTGTAGTATCCACTAGATTCTGATTTGTTTTCTGCTTAACTATTTGTAGAAGTTGCTGAAAAAGGAAGAACAAAAAGGAAAATTAACTTTGAAGTTGTGTGCGCTATACCTATATCATCTTTGTTTACTTATGCACAGACTAGGCAATAAGTAACTGCATCTCTGATTAGAATGGAGATTAATATACTTAGCAATTAACACAGTCAGTTTTTCCATATATGTCAACTAATTATTTTTCTATACACCCTCATGCTTGTATTCTTTTATAAGAGAGCAAGTATATTCATAGCATCATAGAAATGTAGTACTGAAAGAGATTTTGATAGGTCATCTACTCCAGTTCCCTCTATTGAGACAGGACTAAGTATTATCTTGACCATCACTGACATGTGTTTGTCTACCATATTCTTAAATGAAAGAACATGTTAGATGATGAAAGAACATCTCCAATGATGGACATTCCACCACCACTTAGGTAATTTTTTCCAGTGCTCAACTATCCTTACTGTTAGGAAGTTTTTGCTAATGTCTAACCTAAATTTCCTTTGCTGCAATTTAAGCCCATTGCTTCTTGTCCTGTCATCACTGGATAGGGAGAACAATTTATCACCCTCCTCTTTGTAACAACCTTTTACATACTCGAAGACTTATGTCCCCTCTCAATCTTCTTTTCTCCAGACTAAACAAACCTACTTTTTTTTTTTCCAATCTTTCCTTGTAGATCATGTTTTCTACACCTATAATGATTTTTGTTGCTCTTCTCTGGACTTTTTCAAATTTGTTCAGATCTTTCCTAAAGTGTGGTGCCCAGAACTGGACATAATACTCCAGAGGAAGCTGTAGCAGTGCTGAGTAGAGTGGAAGAATTCCTTTCATGCCTTGCTTACAACACTTCCGCTAATATATCCCAGAATGAAGTTAGCGTTTTTGGCAATAGTATTACATTGTTGATTCTCATTTAGTTTGTGATCCACTATAACCTCCAGATCCTTTTCTACAACACTCCATCCTACGCAGTCATTTACCATTTTGTATTTATGCAATTGATTATTCCTTCCTAAAAGTAGTACTTTGCATTTGTTCTTATTGAATTTCATCCTATTTCAGACCATTTTTCCAGTTTGCCAAGATCATTTTGAATTCTAATCCTGTCCTCCAAAGTGCTTGCAACCCCTCCCCACTTGGTATTGTCCACAAACTTTGTAAGTGTACTTTCTATGCCATTATCCAAATCATTTATGAAGATATTGAATAGTACCAGTCTCAGGACAGATCCCTGTGGGACCCCCACTCAATATGCCCTTCCAGCTTGACTATGGACCATTAATAACTACTCTCTGAGTTCAGTTTTCCAACCACTTGTGCATCCACTTTATAGTAGGTTCATCTAGGGTATATATTTCCCTAGTTTGCTTATGAGACAGTATCAAAAAACCTTACTGAAGTCGAGATTCACATCTACTACTTTCCTCCCCCATCCACCAGGCTTGCTACCCTGTCAAAAGTAGTATGTTAGGTTGGTTAGACATGATTTTTTTTTTTTTGACAAATCTATGTTGACTGTCACTTATCACCTTATTATCTTCTAGGTGCTTACAAGCTGATTGTTTGATTATTTGCTCTATTATCTTTTCTGGTACCAAAGATAAGATGACTGATCTATAATTCTATGGGTTATCCTTATTCCCTTTTTTATAGATAGGTACTATATGTTCCCTTTTCCAGTCCTCTGGGATCTTTCCCTTCCACCATGAGTTCTCAAAGATAATCACTAGTGGCTCAGAGATCTCTTCAGCCAGTTCCTTAAATATACTGGATGTATTTCATCAGGTCCTGCCAACTTTAAGGTATCTAATTTGCCCAGATAATTCTTAACTTGTTCTTTCCCTATTTTAGCCTCAGATCCTACCCCATTTAAACTGATGTTCACTGTGTTAAACGTCCAATCACTGCTAACCTTTTTGGTGAAAAAGGAGGCAAAAAAGACATTTAATACTTCACTCATTGCTGTGTTTTCTGTTATTGCCTTTCCCTCCTTGTTAAGTGGGAACAAGGGGCCTACCTGTCCTTGATCTTCCTTTTGCTTTTAATGTATTTGTAAAGGGTAACAAGAAAACATTTTATGTTCCTAGCTAGTTTAATCTTGTTTTGTAAGTTGGCCTTTTTAATTTTGTTCCTACATGCTTGTGGGTTGGTTTTTTTCCATCTCTCTACCTCTTAAACCTCTTGCAGGATTGTTATGGGCCAACTGTACAAGACCACCACCTCCGTTTGATTGTTGCAAGCAATGACAATTTTTCCTAAATATTCTATTGTACATTTTTAAAAAGAGAAAAACATTAAACTAAGGTTGGTAGGGGAAAATATTAAATACTAATTTAAGCCTCCATTTGGTTTTAATAGCTAGTACCCACTACTTTTAGTGACTTGCATCAAATAAGCTGGATCAAGATTCTGACTTTTTTGGTTCTGCAATGAACTCCACTAAGACACCTAATTTATTCTGAAGACAATTAAGGTTTATAACTGACCAATAGCTTTCACTTGAACATCTATCCTGCACAGACATTAAGGAAATGTAGTTTGGTATACTGGTTGGCCATAAGTAAGGCCATCAGAGATGTGTTTTGCATCATAGTCTCTCTCCAGAAATTGAGAGAGACATGTCTGAAATCTGTATTTCCACTGCCCTGGAGCTGAAGCCATCAGACTGCTCCTGAAACCAGATCCCACGAACAATGACTTCTGATAGTTTGTTCTGTGTCTCAATTTTATTCCAAACTCCAGTAAAAACATGATGAACTTTTTTAAAAGATGTGAGATACCTAGTTTAACCTCTATGTATTGCTCCAGCCAGCTGACACCACAGTGGCCCCATGTACTGTACCTGCATGCCAATGTAAACATGTCCATGGGAGCTTGTTTTCAAGGTAAAGTTCATTGCAAACAACAAAAAGTTTGAGTCAGAGTTGAGTTTTCCATCCATACTGCAGTCATTTAAGTCCTGACACAATCAAGTTATTTACTTTGGCTTCTATTTACTGGGCCCACAGGCCACCCTCATTAACATGGTGAGTGAGTGCCCTCCTGACAGTCTGGAGTGCCAATCTTTTCCTGGTAGCAGTACTAGCGGAAGGTAAAATATAACTGCTTATTTTTAATTTGATAGAATACACCTAACTGTAGCCAATTTCAAAATGATTTAAAATAGAAGATCCAGGGTAGCAATTTGTAAGAGACAGCACTGGACTTACCCTAACAATGAAGAGCTCTGCACCAAGTTGAGCTGTTTGCTCAGTTGAAAGCTATAAACAAAAATATTAGGGAATATCAGAAAAATCATCAGGACTCAGTAAATTATACTTCAGCACTTCTACATTTGTAAGTCTTGTACCTTTGCAGCTAGAATGGAGATTATAGCCACTGCCATCCTCTGCATATTTTGATCTTCATGGTTACACAGCCACTGCATAACAAGCTTAGCTGCTTCAAACCTGAAAGTTAACAGTTTTTATTTTCAGAACAGAAGTCACATAAGCCTTTAAAAAGGAAAATACACACCACACTTCAGACCAGGATGCCCCCAGGCGGTTGAAATTGGAAGCACTGTGCTTTGTCCCAAGATGGTGGAAGTGAACAGTGGAATTAAGAGCAAGCAAAGCTAGTCTCAAGCCCACTCAATGAGTGAAATTTACAGAGCAACACTCAGAAAAGTTTCAACATCAACTCTTACAACAACCTTTAGGTAAGCCAAGGAAAACCACCAACAGAAATCTGTCTACTGAAAACATGAAGCGCTTACAGTCTGCCAGCCTGCTACAGAAAATATAAAATCTTCAATTAGGCCAAGATCACAGGGATTACTCAGATTTCATGATCTGCTCCCCCAGTGTCTCTTTTACTAGAGGTTTAATATAAAAGCACAAGGTCCTCTTCTGTAAAGAGCTGAAGGAGAATTGGCCTAAAACCAGAGATAACCCCTCACTTTCTCTACCCTTCATCATCTGACCTAGGCATGTTGGATGCAAACCCTCCAAAGCCTTCCAAAGTTTTTAAATAAGGGGACCACTGCAAAATGACAAAACTCACTTCCACAATTCCAGAGAGTCAGCAAACTGGGGATTAAATTCTGATCTCTGTTGCATCAGTGTAGAGCTAGAGTAATTTAACTGAAGTCAATTGCCTTGTCTAGACAAGGATTTTTTCAGACCCATAAGCCATATAATTGTGAATTATGGGCCCAAAAATTTCTCACGTATACACAAGTGAGTTACTATGGGATCCGAGATCAGAATCTAACCCTATGAATCAAAATCAGGTCTCCAAAATGGCAGAGTTCTCTTTTCCTGAGACTAGGCCAACAATTAGCATATTTCAAAGATAAATGCTACTATCCAGGAGATTAAAAAATAACAACCAAACCCCATTGATACGTTATTCTACATCCCATTTTAATTAATAGGATTAAATTTACCTGTTAAATGGAACATCCTGAAGGATCCTGTCACTGCATAGTGAAAGAAGGCAGTTCTTCTGCAGCTGTAGGAGATCAAAAAAGTGTTCAGCAGAAAAATACAAAAATTTCAAAGTGCTTCCTTGTTACACCAGAATTGTGGAAGTTTGGTGGATCATGCACTGTACTGTAAATGGTTATATTTCTAAACAAGAGAAGGGTCAAATCAAAAACACAAATAATTTTTCTAGAACAAAGCAAAGTCCTTTACATAACAACAACACCCTCTTCACTACAGAATGTGCCATACCATACTGGGGAGTCAAGTTTCACATGGTCTCTTTACCCAATACAAAGTATAAAGGCTTTTTGGGGGAAAGTGGTGTCAAATTGTACAATGCCAATTTCTTATTGTTAATTAAGGTTTCTAGAATGACTATTCATAATTGACCTTCAAATGGGTAGGGTCAACAACTTAAGAGCCAGGTAGACATGGCTACAAAGATATAATTGGCTGTACTATAGTCTTGCACCTAGAACATTTCTTCCTCTTATTATTAAGCTCAACGGTCCAATGAAGTGGGAGAAAGAGTTTTTAAAAATCCACAACTTTCTCCAAAGCTATATCCCAATACACAGAGCACTCTAGGCCAGTTAGCCTATCACAATTAATGAAATCTGCAAATCATTCATGATCTCTGAAATCCAGACTACAAAAATGATTAATTTGTTGCCAACGGAGGAAAATACTAGAAAACCTTTGGAAGTGGACTTGGGTAAAGAAATACCCCCAAAATATTTGGAAAAACAGGTCTGTATCAAAACTGTCTAGACCTCAGTGGTTCAGGAGCCAAATTAGCGATCAACATTACCCAAAAGAGCCACAGTAGTGTGAATGACAGGAGAAATATATATATCAACTAAATATTATTCTCACAGCAAATAAGTTAATAACTTAGTGCAAGTTGATATTTTAATTAGTTAATAACATAGTAAAAGAATCCTGACTGGTTAATAATTAAATCAGAGAGTGTTTTAATATCATGTGCTACAAAGAGCCGCAGGAGACACATTAAAGAGCCAGTTGCAGCTTGAAAGCCAGGCTGATTATCACTGCTCTAGACCCATGGTGGAAGAGAAACACTGTACCAGATATTAAAAACAGGACTTATTTGCCCCCAGTACACAGTCTTTAAAGTTGACATTTTAGACTGAGAATTGCCCAAAATATACTGCTGAGAATGGCAGCCTCTATCGTTATATCAGGCATTTGCTAACTTTTGGGAAAAGGTAGGCATTCATTCCTCACAGCCTGTGGAATGTGATATAACCCCCACACCTTTCAACTAGCTTGACCTCTTTGAAACAACTCACAAGCAAATCCTGCCAGGCCTGCTGCTACTTTGCTGCTTATCATCCAAAATGAGTTTTGTAATTAGGGACTACACAAGAAGTTTCCACATTTCTCTTTGGAGGGAAGCTTTCCTCCAATACATTACATTAGTCATGCTTTACTGAGCAATAACCCACAGACAACATGTAGAGAGACGTTGCACCCGAATATCCAAAATTCTCTACCATAAACTTTTGGGCTGTTTTTGTAAAGGACAACATAATCAGTTCTGGACTTTTACTTAACTCAATCCTGCCTGGATAATGATAATATCATGGTGATAATCATTGGGGCATAGCTGTCAGATATCTAATGGTGGTATCTCTCCTGTTTTGTGTCTCTCTTTTCTGTTCTGGTTCTTTGTTTTTTGCTGTGTGAGGAAATGTTTAGCACAGTTACTGAGTTTTGTGCATACAATGGTTGATAGAGATGACAATAGGCATTATTCTTTTATTTACCTCTTATTGTCCTAGTTTGTTGATTAGTTTGATTTCAGTAAAATAAAGGCTTTAAAAAAGCCATGCTAGAGGAACATTGCTTCTACACACTGCACTCCTATGAGGCAGAGAGTTTAACAGGGAAGGGACTCCAGAGAATGCATAGATCAAGGACAGAAAGGCACCAGACATTCCTTGCCCATGTGTTTATCAGTGGGAAAATGCAGCTACTATTAGTGCCTGTTAGGTGGAATCTCACTGTACAGTGATGCCATTCGTAGCAATAGCACAACCACAGATCCTTAACTCTACTAAGTTAACTATCAAACTGCACCGCTACAAGTTTGGTCATGCATCATGATTATATTAATGAACTGCAATCTAAGAATAAAACTGTCACAAAGATGAGCCTTTCAAGTTACAATAGATCAAGTGTGCATACCGTACACAAACATATTTGGGTATATCTGTTCAAAGCCAACGTTGAGGTGGAGTCAAGACCTTGTCTCTTCTCTGTTAAGTTCCTATTGTTTTGCAATATCTACAGGGATGGTTAGACCCCCAGCAAGCTTACAAGATAGCTGAGGCTCTATTTAGCTTACAGTCAATACGTCATAACATTAAAATATTCTGAAAGCAGAAACACTTCACAGCACCTGGGCTGTATTTCTATTATTAGGCCTCCTGTTAGGATGAGAAATCCACAGAAAAACAAAACCTAATATTTTTACCTGTTGATGGTTTGGAAAATGTTCCATGGCCTTAAGGAGTAAGTGAGTGACACCAGCCAGTAGTCGAACAGGCATGCCTGCTGCTAAATCTTGCTTGGTTAAGTTAAACACACATGCACTTGCTGCTAACTGCACAGGCAAGTTCAGAGGGTGATTTCGCATTCCAATAACCACAAGCTGAAAGACAAAAAAAATCATATTCACATTATGTACAAATCCACATACTGAAGAGCAACCCTGGATCCACTGGTGCCAGAAGCAGATGTGATTTTGTGCACCACAGTTCCTCTCTACCTCTCACTCAATTCAGCAACCCAGTGAATGAAATTTCAGCATCCCGAAAGAGCGTCTCTGCTTTTGCTCAGTCATTTAAAGCAAATAACTTACATTGCCCAGAGTGCTTTGCACCAGTTGCAGCAATCTCTCAAAGGAGATGTTGCACAAGATTCTGAGGCAGTTCTGACACCCCAAGCTGCTGCACACACTGCATAGAAACAGAAACACCCTTCACGAGCAGGAATGAGATGGACAAAGTCTGCAGCATAGAAAAGGTACAGTACTGGTCTATTGTAAGTAACCACAGTAATCTTAGTGCTACTACAGCAAGGCGGCTGCCAATTTACCATAGGCCTATAGCCATCCCTTATCAGGTTATGTTTTTGGCTTTGTAAACTTGTCACAAATACTTATACGCAGGGAAATGGAAGAGTAATCTTTGCTGGTGATTGAATATCCAAACTCTCTTTGCAATTGACACTAACATGATCGAGCCGCAATATCTCCTGCTAACACAGTAGGGGTGGAAGAATCATGATGTTTTCTTAAAGTCACTTGTTTAACTTGAACGATGTTGATCAATTATCTTTTTTGTTAGAAAACTGAACCTCTCTGATCTCTCCTTCCATTGGAATGATAAAGATTGAACTACCTCTGGGGCGCCAATGATACAAAGTTAGTGTCCTAGGGACAGGCTTTTAGTCTAATAACTCCTACAGGTAACTCAATAGCCTGTCTATCTTTAAGCAATACTTGTTCAATAGTTAGCATGTCATAATGCAATACTAGGAGACTATTCTAAGCCATATTCAGAAGTATTTATTTGTAAAATGAATTCATACTGCTGCTGAATTAGCCTGGTCCCTCTTTTCAGAGGAAAATCAACTATTTTGCACCTTCCACACCATTACCACATAAATCACTTTCACATGAACATTAACAAAACCTTAATGATTTCTACTAAACCTCTTAAGCAATAATCAAGTAACTAAACAGGCAGAAGAAAGCTACATAACATACACTAAGTTTTCAGTATATTATAAGCTTTCCAGATGTTCATCTGAAGTTAAATTTACAGAACAGAGCAAGATTTTCTCATCTGAAGTGTTTTTTTTTTTACCTTTAAAATTTCAGGCTTCGTTTTTTCCATAATGTGTGTAAGGCTGAATAGATGAAAGAGTGCTTCCCTCACAAAGAATGCCCGCTCACTATACCGCTTCAGTGCTTCAGAAATTTGAGTTTCATTTGCTTCTCCAGACACCTTTGAACAGACAAAGAAGTTTATATTACCATTTTTTAAAAGCTGTCATTACTGTATTTCAGAATTTGATTTTTCTTAATTGTGCAAAACTGTTGTTCCAAAGCTGGCGGCATTTTATCCAAATCCCTGTGTTTTTAACATTTCATCTACCTCATACATGATCTGCCGGCAGTAGCCCAGGACTGTTGTTCCAAAGCTGGCGGCATTTTATCCAAATCCCTGCGTTTTTAACATTTCATCTACCTCGTACATGATCTGCCTGCAGTAGCCCAGGACTAGACACACTAACATTCCCCATCGAAATAAGGTAACATTGTACAATATAAATAGGGCCCTACCAAATTCGCAGTCCATTTTGGTCAATTTCATGGTCATAGGATTTTAAAAAATCGTAAATTTCATGATTTCAGATATTTAAATCTGAAATTTCATGGTGTTGTAACTGTAGGGGTCCTGACCCAACTCTGAAGGCAGCAGGATGGAAGTAAGGGTGGCACTGTATGGTACTGCCACCCTTACTTCTGCACTGCTTCTGGCAGGGTGCTGCCTTCAGAGCTGGATGCCTGGACAGCAGTCACCACTCTCCGGCCACCCAGCTCTGAAGGCGGCACAGAAGTAAGGGTGGTAATACTGCATCCACCCTACAATAACCTTGTGACCCCGCTCCACAGCCCTCTTTTGGGTCAGGACCCCAGTTTGAAAAACGCTGGTTTCCCGCGTGAAATCTGCATAGTATAGGGTAAAAGTAGACAAAAGGGGGAGACCAGGGGGAGACCAGATTTCACGGTCCGTGACGCATTTTTCATGGCTGTGAATTTGGTAAGGCCCTAAGTATAAACCAAAACTCAGCTTCAATCCAATCTTTGACCAGAGCTCCCTGTAACCAATCAGGCAGGAGGCGTGTCACTCCATAACCAATTAATGTTGCTTGTGTCAATTTTTGCCTTATAAGCAAGATTCACAGCTGCATGATCCGTCATAAACGGGCACACACTGCTGCTGAAGCAATATACTTGATGCAATTTTCTCAGCTGGAGGAGGTGCTTTGATTCAGCCACACCAATGAGAGAAAGCTTCCCTGTTTTTTGCAGGTTACTAATTAGTTCAATCAGTAGCTATAGCTTCCCAAAACTCTATTAACGAGAAGTATCATAGGTCCTATATTCACTTAAAAAAAAAAAGAAAGAAATGTATTCTTAAAGCCTAGACTAACTCAACTTGCTAACTCGTGAAAAATTAGGGTGGATAAAAATCAATGATTTAAAAAAAAATTGGATGTTTTTATTTAAATTGGATTCTTTTTTATAAAATGCTTTTTGAGGGAAAAAACCTATCTAAAGATAGTTTTAATTAAGATACATTATAGCTCAAAGATATCTCATCATGGAATAGGGATTATAACTTCTAATTCTATAGTATGAGACAATATATTCATGTAATGTTTAAGAAAAGTTTTGTAAATGAGTTCCAATAGTTCATGGATTAGGGACCCAATTTTATGGGGGTCTACAGGCTTCTGTATAGATTATTTAGGTTAATCTTTCTATCTACCCAATGGGACTCAGTGCTCAGCCTAGGAGATACCACCAGAGATGCTTAGTTTTGCAGTTCTCAAACTGTGGATTTGTGTCTCCAGAGGTAACATGCTTGTTAACAGCAACAATATTTTTAAATAAATAAATATATAAAGGTGAGAAATAACAGACCTCAGCCCTATTGTCCCTCTGCAAATTTGTACACAGAGTCAATCCCTTACCTCTCTCTAAAAGTGCAAAGTTTCAAAAAGTTGAATGAATAGAAGATAGTTGGGGACGGAATAGATCCGGACAAGGAGAAGTCTGGAGATAAATGTGAGAAGCGGAGTACATATAATATTTTAACAAAAAAGTATATGTTTGCTGTTGAAGAAAAAAATCCAGAATACCTAACGTTGTTGTTTTAGTTAAATAAAACAATTTAAACGTCTGTCTGGTGATGTTCTCCTCCTAATACAACATGGCAAGGAAATCCTCCAAATATTAATGATTAACCTGTTGAATTAGAGATAGTTCACCTCCCAATGACTTCATAAATATCTGCTTCAATTACCTTTGGTAAATGAAATAACCAAACAATCATTCATTTTCTGATAACACACCTCTACCCTGCTATAACGCTGTCCTCGGGAGCCAAAAAATCTTACTGCGTTATATCGAACTTGCTTTGATCCACCAGAGCGCGCAGTCCCGCCCCCCACCGGAGCACTGCTTTACCGCGTTATATCCGAATTCATGTTATATCGGGTTCACGTTATATCGGGGTAGAGGTGTAGCTGTAAAACTAATCTGAAAAGTTTTCAAAATAAATCACTGTTTAAAAATGTATCGTGTGTACCTTCTAAAAATGAAACCTACATCTACCACTGAGTTGTGAAGAATATGTATTAAGGTTATAACAACCAACAAGAATGTATTTTTATGTAGCAAACCATGATTAAATCAAGTCTTCCTGACTAGTGATTCAAATCATGATTTAAATCAATTTGATTTCAATCAAATCCCTGTGTGAAAAATCACAATTGCCTTCACTAGAATTTACCTTGAGTTAATTAACTTAAGCACTGGAACAAATTGCCTCGGAAGGTTGTGGAATCTCTGTCATTGGACGTTTTAAGAGCAGGTTAGACAAATATCTGTCAGGAATGGTTTAGTTCAGCGGTTCTCAAACTGTGGGTCAGGACCCCAAAGTGGGTTGTGACCCCATTTAATGGGATCACCAGGGCTGGAGTTAGACTTGCTGGGGCCCAGGGATGAAGCTCGAGCCCCACCACCCAAGGCAGAAGCCAAAGCCTGAGCCTCACTGCCCAGGGCCAAAGCCTGAGACCCAGTGCACAGGGCCAAAACTAAAGCCCAAGGGCTTCAGCCTGGATGACAGTTCTCAGGCTTTTGGCAGTGGAGCTCGGGCGGGCTCAGGCTTCGGTCCCCCCTTCTGGGTTTTGTAGTAATTTTTGTTGTCAGAAGGGGGTTGCAGTGCAATGAAGTTTGAGAACCCCTGGTCTAGTTATTACTTAGTCCTACCTTGAAGGAAGGGGACTGGACGAGATAACCTATTGAGATCCGTTCCAGTCTTACACTTCTATGAGTTCATAAAACTCAGGTTAAGAACACACTTATTTATTTATTTATTTATTTGCAGTCAAGACAAAAGAACTTAGGCTTTGGAGAGTACCTTTAAAAACTTTCCCTTGCTCACCTGGTATCTTTTTCACCCCTGTTACAGTGAGCACTCCCATTATCTAATGTCATTGCTTTTTAAATCTCTTTATTCATAAGCAATATGCTATGGTACTTCATGTGTTTCCTACGGGCAAGTAAATGGTTCACTGACTGCAGTTGGTGAATTGTTATACACATTAAAAAAAAGTTTAATTAATTCACCTCAGAATATCTGAAGGGATACATGTTGCCAGGAGACTTTTCATTTAATGTGTTTATTTAAAATAGTTTACAGTGAACAAGTCCACAATCAATCAATGTTCTGCATACCATATTGCTTGGGCCAAACTAATCTCTCATATCTTGCTGCCAGACCGGGAAATAATCTTTCATACTACACTGTTCTGAGAGATGCGGTTGTCATGTTTTTACTTCCCCTATTGATAAAATACAGTGTTGATTATCACTAAACTATGATGCATTTTGCGAGTAAAAAAACCCACACCATTTGGAACTCATGTCCAGCTTCATGTCTGTTTCACATGCTATATTACCTAGGGTTATCAGTTTATCTTCACAAGATATTTCATAGAGAAGTTTTACTGTACTGTTATACAACTGTTCTAATCTCACAGGAAATTACAGTGGGTGCCTACTGTTTATTCTTAAGTGGTATCAGTACAAAAATCAGCTGCTCACACATATTAGCAGACATTTCAATATAACTGAATTTGTATCTAAATTCATGGCAGAGCTAAAACCATTATGGAGCTGGTACAGCATAATATTGAAGAAAGCCAAGCTATACAAAAAGCATGCTATGACAAGAAGACAAGTGAAAGAGTTTTAATCTAGGTGTTTTGGTATTTGCCCCTACAAAAAGCATGAAATACTCTCATGGGAAGGTCCATTTGAGGCGACAGAGAAACTAAATGAACTCACTTATCAAGTACAGAAACCCTATAGTCAGGATGTATCACAACTGTACATATTAACAGAGTGAAAGCTCACCATAACGGAGGTGCTATAGTCAACATGATATGCTATGCAGATGAGGAACACAAAGTATTGCCTCTCTTAGACTTAATGTCTGAAAGTAACGGAGAGAACCCTTTAGAGAGCATTAATTAAGTTAAGAGCTAATCCCCGTAAAAAAAATAAAGGGAGAGAAGTAATGGCTGTGTTACAAAGTCAAAAAATGGTATTTTCTAACAAACCTGGTTTCACTTACCAGAGAGACCACCACATTAACACCAGTGATGCACACCTAGTAAACAGAAGGGCTTACAGGGCTATAGGGACAATGAGGGAACAGATCAAGGGGGAGATGCACACCCATTTTGGCCAGTCCAGATTTTAAGAAAGTATTTGAATTGAATTGAACTGATGCATCCAACACAAGCCTAGGAGATGTACTGATGCAGACCAGGAAGAAACACCCCATTGCAGTGCTGAGCAAAAACCTGTCTCTCACTGAACAGAATTACCCGGTAATAGAAAAGGAATGTTACGCTATAGTGTGGGGTGTAAAACAGCCCAGATCCTTCCAACAGGTGGTTCAGGCTGTTAACGGATCACTCACCATTAATATGGTTCCAGAGAACAAAATGAACCAACTCCAGATTCTACACTGTAGTTTTGCAGGAGCATTAAACATATTCAGGGGTTTGAGAACAAGGTGGCCGATGCCCTATCCAGAAAAGAGGGGGCAGAGGTGAGGCTCACATCTGATGTAATAAAAGGGCCGGGTGACAGGCAGAAACATCAATCTGAAAAACAGATGTTGAGCTGGAGTACAAAAGCAGTTCCTGAATATAAAGTTTTATTGCATCTACTGTGTTAAGTAGAACTGCTCAAAGCTGTATTCAAATGCCAATGCATCAATATGAATCAGGCTCTGAAATATTGATGCTTTATGCTAGAGGTCATGCCGAGGAACCAGAGTTTATTATGCCAATAAATAGTTTCAGACTATCCATTGCTAACATCCTGTTCCGATAGGTTTGATATCTTAAAGTAGTACTTCAAGACTCATTGACTGGTATGGAAAAATAGACAATTTTACACTAAATATCACCCAAATTTTGGCTCCAGGACAGTTACATGAAGGCCTAAGCCACAGTTATTAGCAATTGCCATTAATGGATAAAAATACTATGATGGGAGGTGAACCTATAATTTCATTCTGGAAGAACCACGTTTGTTGTCACAACCTTAAATAGACTTAAACTTAAAAAGTCGAACCTTTAAGTTTCCTTCTCCTGTAAGGAATTCTGAGTAGCCAGCATCAGTAGCTAGCAGTCCCACAAACTGCATTGTTGGCCGTTGCTGAATAAATGCTTCTACAGCTTCATCTGTAACATGCTTTCTTCCAGAAATGTCCAAAGACACAAGGTTAGGTAGGATATCTTTCTGTTCTAATAAACGAAGTGCTATATCTGATGTGAATTGTTTGTCATCTGAAATATCAAGATGATTCAGATATTTTAGTTCTCTTAGAACATCCAAAATCTGTGTGGTCGTCATTTTCAAGCATTTCAGGTGGTGCATGGTCAGAGACTTAAGTTGATCCTTGCAGGTGAGGAGTGCAGTTATGTCAGTGACAGAGGTATTGGATATATCTAGACTTTCTAACCTTGGAAGTGATGCAACATCTGCTAAGTCTTCATTGTAGAACAGAACATTGGTAATGCTCAAAGCACGAAGACCAGACAACTGACTGAAGCATCTTTCGTATGGGTCCTCCAAGGAGAGAGTTAATGAGTTCAGCACAAGGCACTGAAGGTTTTGTTGAATCCATTTATTGCTGCCAAGTCCACTTATGATATCTGTGATTGTAATATCTGCATTCACCCCCGTAGCATCAAGTTCTACCAGCTTGTGATGGCAAAATGCTTTCCGGAAAGCCACTGCAGAGATTTTTGCTTTCCGGATACAAGCTCGTTTCAAGCGCATCTGGTTGCCTCGGAAGATGCCCACAGTTCCATCATTCAGCAGCCCTGTTGAAAGACAGCAATAAGTTTATGTTATATTACAGATTTTTTTTGAAACCTATGGGGGAAAACCGACAAGGGTTAACAAGAATAACTGGTTCAGTTTACTGTTTGCAGTCAATGTAGTTATAATTAGGGGTCTACCAAATGCACAGTCATGAAAATCATCTCACAGACCATGAAATCTGGTCTCTGGCTGCCCAGCTCTTAAGGCAGTGCTGCCACAGCACAGAAGTAAGGATGGCATGCCACCCTTCTTTCTCCACTGTTGCTAGCAGGCAGCATTACCTTCAGAGATGGACACCCGGCCAGCAGCCACCACTCTGCCTTCAGACCTGGATGGTGGGAGAGTGGCAACTGCTGGCCAAGTGGTCAGCTCTGAAGGCAGTGCTGCCTACCAGCAGCAGCGGAGAAGTAAGAGTGGCATGGTATTTCCATCCCGCCACCCAGCTTCAAGAAGCACTGCTGCCAGCAGTAGTGAAGAAGTAAGAGTGGCAAAACTGTGACACCCTAACAGGCTTGTGACTGACCCCCTTTTGGGTCTGGGCCCCTAGTTTGAGAAACACTGCAGAGAAATCACATATTTTTCACGGGTTGATCACGGCATAAATAGCAAATTTCACAGATGTGTTAACGTGTAATTTTGCCATAATTTAAGCAGACCCCTAGTTATAATACAACATATATAAAACCTAGTCTGCTTCGTATAAAGCTGAAAATTTCAACTGGTAATTAACCTGTCTTTAAAAAAACCTTGAATTATGTTTGAGATGGACATTTTAGATTAAAACCTGCATTTATATGGACCTACCACAAACTTATGAGAACTGGTTAGAAATTTGACAAAAATTCAAAACATTTTGCTGAGATTCCTCCCACCCTCCATTTCCTGGCCGGTCCATATTGAAGGCTTGGAGTCTGATATTAGAAATTAAGAACCAGTTTCCAACCTGCTTTAACTATTTAAACAAAATAAAAAACAAAACAGAAAAGCAGAACTCTGTTACTTTTGCAAGTGGGACCAATACACTAAACAAAGCGAACAAAGCTCTTTTATGCATTCCTCATGCTCAGAATGTAGCAGTTGCTCAGAAAGAGATTCAATGTGAAAAAGACATTATCTGTGGGAAATGAAGGGGGATATGGTGGGAGATGAGGAAGCAAGAGAACAACAAATTTGGTAGCATGTGCAGTGTAACATGGCAGTAAAAAGAATAAATAAATAAATAAAAAGGAAGAGGACAATCCAGTTTTGAACTACATATGCAGACGTCGGAAGGCCACAGTCCCCTGCAACACCCTGGTGAGACCATACCCAAATATCATGTTTACTTCAAGGGCCCTTATTACCTGAAATATATTGACTGATTGGAAGGAGTTCAGAGATTTCCTATTTGTATAATTCCAGAAGCATGCTTATTGCTTTACAGGAAGCTTTCAAGAGCTCAGTTCCATTCCATTAGACCTGCACTTAATATATAGTTAGAAGAAGAAAATAATGGTTTTGACAGTTTTTCGTAGTGCATTCCCTGGTTTGGTTTGTCTTTTCAGCAAGGAAATACATTTTACGCACACTGCTTACTGTGTAAAATGAAATGAATGAAGGTGTTATAGCCAGGTGATTTTAGATGTAATTATGCAGATGCAGGGTGGAACAGACAGACTTCAGTTAATTACTCCATGAAAGATACTATTAACTTTCTAATTAAATATCTGAGCATCTCCAGAAAGAGAGAGGATTAAAGGAATCTGATGAACTGACAGAAATAAGAACCGCAGCGAAAAGTGCTGACATCTAATTGAAAAGAAACATTAAACTGAGGTCATAAACATGGGACAAAGGACATTTTATCCACGAGGGCAGCTATCTATCCATCCATGATACATTCAGCAGAAGTTGTAACAAAGCCAGAAGAGCAAAAATCCTTCATTGGAGATTAAGGAAAAGGGTTCATGTGGCTCCAGTGCCAGATTCTACTAGATTATAAAGTAGGGGCTGCAATGTCATATTCTAGTGGAAAACCTACAGCTACTGCCTTCAAAAATAAAGATTTTACCATGAAATGCCATAGTCTGCAGCAGTCGATCAGCCACTTCTTGTGGAAATATTCCAGGCTCCTGCAAGCACAGTGTTCCATCTTGCCTTTCTGTACAAAACTTCTCTAGGTCAGCAGTCAGAAAATTCAAGCAGATATCAAGTAAAGTATATGGAGATGCCTCCTCCTGTCATAAGCAAAACACAACCAAATTACTGAAACATTAGAGTTAAATCAAAAATATTGGCCTTGAATGATCAAGCCCATTTATAAACATAGCATTTTGGTTCCAGTCAGTGTTTTGTTAGCACAATCCTCATCACTAAAAGAAAGGGCAGCATTACAAAATCTGCTGAGGGGACACCCTATTACAAGGGTGGCCAACCTGTGGCTCTGGAGCCACGGGCGGCTCTTCAGAAGTTAATATGCGGCTCCTTGCATAGGCACCGACTCCGGGGCTGGAGCTACAGGCACCAACTTTCCAATGTGCCAGGGGGTGCTCACTGCTCGACTCCTGGCTCTGCCACAGGCCCTGCCCCCATTCCACCCCTTTCTGACCCCTCCTCTGAGCCTGCCGTGCCCTCGCTTGTCCCCCTCTCCCCAAGAGCCTCCTGCATACCACGAAACAGGAGGTGATCAGGAGGTGGGGGAAGGGAGGGGGAGGTACTGATCCGCGGGGCTGCCGGTGGGTGGAAGGCACTGGGAGCGGGGGAGCTTATGGGGAGCTGCTGACATATTACTGTGGCTCTTTGGCAATGTACATTGGTAAATTCTGGCTCCTTCTCAGGCTCAGGGTGGCCACCCCTGCCCTATTATCATAGATTCAATTTTAACTATTAAATCTCTCACTTTGCATCCAAAGAAAAACATCCTTTTAAATGTAGTTAATATATTAAATATGATCCTACAGTAATTTAATGGAACAGCAACATCATCATAATGCAGTATGTTTTCATTCCCCTACTCCAAACAAAAGAGAGGATGTTTAAAAAGCATTATATTCAAAAGAAACACCAAGCTCCCACCATGGTGGGAGTCTGGTGTAGAAACTATGCTTTTGTTGGATACTGGTATATCATCTGCTTAAGTGCAAATCTGAAGTGCTGATTAGTTTATAGTAAGGTGGATTAAAACAGAATAATTCATTTATAAAAAATCAGATTTTTAATTTAAATATATTTTTCTTTTTATAAATAAATCTGTTTAAATTTAAAATTTGAAATTATAACAACCAATGTTAATGCCTAAGCATCATATAATCTTAAAATCATTTAAATAAACAACAAAAAATAATACACTGCAATAATGAGCTCTCTTCAAATTTTTAATCAGTGTTGCTTTTTTAAATATATACAAACTCGTGAGGAAAACATCTTTAACTGTGAAGGTCAACTCAAGTTTTATAAATGTGTTACAATTTCATGCACTCCATTAAGTACCTGTATTACTCTCAATCTTTATAATGGAGCAAACGTTGACATTTCACAAATGCATGTACTTTCAATTTCTGTTCTGTACAAAAGCTTTTGCCTTCACCACTTTTAGTTTAGCAGCAGATGCAGAGGGAATACTTTGTTAGTTTGGATTAGTTCATTCAAAGTTGAGAAACTACTTGGCATCTGAGAAAGCAGGAAAGCTTGTTTTCCTCTTCCAATATATAAATAAAAACCAGGTAGGAGACAATGAGATCTACTAATTCTAAAATCCGGAAGGAGATTAGATGCCAAAATACCTTTGAAAATCTGACCCAAGGATGCAGATAATTCCCTAATTATACTTAACACTACTTTTGTTTTATAATCAGTTTGTTCTAAAAGAAAAATATGTATTGACAAACTTGTTTCTTATGTAACCAGCATATTTAAGGCAGTTATATTTAACTAATACAAATAATTTTAAAAATGTTTGTTTATTTTTAGTTTAATCCCGATTTCCATCCAAACGCAGCTTGACACAAACCAAAAGTAGAAAATTATCTAGTGAATAAGAAATGCATCATTCACCATTTCCTAATGTGATAAAAAATAAGAATCTGAATAATGTATGTGGAGCTAGATCTATCTACGCATTAAAGCAGTTAGTGTGTCCTCCTGATTAGCAAAAATTTATTCAAAATTTAGAGTAAAGGCTATATTTAGATGCAAGTCAACATGTTTTAATAGTTATACCAACCAATGAGACTTAAATTTTCTTTAGGAAAATTACAAAAAAGTACAAATGCAAAACGAGATTAAAATAAATGCTTTAAAACAAGGTTTCCTGATTGCGGATTTAAATCAACCCACGCTGCTTCAAACTTATGAGAAATGAAGAGCTACAAGTTTAAAATAACCTCAAAGGAAGGGGCAACATTCTATTAAAACAAACTGATAAATGACAAACGGTATTTAAGTACAAGATTAAAAAGGACTGAAGATCTGTTCATTACTGTACAAAGCTGGGACCAAGTGACAATTTTTATAGTCTTCTTTTAAATCATAGCCAACATTTTTTCACCTTGTATTGGAATTATTATTATTATTGCAGAGTACTACCATGACATTAATTTAACCCTAAATTCCTTTATTAAATCCAAAGGCCAAATGGTATTTATACAATTGCGCTAAACATGCCTAAAAAGCCTAAATAATAAGCAATTTACTACATCCAAACAGTAGCAAAGTTTATAAGCATTTGATCAAGATACTTACAAACAGGCTAAACCTGGAATGCTTAGACCTATACTGGTTGGCTTCAACATGATCAGGCAGGTATTAACAATGAACCCTTTAAGAGTTTACTTTTTATACCCTTCAACAAACAAGTGATATTATTGCCAGTTACTAACTTCAGCTAAAAACCAATTTAAGACAGTTCACCCTTATTTCCAGTCTTAATCCAGATAAGATTTACAACTGCCTTTCCTTTCAAGGCCTTTGCTCCCCTCCTTCTTGCTGACCAACGGTTTTTCCATTGCACCTTGGTTCCCAGAGGCTTCAGTGCTGGTATGTGGGTTGGGAAGGGTCATGGTAACTCATTTTAAGACAGATTCTTTTTGTCTTATTTAAAACTATCCGCAGCCACCCCAGTTGTCAGAGGCTTTAAAAAAGCTTTCCCTTATCTCATTAGTTATTCTTTGAACCAGACAGACATTCTCTCTGCTTTATTCCTTCTGTCCTTATAACTCAGTATTTTCAAGGTCTTCCTTCTACTGGCTAGTCAAGGTCCTTCTTTACAACACACACACACACTCACCCCCACACCCACCCGCTCTCTCTTCCTTAACCAAACTAGCCCTAACTGTTTAATTTTATCTTTATCCTGCACATAGTGCTACGGTATTGCAAAACATATGCTTGGGTATATCAGTACAAACGGCAAGACAAGGAATAATCATGAGAAACCTCTGAACTTCTCTTAATAATACATAATCTTAATCTTTTAATATAGTTTTTCTGTTCAGTCTTCCAGTGCCCAATAACTGCCTACTGTTTTTAATCAACCAGATTCCATCATCATAAGGAGTGACTCTCAAACATTATGAATGATTCTCAACACTAACAACAAATAATGCTGAGTGACTAGTACATGCTCCCCTACGCTATTTTGAAAATAATGGTGTCAATTTTTGATACATCTCAAACTCCAAAAGCAATGTTATTTTGCCTTTAAATTGAATGTTCTGGCTATATTTGTCTTTTATTTCTACTTTATGTGGCTTCCATTCTGTTACTTCATCTGCCTCATGTAATCCTCTTGGTTAAGTCATTAAGATGTATCTTTTTATAAACGAACTGTTCCATGTAACACTGCATACTTTCAGGAACTTCACCATACTTTGTCCCATCTTTAACCAATCCCATGTAGTCAGCTAAAAGATATTTTAGTTTAACACAGTTGAGAGTTGCAAGCACAGGGCTGGGAACCAGAAACTCCAAATTATAATTCCTACTCAGACAAACTTCCTCTACTACCTTTGATTAGTAGCTCAAAATTATCTGCCGCAGTTTCCCCATCTGTAAAAGGAAAACAATTCTTACTTGCCTCACAGGGGACTTGTAGTGCTTAGAATTTACAAAAATGCTTTGAAGTATTGTTATTGCACTTTATTGCTAATTAACTAGTTTTCTTCTAAGATTTGTTGGACATCACCAGTAAGCAATACATTTTGGCTACATCTGTACTCAAAGATATGGGGGGGGATGGGTTGTCTAGACTCTTTTGCTTCTTTATGATATATAAAGGATGTCTGAAAGTCTTCTGAACAGAATTTTGGCTAACCAATTAAAAATCACTTCTCTTTAAAAGTAGAGGGAGAAAAAATTGTCTCTTTATTCTGAAATTACTTAACACATTGAAGAGCATATGAGGATTGTTGATTTTCAATCAAGAATCAGCATATCAACAGCATATGAAATCTACTCCCATTTAATATAAAGTCCCTTGCTCATGTCAACTCCAGTGCTTGTAATTTGCTGCTTCAACATCTGACAGAGGCAAAACATTGGTGATATTAATTGCTTTTGGCACCTTTCCATTCTTTTTGCAAGAAAAGCTAAGTACTTCTGTGTATCAGTGATTAAAGTTCAATGATGTTATTAGGCTTTGCTGATGGACCAGTAACTGAAATAAATTGGGAAGATAGGGCTGCAGATTAAAGAACAGTCTGTGATCAGAGATGAGCCCAGACCAATACCCTAGATCTAAACACCCCTGAATTTTAGGGGAAGTTCAAATAAAAATATCAAAACTTCAGCCCATCTCTAGTCTGATTCCATTCAAAATGCTTATTCTTCATGCCAGAAGGGCATCCAACAATATCCATTAACTAGGATTAATTATACAGACACACACACCAGTAACACCACACATCTTTCATGAACTTCACTGATTCCTGTAGTGGTGGGCATTAGGCTGTGTGCACTGCTTCTGTAAATCTGTGGCAAGATGGGAGGGAGCTTGGGAAAGTTTTAGGGACAATACTGTTTTCAGTGTTCTAATGAAGTTCCTCAATAAGTGTCGGGGGAAAAAAAGTGACTCTTCCTGGAATTCTCTACTGTTGTAATGTGACAATGGGGACATGTCCTATAACTATTTTATCAGAGCTAGAAGCATTTCTAATCTTCTAATGTATTGTCCTTTTCCTTAAAAGGGACATGGACATGTTCAAGATCTTCTGCTAAAAAGTAATAGAGTCTTTACCTGTGTTTACGAACACATGAAGTTAGAAGTGAAATAATTTTCAAAATTTTACTTTTCTATTTATGCTGTTAAGTTTTTGCATTTCACTCAACTTGGAAAATGGAAATGAACTAGTTTCCCTTTTGTTTCCAATTAATTTCACTTTCCAGCTCTCATGCATTAACATAGTGCTGCCATGTTCAAGTTGTAAACACTGCCTAGGACTGTTTAAATCTGAACAACAGCTGTTTTATATAGAAATACACGTAAACATTTTTATTGAAATGTGTGATTAGACTTTTGTATACACCACCTAAATTATCTATCTAAACTACTTGACAGAGTCCCTTCAATCTCAGTGCTTTTCCATCCTGTCAAGTTCATATACATAAAAGTCACAAGGCAGGCAGTCAAAGAGATAAGCAGACCTCATGTGTCTTCTATGATGTACATCTGAAAGAGTGATATATTTATTACCCAAGATACACAACAGCATTATACTGATGCAACCAAGAGTGACTGTAGTTTTGCCTTGTAAAGTAGAATAGTTTTCTTTAGCTTTTTAAAAGCTTTTGTTTAAAAACAATGAATGACTATTTTAATAGATTTTTTTAAGCATAACTATGAAAAACTATGAAAAATTAAATTTTAATTAGTAGTGTACATTATAAGTTAATAAAATAAACGGCATAGATTTCAGCATCTAACAAGCAACCAAATGAACGTGGCAGCCTTAAGCATAATGCCTCCTTTAATCCAAGTTCCTCTGATTATAAGCATGTAACTGAGCATCTTGGGCAGGTTTGTCACACGCAGCAAAGAATTCTCACCTCCACAAATAAAAATACAATTTTTTTAAAAAGGAATATTTAAAATTTCTGCTTCCCACCCTATCCTAATAAGTTGTTGTTTACAGCGAGAAAATGTTTTGCCGCATATAAAGTTTCAATATTTAGAGACAGTTTACAAAGGGCCACTTTGCATTCTTGAACTACAGAATCCTAAATCCAGCAAGTCCTGTACTAGTTTAAAATTAATGAAGAGGATTACTTTATCAAGAACTTCAACCATGTTTTTCCTGAATTTCTTCTGAAACAGCATAGTGTGAACTACAATCACATACACCTATGTACTGTTTACTAAACCAACAAGTATATCTGACATCTTCTGTCAGGCTGGTGTAGCCTACTCCAGCAGAAAAGCTAGCTTCACTATCCTCAATAATGACCTCATCTGCTCCTTTCCAAGCCCTCATATCTCAGACTTATTTAAAAATAAAATCTTCTGCACAAATAAAAAGTAGCCTTTGCATAATTAGCTTTTATTTGATGAACCAGTGTAAAAGCTCTGAAGATTTTTCCAGAATATTGATAGCTCCTTATCTTTCCATTAAACTCTTTCTGAGAACCTATATCAACTTTGACAGCAAAATGTGTTTGTTCTCACCACAAATGCCCTATGATTGCTGCTTCATTTTGATCTCCATTACAGAAGGGGATATGCTCCATGTTTGTCATTTGTTATAAATATAAATAGCACAGTGCTTTTTAAAATAGAAGATACAAATGCCAACTTTCCAACACAGCAGAACCACCTTGATTCAGTACTGTTGATCCAAAGACACAGATTTACTAAAAACCAAGTATTCCCTTCTTTGTTTTCAATGGCCATACTGTCAAAAACTTAAGAGCAGTCACAACTGTAACAGTAAGAGTTTTTTCTTCCTAATAAGAGCTATGTAGAGAGGATCTTGAGCATCCTATCTAAAAAGAGAAGAAGTTCTTTTCCTCTCCATTTCAAATTAAAGGTGACCTTACATTTGGTTTCTTTAAGAGCTCTTAATGTGGGACTTGTGGGAGAGGAGGTGTGCCCTGATACATTCACATCAGAACATAGTTGCACCCGAAAGCAGAGTCTACATGCATAACTAGTTTCAGAGTAACAGCCGTGTTAGTCTGTATTCGCAAAAAGAAAAGGAGTACTTGTGGCACCTTAGAGACTAACCAATTTATTTGAGCATACGCTTTCGTGAGAAGTGAGCTGTAGCTCACGAAAGCTTATGCTCAAATAAATTGGTTATGCATAACTAGGTTGATGCAAGTGTACTTATCCGAACCTAACTTTGTAGCGTAGACCAGGCCTAAGTGAGGGCTTAATACCACGTTAATGTGTACTAGGGAACTTTCAGCATGCATCAGCAGGATCCACATGAGCTAGTAAGTGTGCAAAATGCTGGTGTGAACTAGAATTTACACCCCAGCTAGTATGCACTAAAGCACCATGTAAACAAGCCCTGAAAGTCACCCAACATTTTAAAATAAGTGTTCTTAACGATCTGTATATCTAACATAGAAACAAAGGGAAGTAGAGTATAACCATACATCTGAAATTGTGAACTAGAGCTACATTTTAACAGTACATTAGTTCATTGACCACGGATCTAATTGTATTTTACAGAGTTGGCAATTTAGGCCTAACACTATAACTAAATTACTCTTTATGAAGATTTAATTAAAAGATATTTAACTTTAAATTACAAGGATATTAGAAGCGGTCTCACTTCCAGTCCCCAAAAACTAGAATTTCATATAAAAAATGCACTGCATTTTAAAACTCCCCCTCCAAAACTCCAAATCATTTTAATACTAAGGTGTTTCTTTTAGCCTATAAAGACTTAAGCTCTTCAGACATGATATACCCAGGCAGCTGAAGAAATGAAGTAGACAGACCTCTGGTATAACTGTAAGTGGGCTGCTGGCAGAGCGTTTTCAGTAAATGACCCTCAATTTTGGAACCAGTTTCCTACCTTGGTATAACAGAACCTGAATCTGTTAGCTTTCTGGACACTCTGCAAGGCCCATCTGTTTTCCCAGGCTTTCAAGATGATGAGCTAGAGAGAACGTATGGGGTGGGAGGGAGGAACTTTATGTGACAGTGGTATTACTCCTGATGGGTTGGCAGGGAAAGAAGAGTCAGTAACTGGTTTAATTTGTAAGATTTGTTATTGGTTTTGAATGTACAGAGCATTTAATAGGTAAATTTCCTCAGAATTACTTAAAAATTACATCTCAGCATGGCCATAAACATCATATGACCTATATTCATTACTTCCTTAATTAATCCTGTTTACTATCTTCTAAATACATATTCTACCGAGTTACAAGGCCAACACCCACATTTTCCACTCCAGTCTCCAACACCTGCTCTTAAAGGGCAAAAAGTGTGGTTACTTTGTTTATTTTTTTTTAAATCTCAGACCAAACTCTTTGTCTACACTAATTTTTACCTTCAGTTAGTTGATTAACAATTAATTTGAAGTATTAACATATTTGTAAAGACTCCCCAAACATTCGTCCCAGTCTATAAACATTTGTGTTGAAGGAAAGATCTCCACACAGGACAATTTTACTAATTATATGGGTATAATTCCCTGTGTGGTCACTCTTATTCCAGAATAAGAGGAACTTTTTAGGGGAAGTGGGAATTAGTTTAAACCTCTTTCAAATGGATGAACTAAACTGAAAAAGTATATAACTTTCAGTTTAGAGACACCCCTTAGTCCATGAGTACACCAGGAGATCTTTACCCATATAGGAATACTGTAATACTATACTTGCAAAGCATTCCTATTGTGGACGCATGTATTCTGGCAAAGTTGCACTTTTACTAGTGTAACTTATTCCACCACACATCCCCAAGAGTAGAACAAACTATACCAGTAAAACTGCTGTTTTTGTCAATAAACCTGCACCTCCATTAGGGGCTTCTGCCAACACAGCTATGTCAGTCAGGTGTCACACCTTTTCATACCACTGACCAACATAACTGTGCTGGCAGAAAACATGGCCTTATCTTACACTGGTGTAACTTCCTTAGTACGCTGGTGTAACTTCCTTAGATTAATTGTGCACAACAAAACTAGCTCAAACAAGCATTAAGACTGTGACACTAACCAATAAATCTAAAGAATAATGATACTGCAATAGGAATTTAGATTCATAGACTATAAAGCAAGAAAGGACCAATAGGATTATCCAGTCTAACCTCCTGCATAGTAGCTTAACTCTTCCTGCAAAAAAGTTAAGAAACAAAATATATCCAACCCCCTTGCCAGCTAAGATGGATCAATTCCTCCCCCGACCCCCATCATGTTTTCACACAACAATGTATATTTAAACTTTATTAAATATAAAGGAGTAAAGTGTACAGTTTGGGGGTTTGTTTTAAAAAAACACAGTCATTCCCATCTGAGGATGAATCATGACTCTTTACAAAGAGACAACAAGGTAACAAACAAAATGTATTTCTTTCCCAACCATCTCTCCCTCTGTAATGCTTTAGTAGTGACAGAGAGAATATGCCTCATCCTACTGTTAAATATCTGTAAAGCACTAATTCAGTGCGTCTCAAACTTTTGTACTGGTGATCCCTTTCACATCACAAGCCTCTGAGTGTGACCCCCCCCATATAAATTAAACACGCTATTAAATATATTTAACACCATTATAAATGCTGGAGGCAAGCAGGGTTTGGGGTGGAGGTTGACAGCTCATGACCCCCCATGTAACGACTTTGTGACCCCCTCAGGGGTCCTGACCCCCAGTTTGAGAACCCTTGCACTCATTATTATTAGTGTAGCTGTTGCTGCTCTACAAAAGCTTGACTTGTGGGATTCAAGATGCGGGGCTGTAGATGTTTAGGCTCAGACTGGAGCCCAAGCTCTGGGACCCAAAAAGAAGCTTACAAGAAGTGGAAGGTTGGACATATGACCAGGGAAGAGTATAAAAATATTGCTCGGGCATGTAGGAAAGATATCAGGAGGGCCAAATCGCACCTGGAGCTACAGCTAGCAAGAGATGTCAAGAGTAACAAGAAGGGTTTCTTCAGGTATGTTGGCAACAAGAAGAAAGCCAAGGAAAGTGTGGGCCCCTTACTGAATGAGGGAGGCAACCTAGTGACAGAGGATGTGGAAAAAGCTAATGTACTCAATGCTTTTTTTGCCTCTGTTTTCACTAACAAGGTCAGCTCCCAGACTGCTGCGCTGGGCATCACAAAATGGGGAAGAGATGGCCAGCCCTCTGTGGAGATAGAGGTGGTTAGGGACTATTTAGAAAAGCGGGACGTGCACAAGTCCATGGGGCCGGACGAGTTGCATCCGAGAGTGCTGAAGGAATTGGCGGCTGTGATTGCAGAGCCCTTGGCCATTATCTTTGAAAACTCGTGGCGAACGGGGGAAGTCCCGGATGACTGGAAAAAGGCTAATGTAGTGCCAATCTTTAAAAAAGGGAAGAAGGAGGATCCTGGGAACTACAGGCCAGTCAGCCTCACCTCAGTCCCTGGAAAAATCATGGAGCAGGTCCTCAAAGAATCAATCCTGAAGCACTTACATGAGAGGAAAGTGATCAGGAACAGTCAGCATGGATTCACCAAGGGAAGGTCATGCCTGACTAATCTAATTGCCTTTTATGATGAGATTACTGGTTCTGTGGATGAAGGGAAAGCAGTGGATGTATTGTTTCTTGACTTTAGCAAAGCTTTTGACACGGTCTCCCACAGTATTCTTGTCAGCAAGTTAAGGAAGTATGGGCTGGATGAATGCACTATAAGGTGGGTAGAAAGCTGGCTAGATTGTCGGGCTCAACGGGTAGTGATCAATGGCTCCATGTCTAGTTGGCAGCCGGTGTCAAGTGGAGTGCCCCAGGGGTCGGTCCTGGGGCCGGTTTTGTTCAATATCTTCATAAATGATCTGGAGGATGGTGTGGATTGCACTCTCAGCAAATTTGCGGATGATACTAAACTGGGAGGAGTGGTAGATACGCTGGAGGGGAGGGATAGGATACAGAAGGACCTAGACAAATTGGAGGATTGGGCCAAAAGAAATCTGATGAGGTTCAATAAGGATCAGTGCAGGGTCCTGCACTTAGGATGGAAGAATCCAATGCACCGCTACAGACTAGGGACCGAATGGCTAGGCAGCAGTTCTGCGGAAAAGGACCCAGGGGTGACAGTGGACGAGAAGCTGGATATGAGTCAGCAGTGTGCCCTTGTTGCCAAGAAGGCCAATGGCATTTTGGGATGTATAAGTAGGGGCATAGCGAGCAGATCGAGGGACGTGATCGTTCCCCTCTATTCGACACTGGTGAGGCCTCATCTGGAGTACTGTGTCCAGTTTTGGGCCCCACACTACAAGAAGGATGTGGATAAATTGGAGAGAGTCCAGCGAAGGGCAACAAAAATGATTAGGGGTCTAGAGCACATGACTTATGAGGAGAGGCTGAGGGAGCTGGGATTGTTTAGTCTGCAGAAGAGAAGAATGAGGGGGGATTTGATAGCTGCTTTCAACTACCTGAAAGGGGGTTCCAAAGAGGATGGCTCTAGACTGTTCTCAATGGTAGCAGATGACAGAACGAGGAGTAATGGTCTCAAGTTGCAATGGGGGAGGTTTAGATTGGATATTAGGAAAAACTTTTTCACTAAGAGGGTGGTGAAACACTGGAATGCGTTACCTAGGGAGGTGGTAGAATCTCCTTCCTTAGAGGTTTTTAAGGTCAGGCTTGACAAAGCCCTGGCTGGGATGATTTAACTGGGAATTGGTCCTGCTTCGAGCAGGGGGTTGGACTAGATGACCTTCTGGGGTCCCTTCCAACCCTGATATTCTATGATTCTATGACCCCCCAAGGGGGAAGCGTCCCAGAACCCAAGCTCCAGCGCAAGCACCACAAGCCTTAGTCAGATGACCCAGGCCAATCACAGGTCTTTTATTCTAGTGTCAACACACCCTCAGAGACTGAGCTCCAGCCTAAGCTCCAACCCAAGCTAGCATCGCAGAGTGAGCCAAAGTTAGAGTAGACTGAAGCCCTGTGGGTGTATCTACCTGGCAATCAAACATCAATGGCTGGCCCATGTCAGCTGACTTGGGCTCACGGGGCTAGAGCTGTGGGGGCTATAAAAAAATGCAGTGTAGTCATTTAGGAGCAGACTGGAGCCTGGGCTCCAGGACCTGATAAGTCTTTTTTGCAATATAGACATGAGTGACTCAGAAGCACAAGTCTGTAACCCACACACCTTCTGGGTGTGGTGTTCTATCCCATCTAGTAGCACCAAGACCACTTAAAGAGAAAGATAAAAGGAGTCTGCTCTATAGCCTTAGCTAACACCCAGGCCAAGTTGCCTTTTAGCTCGTAGAATCATAGAATATCAGGGTTGGAAGGGACCTCAGGAGGTCATCTAGTCTAACCCCCTGCTCAAAGCAGGACCAATCCCCAATTTTTGCCCCAAATGGCCCCCTCAAGGATTAAACTCACAAACCTAGGTTTAGCAGGCCAATGCTCAAACCACTGAGCTATCCCTCCCCCCCTGCTGTTGCAGAGGCTTATGCACTAAGCGCCAGAGGTCCCCGATTCAGTTACACATCTACCCTGCAATCAAACATCAATGGCTGGCCCATGTCAGCTGACTTGGGCTCACTGGGCTACAGCTGTGGGGTTATAAAAAATGCAGTGTAGACTTTTGGGCTGAGGGACCTGGTGAATCTTTTTTTGCAGTGTAGACATGAGTGACTCAGAAGCACAAGTCCCCCTGATGATTTTTTTTGCGGGAACCTGTGCTCCTTAATTAGGTAGGCCTGATCGACACACAGGTTTTGTACCCATTTAACTATTCCAGTTAAGAGCAGGGGTTTTGTTTCGCCTGAAACGAAACTAGTTAAAGATCAGTACAACCCCGACAGCGGACACAGCTGGATTGGTAGAAGAAGGGTGCCTGATACCAGCAGACCATGTTCCCCGGAAGGCAGGCGCACAGGCGACCCGGGTCTAAGGGGCCGGGCCGCCCCCTGTGCCAGCAGGTGACACGGCACAGGTCGCGCGCCCCGCTGAGCCCTGGGGCGGTTCTGAAAGGGCCACCCCACATGGGGTGGTTTGGAAGCTTCTCGAGGCGAGCGGCTGCCAGGGGCCACAACTGGCCCTCACACGGCGCGGACCTGCCGCCCGGCCCCTGCGGCCTCGGTCCCTGTTTATGTAACACGCCGCTCAGCAGCTCGTTGCTCAACCACCCGCTCCCCAGGCTGGTGGCCGCAGTGGACGCGGACTGTCCCGCTCCCCCCCGCGTCGAGGAGCCGCGGCGACTTGCTGTCAGTACCGCGCCGGGCCGGGCCGGCTGGCAGCGAGCGCCGGGGCCTCACCGCCCGCCTCTAACAGCCCCCGAGGCAGCCTGAGGGGAATTTACCTCAGCCGAGCCAACCAGGGGCTGTGCCCGGGGGAGGCAGCCCCGGCCCCCCCGCGTGGGACCCCTGCCCTTGGCGGGCTGCAAACCCCCTGCGAGGCGGGAAGAGAAGGACTCACCATCGCTGCGCCGGGTCCCCAGGCTCCGTCACCCAGCAGCGAGTCGGGGCACAGGGCCGCCCCGTCGACCTGGAAGTGAATCCGCCTCAGCCGGCTAGGGGTGGCCGGGCCCGGTTCCCGCCTCCCTTAAAGGGGCCGCGTTAGCCGTCGGGGCGCAGCCGCGCAGGGGGCTGCTGGGGTCTTTGGAAAATCAGCCCCATTATACAAAAATCTCGTCAAGCTGGCCAATAATAATAGCGTTGCGGAGTGCACTGAGCTCCTTTTTCTGTCCATCTTACCATGGTTTCCTGTTTCCCCTGGGGAGGAGTTTGAGTGTCATTACTGATTTTATTTTATTAACATCTATTGAACCCCTGGTGATATTAAGTGGTGTATAGAAGCTATGGGGTGACCCTGTGCACTGGTATAACTCAAACAGTAATTCCCCACAACCACACATGTAAATGGAATGGGGATGACAAGGACTAGGTAAGCATGTTTTATTAAAAAGAAACCAAGAATTAAAATAATCAATTATCTCATTAAGTTAAGTGATATACAAAATTCTCAGTTCTGCATTGCTGATGGTAGAGCTGGTCACTGATCAAGTTCAGGAACAGGTATTTGTGCAGAGGCTCCAGCACAAAGTAATTTCAAGTCTCTAGTGTAAAAGGCCTCATCCTACTTCCACTGAAGTCAATGAGGGCTTTGCAATTGACTTTAATGGGAGCAGATTTGGACCATAGTTGTAGGTGGTAGTGAACACTTCTCTCCCATGGACGTACACTACAGTTTCTTGTCAACACAGAGTGCACCAGTCTCAGTTATTTCAGTTCCAGGACACACTTTACAGTGTAATAATACCACCCTAAGCAGCTAAAATGAAAACATAAAGAGCTTGAATTTAAGCTTCTTGACTACTCCAGGTACAGCCACATGAACAGTAATTTATTCCTAAACCAGAAAAACAAATAATAAATCAGAAGACACAAATTTCTAAATTAATTTATACTTCCTTTCATTAGAGAATGTCAAATTTACAAACATTGGCCTCCACAATGCAGTCCTTATGCAGGCAAAATCTTAACTGAAGCCAATAGGATTTTTGCTTATGTAGAGACTGTAAAAAAGGACCATTAAATTGTTAGTTATCGCACCACCAGTTTAAAGAAGGTAAATAAGTATTAACCCCATTTTTGAAAGGACGACATTGAGACATGCAAGTTGTCTGGACTGCCCAGGATCATATGGTGAAGCCAGGAATAGAACCAAGAATTTTGACTCCCAATTTCCTGATAAAAGGCATGGTATTCCATAGTAAGTCATGCTATTTATTCCCCTAAACTATCTAAGCTAATTTCTGTTTTAATTTATTTATTAAATTAGATTTTAATCTATTTTTAGTCTATGGATTTTAAGTCTATTTTTGTTACTTATGCAACTACTCTGTACAAATTCCTTTCTCTTGTAATAAATAATAAAGTAGCTAATAATAAACTTGTAACACTTTCTCCTGTTTTTCAGGATCAAGAGCTCTTCCACTCTATACAGGCATGCTACATCTCCCACAATCTATTCTCAAAAAGAAAAGGAGTACTTGTGGCACCTTAGAGACTAACCAATTTATTTGAGCATAAGCTTTCCTTTTTCAAACAAACCCTGTGATACATGCTCCACCCTTTTCTTAACAGGACAGGTGTCATTAACTAAAATACAAATACAAAAAAACCAAAACAAATATTAACACAGGCATCCAAATTAATCTCTGTATCATTTAAACAAAAAAATTCTGTTATAGTTAAGGTTGCTTACAAACACATTTAATACTTTAAATGTTAAGGTTTTTCACATCAATGTAATTAGTCATTTGAAAAAAGAATTCTAAGGAATTAAGTAATAGATATTATCACATTTACCTATTTAGTAGAGAATTTACTTAATTTCTCAAGTAGGATGCTAAAATTGTCCTTCAGCGTCTTAACTGTGACCACATATTTATTGAAATGCAAAACAAATTTTAATCAATATGTAACAACCTCAACTTTAATCAATGTAAAAAGAAAAGGAGTACTTGTGGCACCTTAGAGACTAACCAGTTTATTTGAGCATGAGCTTTCGTGAGCTACAGCTCACTTCATCGGATGCATAACGATATGCTATGCATCCGATGAAGTGAGCTGTAGCTCACGAAAGCTCATGCTCAAATAAACTGGTTAGTCTCTAAGGTGCCACAAGTACTCCTTTTCTTTTTACGAATACAGACTAACACGGCTGTTACTCTGAAACCTTTAATCAATGTGTTTATGTAACATTACAGATAATGGAAAAATACTATGTAATCATGTAATTAAAGACTTACCATAATGCTAAAATAATCATAACTTAACATACAACCTATTTTTTTCATATGTAGTACAAGGGTTAGTTGAGTTTTATCTATACAGAAAGTTTGAAGAGTTTGCATTTTTTAATGTTACTGAGATCATTGGGGGGGAGGGAGAGCCAGATAATTTGCTAAAAAAATTTAAAAAGACCTATTTTAAAATTTGATTTAATCTCAAATTATTTAGTTACTTGTAATTTTTCAGGAAATTCAGTTTGTACTCAGAGTAAAGTGCTGAAATATTGGGGAGATATAGGAACACTCCCTGCTTTAAGTGCAAAATTGAACCATACCTAGAGACCTACAGCTGATGCCTCCATAAGTTTGTGTCTCTTTCAGGCATGTCCTTTTTGTATGTGTGTGTTACTGAATTTTATAACTGATATTTTAACAAAAAAATTACTTCATTAATTTTTGTTGTTGTTCCTCAGTCCTCTTTTTCTAGACCCCACACTATCAGGGCATGATTCTGGGACACATTACTTTGGATTTTTCAAGATCAATTCCAACTGTCTGTAGACCCTTCCCAATTCATTATTATTTTCTCACGCACTCTCTGTACTTCCAATTTGTCAGTCAATGCAGCCCCTGGGCCCCCAACGATTTAGGATTCGCAGTTGTTCAGATGGCATTAAAAGATTTGTCTATACTTGGAAAATGAACAGTTGCTGACAGTAGTTATCAACAACCCCTTCTCCCTTTAAAATGGTGTTGAACACTATGTAGCTGTTAGTCCAGATAGACTAAAAAAAAAAAAAAAAGTGTTGCCAACTCACCATTTTATCACAAGTCATGACATTTGATGTTTTTCTTAAAGCCCCAGCTCCTGGAATCGCATAATTACACAACATTCTCAGCTTTAATTTTTTTTAAACTAAGTTTCTAGCCCTTATAGTTGAAAAGAACAACTTGAAAACATGATCTCTGTAGGCTCAAAACCCAGAAGGCAAAAAAAACAAAATCCAAATTTATTATTTTTTAAATCTCATAATTTGTAAACCAATCTCTTTTTATTGGGGAGGGGAGGCAGGCTGACTCACTAGTGAACATTTGGGTCTGGCAATGCCCAAAACATTGTCAATATCAGTATGGGAAGTGACCTGGAGCCATGGTGCAACAGGCGTCTCTCATGCTTTTGTAACAGTGTTGTAAAGCCATGTTGGTCCCAGGATATTAGAGAGACAAGGTAGGTGAGGTAATATCTTTTATTGGACCAACCTCTGTTGTTACTAGGGACAAGTTTTCAAGCTACACAGACCTCTTCTTTAGGTCAGGTAAAGAGTTTGTTTCAGCTACTAGTAGTTAGGCCATTTTCAAAGCTGGCTGAAGGGAAAGTGAGCTCATTCTCAACAAAGTAAGGGCTTAACTGCACCAGGAAAGTGACCTATTGCTCAAAATGGTTGCCAGCAACACGAGATGTTTGGGTCATTTTCCTTGTGCAGCTGGCCCCTTATTTCGTTGAGACTGTCATGTTGAAGCAGCTCAGAGCAAGCACGGTATCTCAAAAATAGATTTTACCCAAAGAAACAGGAGAAGTAGAAAGAGAAAGAAGCAGGAGAATAGAAAGTAAAACAAGCCCTTTTGCTTTTCAATGGAAATATTCCCCATTTTCATATAAATATGCCTCAAAAACTAGTTAACATTTGTAAAGTGCCTGGGTAACTTTGGGTGCAAAATATTATTGTGCTTGTAAGTATATTCGGAGGTGTAATTCAGTAAGATCAATTCAATGGCTCTTGGACAAAAAGCACCAGAAGGCATAACCTATTGAGCCAACTTACTGGATGCATCTAGAGCAATAAAATGATCCAAGGCTGGTTTCAGAAGGGGTGGAATGGGGAAAAAAGGTTTAGAGAAAAAGTGAAAGTGATCAGACAAAAGGAGAGCGAAAGAGAATAGCCTAGAAAGCCCCGCTGCTAGAGCCCCGTATCCCTGGCTTGCCCTCCTGCCCTGGAGCCTGGCCAGGGAGGGTAGCCTGCAAGGGATACCATCCAGGAGCGGCTGGTCCAACCACAGCTTCCACGTTCCTCGCCCGCCCGCTCCGCTTCTGCAAATGGGCTGACGCCGCGCATCGATTCTTCGACGCTCTGCTCCGCCCACTGGCCGTGTGCGGTACCTATTCCCTTCCGGGTGCGGGCGGGCCCTGCAGGAGGGGACAGGCGCTTCCGCTGGCGGCCGAGTCACCTTGCAGCGCGGACCCGGGTGCGGTTCTCCCGGCGCCCCCGCCCCCCGTGGAAGGGCGATGGCCGGGCTGGTCAACCTGGAGGACGAGGAGGAGGTGAAGGGCTACCTGGAGAACCTGGGCATCGAGTACAGCTACCAGTGCTACAAGGAGGGCGATCCGGACGGTAACTGGACAACGCGGCGCAGCGCCCGGCTGCGGGCTGCACCTGGCCCCCGGGCGGCGCGCCTGGTCCCCGGCCTCTCCTAGCCGCTGCCTTCATGCACGAGTGGCGAGATGCTTCCAAGGTCACTGGGCCCCACCGCTCTGGGAAGAGCCTGGAGCTCGGGGGCCTGGTGCTGTCTTTTAAGCCAGCCCTACTTGCAGAAAGGACGCTGCGAGGTGTCTCTTGCAAAGCAGCGCTGCCAGGTCTAGGGTGTTGGGTTTTAGTCCGCGCCTGCAGTGTAGGCCCGGGGTGCAGCCCTGCACAGAAACTGGGATGGGGGGAGGAATTCAGAGCTGACGTTAAAGCTTCCAGGGGGGTTGTAGTATGGAAAGATGAGACTAAAAATGGATGAGCAAACTATATTAGAAAGACCCATCGTCTTCCCTTCTTGGGTTGTGGTGAAACACCCAAATGGCCTAGCCTGAGCCTAGTTTGTAAACCGTTTAATCCCTAAAAAGAAAAGGAGTACTTGTGGCACCTTCGAGACTAACCAATTTATTTGAGCATAAGCTTTCGTGAGCTACAGCTGTAGCTCACGAAAGCTTATGCTCAAATAAATTGGTTAGTCTCGAAGGTGCCACAAGTACTCCTTTTCTTTTTGCGAATACAGACTAACACGGCTGTTACTCTGAAACCGTTTAATCCCTGTCTTCCTCGCAGGTTGCCATCGATTGGCTGATTATTTGGAGGGGGTGAAGAAGGACTTTGAAGCAGCTGCCAAGGTGCTAAAAGAAAACTGTGAAAAGAATCAGAACAGTGAGAGTTGCTATAAACTTGGAGCTTATTATGCAACTGGGAAAGGTGAGGAATAGCTGTTGGTCCTGTCCCGCCTTCTGCCTGTTGGAAGAAAGGGTAGTGTTGAGCATGAGCAGCGGGTGAACCCCTGGCTTGGGGAGGCTAGCCCCCCAGGCCTGCCCCTTTTGCACCCATTGGAGCCCAGCCCCCACTGGTGTTGAGGCTGTTCTTGTGAGCTAGTTCTCTTCTTGTGACAAGGTGCTTCAGGATTTCTAGCTAACATTTTATTAGGGGTTAACCTTTCAGTGCTAGGAGGCACAGATTTCTTGTCATTCTCATTGCTGTTCATGTTTTTGGTGGCCTGTCTAGGTATGTCTACACCGCAAAGTAAGCTGAAGGTTAGTAGAACTCAGGTTAGCAGACCCTGGGTTTGTTAACCTCAGGCTTGAATGTCAACACTTGTCTGTAACCCTCATGTTAGGAATTGTTGAACCCTGGGTCCCAACCTGGGGCTCTAGCATCTGCACTGAATTGTGTAGGCCTGAGACTAGTGACCGATATCCCAGACTTCCTAGTATTCCCCCCAAAAATATGGCTGCTGTAGCCCTTTGTTCATAGTGCAGTGTGGGAAAACTTGGCTGTCCAGAGAACAAAGAAAATCTGCCTGTGACATTGTGGGATGCTTTTGCCAGACTCCCAGATCATGAGCACAGTGGGGCTGCGTCTACACTGCAAAGCAATAGAACTTGAACTCTGGGTTCTGTCTTGACTCAAGCTCAAGGTATGTCTACACAGCAAAGAAAAACCTGTGGCTAGCTTGTGCCAGCCAACTCAGGGATAGGTGCTGGAACTAGGGGTGCTGCTGCAACCCCTGGCTATGATGGAAACCACTTCAATACAGGGTTTACAGTTTCGCAAAAAGAAAAGGAATACTTGTGGCACCTTAGAGACTAACCAATTTATTTGAGCATAAGCTTTCGTGAGCTACAGCTCACTTCATCGGAGCTGTAGCTCACGAAAGCTTATGCTCAAATAAATTGGTTAGTCTCTAAGGTGCCACAAGTACTCCTTTTTCCGAATACAGACTAACATGGCTGCTACTCTGAAACCGGTTTACAGTTTGTTTCAATGGCTCACATCTCCAGTTATCACTGCAGGGGAAACCTTGTATTAGGAATTTTAAGAAAGAAAACATTTTTCCTGTAGATTGAGTTTTGGTTACTCTTCCAAATAACCAGATAGTCTCTTTGAGAGTTGTATACATTTCCTTTGTGTATATTATTTGGAGATATGCTTGAAACTCATTTTGTTGAGAAATTAAGCGTCCTATGCTGCTGTAGTAGACTTGAGTAGAGCAGGATGAGGCCTTAAGCAATAGTTGGAATTATTTATGCTAATACCAACTGGCTACAAAACAGGAGGAGTTGGAGGATTTAAATTTTTATATATAAAAAAATATATAAAAATAAAATGGAAGACACCCCTCTTCAGCAAACTAATATTTTTATCTATTATAGTCAACCATGGTCGTATCTTCTGCCTTGCATCAAATGCTTAGGCTAAGTTTTCCTTTTACCTGAAACCCATTTTGTTTAGATTATGTTGTCTTTAGATAAACTTGGTTTGGCTATATATGGAAAAAATAAATTTGGTTACATTTCTTCTTCATTTAGTGTAGATAGTTATACTGACAAAAAAATGCTTTGGCTGGTATAACTCATTTCTTTCAGGGAACTAGCATAAACTATCACAACAGAGGTCTTCTGCTGCGAAAAGCTGCATCTACACTAGGAGGGTTTGCTGGTATAGCTATACTGGCAAATCTTGTTTAATGTAGACTAGGTCTTGACTCTCTGAAGAGTAGTCCACATTTACAACTATCTTTGTATTGAGTTATATTCTTCCAAATAGTAGTCAAAAATTTGTGAAAGAAAAATGTTCTTCTCACTACCTCACAATTATAGTATGTTCTTCACACAAACTAGTATTTGATTGTGTTTTTGGGGGGGCTGCAGGTGGATTCACCCAAGATTTGAAAGCTGCCTACAACTGTTTTCTGAAGTCTTGCGAAAAAGGTGGGAAGAAATCAATAAATGCTTGCCACAACGTTGGACTTTTAGCACACGATGGGCAAGTAAATGACGACAAACCTGACCCAGTCCTTGCCAGGGACTACTACAGTAAAGCATGTGATGGCAGTTTTGCTCCTAGTTGCTTCAATCTTAGTGCGATATATCTTCAAGGAGCACCTGGGATACCAAAGGACATGAACCTAGCTTTGAAGTACTCTTTGAAAGCATGTGACATGGGTCATGTGTGGGCATGTGCCAATGCCAGTCGAATGTACAAACTAGGAGATGGAATTGATAAGAATGATGCCAAGGCAGAGGCTCTGAAAAACAGGGCAAGAGACCTACATAAAGAACAGCAGGAAGCTTCTAGAGCCTTAACATTTGGGGAGTAAACCCACTTAAATCATTCACAGACTTCTAGGACAGCACTTTTAAATGGTGCATAAACTTTAGCTGCAAACAAAAAACCCATACCTGTTGCACTCACAAAAGAGGCATCTGTGTGTGTTTGCATGTGCAAACTTTTGGATGTGCAACTGATGATTGTACAACTCTGGTGTGCCATTATCTGAAAACTTGGCCCCTTAGAACAATTGTTCAGGCGAACAAACGTCTAGGGCCAAATTTTCAAAGGCCCAGAGGACCCAGCTTTTAAAGTTGAAGGCACAGTTTTATGTGCTGACTTGTGACTGCAATCTTCCACATCCACACAAAATTGTATGTGCATAATTACTCAAACCTGAGTATGCAAAACTGTCTAATTTTAGAAACTACTTTGGATAATATTACTGGGACCCTAAGGGATGCTATATAGAAGAATGTACATACTCTTGAGCACTCTTTTCCAAAGACAAGCTCTCTCAAGTTTAGGTTTTCAGCGTATCACAGGACATACTCCTTCCATTGATGCTGAAATATACTGATCACTGAAGGTGGTATTTATTTTGTCTTCTAAATGTAGTTTCTTTAGCTGCACTTCTGTTTACCAAGGTTACAAAAGGGATATAACTTAGCTGACATGGTGATGAGTGAAGTTTTAAAACTCAGATGCACATATATAAAATCTTGATTTCTTGAAAGTCCAGTAAATCTTATCTAGATACTTCTGAATGTCATTAAGTATCCTTTGTGTAAATTGTTTTTAGCCTATTTCAGATGGGTTCACTATTTTATTGAACAATTCTTGGACATAATTTGACTATTTTAAACATGAATGTGTGTGTGCGCGCGCGTGCCCAAATCAAGAAATCCTTACACAGGCTAAACTTGAATATTAGTCATTGGGCATTTTTGACTGAGCAAAGACTTCAGGATGTGATTTTTTTTATCATTAAAAACAAACCTACAGTAAACTATGGTGGAATGTTTCTGTATCTTACCACTAAGGGGCGCTTGTGTTCAAAAAGCCACACAATGCTTTCTTCTTTTTAACTTAAACAAGGCATCGGTATTATAGTGCATTTTTGTATGGCGGAGCTACATTTCATTTTTATTTCCCTTAAGTGGTACCAATTTCAAAACAGATCTGTCCCCCATAAAATGTAGAGTTTACTGTACAGTAATTTCTGCACTGACGCTATCTTAAATTACCTGTCTTAATATGTTCCCCATCCTGTATTTTTGGATGTCCATGTGTTAGGTAAATGCTATAGGTTAACTAAGGATTTGATCCTGTGGTCCTTATGCACTCAGCTCCCTTGTTCACTTGATTTGGTTGCGGGACCTGGCTAAACGAGGACTGCAGGAGTAAATCCTCACTCTCATTAGTCTCTTCTACTTAACTTCATGCTTCTACCATCACCCTCAAGCTAGTGGCTCCCCTTTAGTTGCCTTCCTAAATTTCTTATTTTTCATGTAAAGTTTTCATGATCTGCAGAATGAATTCCCCCCTGCCCCCAATCAAAAAGAAGGACAAATATTTTCATTTGGGATCTTGGGCTCACAAGTGGGGTATACATCCTCTTAAAAGCTGAAAACAGTACAAAATTCTATTTCACTCTTCAAGAAAACAAAATGAGAGAATAAAATATGCTAGGAGTGGAGAACACTTCCTCTGTTCTTGCTAACAGGACAGAACGGAATCAGCATGCAAATAAGCGTCCCATTAATTTATCACCTGGACTATAATGTGTGGGTACTCCAATTGGCTGTGGTAGGACACTGCTTCAGAGTTGTGATTGTGCTACTGCAATGTGAATACAGAGGTTTCAGGAACTCGGGACATGGGACGACAGTCACTTTCCTCACAAGAAATCTGAATAAGTCACATTTGGCACAATGGTTCCTGATGCTCCTGCCTAGTTCAGACAATGGCTGGTAGATCTACAAGCCCCACCTCACTGCATGCCCAGCCCTGCAAAACTTACTGCATATGGACAAGCTGGAAGGCCATGCCCTGTGCAGTGCACAACCACACTAGTGTGCTGTCTGGGGATTGAGGAATTTTGTACTTTACATGTACTGTGTTTTCAGGAGGCTTTGATTTACTAAACAAAACAGTCAAGCTATTGTCATTATTTGTACTGCTGTAGTATCTAGAGGTCCCAATGAGGACTAAGGCCCCATTGCGTGAGGTGCTGTACATACATGAAGTCAGAGGGGGCCTCTTCCTTGAAGAGCTTGCAATCGAAATCAGCAAGACAGACAAAGAATGAGAACAGTAGGAGTATCCCCATTGTATAGACAGAGAATGGGGGTGCAAAGAGATTGCCTTCCTGTATAATTTGGTCAAATCACTCAGTGTAGAGGCAGAAATTGAACCCAGCTCTCCTTAGTATAAATCTAGTGCCTTGTATACCTGACCAACCTCTCTCTCAGCCATAGGTCATTGTTTTATTTTTATACTGTTTGTAATCAAAGATGTTACTTTGCCACTTTTCCATCCTTTATCATGTATGCACTGGTTACTATAAGGTTCTCATGCACGCACAAGCAGAAATCACCCCTCCAGGTAGAAAACAACAACCACCTATTAGCAATAGATTTCCTGCTTTTCTGTCAGCTTCTGAACCAGGACTTTATTCGCATAGATTTAAGGAAAAGTGGCCCAAGCTAATTTAACTCATTGGGTTCTAATTAAGCAAAAAAGTCTCCTTACCCTGCCTCATTTATTTTGCTGATTCAGAGCCTGAAGGCTTGGTTAAAGACACTGAATCAAATTCATCCCTAGAGTAAATTGCATGGATGTCAATAGAGTAACACCAAAAATGAATTTGGCTTATTGCCATCATTACAAAATGTGTGCAGTGAAATCTGTTCTTGCGATAATTCACAGTGTTCTAAATCAGCTAGAGAATTTATTGATTAAAATGGTCTGTCACCAGGCTCATTGAACTTTTAAGTGAATGGCCCATATTACAAACTCCTTTCAAGGGGGATGTTTAATACAGGAATAAAAAAGCCACACAGGCACATAGAGATGCAGATAAAATGTGCATGTTGTGACAACAGATGGCAGTGCAGGTCAAAAACTCTTATTTACGCTGGAGTAGGGGCATGTTATGCCTCCTTGGCCTGGTCTACACTATGAGTTTGTCGAATTTAGCAGCGTTAAATCGAATTAACCCTGCACCCGTCCACACAATGAAGCCATTTTTGTCAGCATAAAGAGCTCTTAAAATTGATTTCTGTACTCTTCCCCGATAAGGGGATTAGCACTGAAATAGACATCGCCGTTTCGATTTAGGGTTAGTGTGGATACAATTCGACGGTATTGGCCTCCGGGAGCTATCCCACAGTGCACCATTGTGACCACTCTGGATGGCACTCTGAACTTGGATGCACTGGCCTGGTGTACAGGAAAAGCCCCGGGAACTTTTGAATCTCATTTCCTGTTTGGCCAGGTGAGCTCATCAGCACAGGTAGCCATGCAGTTCCAGAATTGAAAAAGAGCTCCAGCATGGACTGAACAGGAGGTATTGGATCTGATTGCTATATGGGGAAGACATATCCGTGCTATCAGAACTACATTCCAAAGTTGAAATGCCAAAACGTTTCAAAAAAAATCTCCAAGGCCATGATGGACAGAGGCCAGAGCAGGGACGCAACACAATGCCGCGTGAAACTTAAAAAGTTCAGAAAAGCGTACCAGAAAACCAAAGAATCAAACGGATGCCACTTCTACACTGAGCTGCATGCAATTCTTGGGGGGGGCCCCCCCACCACCACTACCCCACCTCTGTCCGTGGACTCCGATGATGGGGTACTCTCCGCCATGCCTGAGGATTTTGTGGACAGGGAACATGAGGACGACAAGCTTGAGGAGAGCACACAGCACACCGTTCTCCCCGACAGCCAGGATCTTTTTATCACCCTGACTGAAATACCCTCCCAACCCAAACAAGCTGGAGAAGGGACCTCTGGTGAGTGTATTGTATTTAAAAAGGTACATGTTTTAAAAGCAAGCGTTGAATGATTAATTTGCCCTGAGGACTTGGGATGTATTCGTGGCCAGTACAGCTACTGGAAGAGTCTGTTAACATGTCTGGGGATGGAGTGGAAATCCTCTAAGGACATCTCCATGAAGCTCTCCTGGAGGTACTCTAAAAGCCTTTGCAGAAGGTTTCTGGGGAGAGCAGCCTTATTCTGTCCTCTTTGGTAGGACACTTTCCCGCACCACGCTAGTAGCAAATAATCTGGTATCATTGCATGACAAAGCCTGGCAGCATATGGTCCCGGTGTTTGCTGGCATTCAAGCAACATCTGTTCTTTATTTCTCTGTTATCCTCAGGAGAGTGAGATCGTTCATAGTAACCTGGTTGAAATAGGGGAATTTAATTAAGGGGACATTCAGAGGTGGCCGTTCCTACTGGGCTGTTTGCCTGTGGCTGAAAAGAAATTCTCCCCGCAGAGCTCAGCAGAATGTGTGGAGGGACAATAGCACAGTACAGGAAAGTGGCCAATGAATGTGAGGAAAGGAGGGACAATTGAGATGAGAGGTGGCGGCAGGAGGATCAGAAGAGGCAGGATGCAACGCTGGGGCTACTGCGGGATCAAACTGACACACTCCGGCATCTGGTGGAAGTTCGGGAATGGTAGTAGGATCACAGACAGTTACTGCAGCCCATTTAACCGCCTTCCCTCCTCCTCAAGTTCCATAGCCTCCTCACCCAGATGCCCAAGAACTTGGGGGTGGGGGGAGGCTCCGGGCACCCAACCACTCCATCCCAGTGGACAGCCCAAGCAACAGAAGGCTGTCATTCAACAAGTTTTGAAGTGGCCTTTTCCTTCCCTCCTACCACACCCCACCCAGGCTACCTTGTGAGTTCTCCCTATTTTTATAATCCATTATTAAAGAATACATGTTTTTTTAAACAATAGTGACTACTTCCTTTGCAAAACAAGCTGTGATCAGAGGGCAGGTGGCTTACAGGGAATTAGAGTCAACCAAGGGGGTGGGTTTTCATCAAGGAGAAACAGAAGTGTCACACGATACCCTGGCCAGTCATGAAACTGGTTTTCAAAGCTTCTCTGATGTGCAGCGCTTCCTGCTGTGCTCTTCTAATCGCCCTGGTGTCTGGCTGCGCGTAACCAGCAGCCAGGCGATTTGCCTCAACCTCCCACCCTGCCATAAATGTCTCCCCCTTACTCTCAGAGATTGTGGAGCACACAGCAAGCAGCAATAACAATGGGAATATTGGTTTTGCTGAGGTCTGAGTGAGTCAGTAAACTCGCTCAGTAAACTGTGCTTTTGGATGTTTAAAGGGTTGCTGGCACACTCTACTGCCATTCTGCACTTGCTCAGCCTGTAGTTGAACAGCTCCTGACTACTGTCCAGGGTGCCTGTGTACAGCTTCATGAGCCAAGGCATTAAAGGGTAGGCTGGGTCCCCAAGGATAACTATAGGCATTTCAACATCCAACAGTTATTTTCTGTTCTGGGAAATAAATCCCTTCCTGCAGCCATTAAACAGACCAGAGTTCCTGAAGATGCGAGCGTCATGAACCTTTCCTGGCCATCCCACATTGATATTGGTGAAACATCCCTTGTGATCCACCAGTGCTTGCAGCACCATTGAAAAGTACCCCTTGTGGTTTATGTACTGGCTGCCCTGGTGGTCTGGTCCCAAGATAGGGATATGCGTTCCGTCTATAGCCCCACCAGTTAGGGAATCCCATTGCAGCAAAGCCATGTACTATGACCTGCACATTTTCCAGAGTCACTATCTTTATAGCAGCAGCTCAATGATTGCGTTGATTACTTGCATCACAGCAACCCCCACAGTAGATTTGCCCACTCCAAATTGATTACCGACTGACCAGTAGCTGTCTGGCATTGCAAGCTTCCACAGGGCTATTGCCACTCGCTTCTCAACTGTGACGGCTGCTCTCATCTTGGTATTCTTGCGCTTCAGGGCAGGGGAAAGCAAGTCAAAGTTCCATGAAAGTGTCCTTATGCATGCAAAAGTTTCAGAGCCACTGGAAATCATCCCAAACCTGCAACACTATGCAGTCCCACCACTCTGGGCCTGGGAAACAAGCACAGAATTGGTGTTCCATGGCATGAGCCTGGCCCATTAACACCATGATCTCCAAATTGCCGGGGACTGCAGTTTTAGAGAAATCGGTGTCCATGTCCTCATCACTCTTGTTACTGCGCTGCTGTCACTTCCTTGCCTGGTTTTTCAGGTTCTGCATGAACTGCATGATAATGCATGAGGTGTTTACAATGGTCATAACTGCTGCAGTGAGCTGAATGGGCTACATGCTTGCCGTGCTATGGCGTCTGCTCGGGTAATCCAGGGAAAAGGGAGCTAAATGATTGTCTGCCATTGCTTTCAGAGGGAGGGAGGGAGCGAGCGTTGACTGAAGACATTTACCCATAATCACCCATGACAAATTTTTGGCCCAGTCAGGCTTTGGGAGCTCAGCCCATAATTCCAATGGGCAGTGGGGACTGCAGGAACTGTGGGATAGCTACCCACAGTACACTGCTTGGAATGTCAACACTTGCCATGGTACTGTGGACACACACTGCCGAATTAATGTGCTTAGCGTGGACAATGCACTCGACTTTATACAATCTGTACCCCAAAAATCAACTTCTGTAAAATCAGAGTCATTTCATAGTGTAGACATACCCCAGTCCAGTTTCCAGCAATTTACAATGTATCATTGTTAACAAAAAAGAAAGATTTGTGTTACTGTAATTAGTATTTTAAGGGTCAGCTATAGAAAATAAAAGCAAGCCCTCTTTCAGGGTAAGCAGAGCAAAAGCTTCATGGCCAGATTCTTCACTGGTTTGCACCTCACGTAATCATTTATGCACAGACAAAATAGGTGTAAAATCCTACCTCTGGTGTAAGAGTAGAGTGCTCTGGTAAAGTTTTACACCCACAGTGTACAGGATAAGGGACTATATGAGGTTCAAGGCAGTGGAGAATCAGGCCCATCAAACAAAATGTTGGCCCTGATCGCCTTCACTTGTATGAGCAGGTTGGCCCTGCTCATGTAAAATGGGCTGCTCAGACCCTTTATTTATCCATCAACCATATACTGAAGCTGCCTCACGGATATACACTTCTAGCAGAATCAGTGGCTAAAGTAGTTACTCCTCAAGGCACACAAGCAACTTAAAAACAGATGAACATCTGTGTGAAATTTACATGGAACATCCCTGGGATAACATCAGAATGGTTCAGTCCATTTTTTATTTCAGCAGCACAGGTGTTTTATGTATAGTCAGTGTATCAATAAGAATCAGTCTTCAACCTAGCTTTTAGGATCAGAGTCCTCTTGATGGATTTCACGATTGCACTATATCTTAGCTTATATTAACAAGCTTGCTTTGATACTAGGAGTCCTTATTGTACTGCTGCAAGGCTAATTTCTGCATCTTTCCTTTTTATCTGACACTACAAAGACATAATTTAGCATTTTTGGGACAGAAATTGTCTCAAAGGCCATTAAGATTTTGTACCGGTAGAGCAACTGACATATCAGATTTCAGAGTAGCAGCCATGTTAGTCTGTATTTGCAAAAAGAAAGGCGTACTTGTGGCATCTTAGAGACTAACCAATTTATCTGAGCATAAGCTTTCGTGAGCTACAGCTCACTTCATCGGATGCATTCAGTGGAAAATACAGTGGGGAGATTTATATACACAGAGAACATGAAACAATGGGCGTTACCATACACACTGTAATAAGAGTGATCACTTAAGGTGAGCTATTACCAGCAGGAGAGCGGGGTGGGGGGGAGGAAACCTTTTGTAGTGATAATCAAGGTGGGCCATTTCCAGCAGGTGACAAGAACGTCTGAGGAACAGTGGGGGTATGGGGGTGGAATAAACATGGGGAAATAGTTTTACTTTGTGTAATGACCCATCCACTGCCGGTCTTTATTCAAGCCTAAGTTAATGGTATCCACCACACAACAGAACCACTAACCCAGGAACCTATCCTTGCAACAAAGCCCGTTGCCAACTGTGTCCACATACCTATTCCGGGGACAACATCAAAGGGCCTAATCATATCAGCCACACTATCAGAGGCTTGTTCACCTGCACATCTACCAATGTGATATATGCCATCATGTGCCAGCAATGCCCCTCTGCCATGTACATTGGTCAAACTGGACAGTCTCTACATAAAAGAATAAATGGACACAAATCAGATGTCAAGAATTATAACATTCAAAAGCCAGTTGGAGAACACCTCAATCTCTTTGGTCACTCGATTACAGACCTAAAAGTTGCAATTCTTCAAGAAAAAAAGCTTCAAAAACAGATTGGGTTGGAGGATACTAGGTATAGCACCTGCTGATCCCTGACATTACTGCAGCACAGAAAAGGCTGCAGGCTCAGGTGGGAGCAATTAAACACTTTCTGATTGGGGATTATGAGCACTTGAGTAGTAATTTCTAGGATATTAATACAATTGGGAGGAGCTTTAAGGGTGATCTATGTGGAAAGCACTTGCTGCAATATGCCTGTGTCTTGTTCTGTTCGTAAAAAAACTATAGAATAAAAGGTCTGTGTGGTGAAGTGAAAACAGCCTGGGTGTACTTAGGATTGTGAGGGGATGGAAACAGGCAAGGTACTGCAGCAGTACACCAGGTAGCGGATAGAACACCCTGTGAGATTGATGAATAAAGGGATCCATTTAAAAAACTTGGCAATTTACTGAAGCGTTTTCTTTCTCTTAAAAAGTTTGTGTTTATCTCAGCAGGCAGCCAAGGGGTTTTTTGTGACACAGTAATCTACTTTAAAGGGAGAGCTGATAAAGACTAATTAATGAAATCAATATGTGACTATCTGGCTGTAGATGCTGAAAGTGCTGATAGGAAGTATTTCCCCATCTCCAGCAACTGTGATAGGATTGTTAATGGAGCACTGCTCTTGAGGTGAAATGTAAAATGCTTTGGCACTGTAGTAAAGTCTCCTGGATTCATTTCAAACAGAATATGGTCTTGGGTAAAACTGCACTAACTACTGTAACAATGTTTAAAAACAAAACAAAACCACCACCACCAAAACCTCTGCTGAGGATATTTTAGTTTCTTACCATATTATGATGGGAGGTGGTAGGGGAAATCACCTACAGTATTTATTTTATCTTCTTGGGATTTTAAGCATCCCCACTGATGGTACACATGAAAGGTATGAGGCTGTATGTGCTTTTTTTTAAGCTGGAGCACAAATCCACATAAGCGGTTGTGGAAAATGTTCCAAGCAGAAGCTCTACAATGAGACCACAAGAGAGTTTAGAAATAATGCTGTTTTGGTTGTTCTAATAAAGTGTCTTAATCAGTGTTTGAAGACTGAGTCTTTACATTGTCAAATGACAGAGGGCACTTGCCTGGACAGATCTTTTCCTGCCTTTGTGGAAGAGTAGGGAAAATGCCACCTCCCCCACAGGGCCCGATACAGAAAGGGTTCGGTTTGGCTCGCTCACATCAAAATCAGGTGACAAACCACTCTCTGTGGTAGTGTTATTTCTATAGCAGATGTACCAAGTATTCAAGTAGGGCCCCTTGCTCTAGGCAGCATACAAACACACACCCTGATAGTAATTATGCCAGAGAGCTCACAAACTAAGATTTGCCAAAGTTTCTAAAGACTTAAGTGCCTCATTCATTTTTGAAAAGGGGGTTTAGACTCTTAGGAGTCCAAGTCTTACAGGGATGTAGGTTACCAAGTCACTTAGGTGACTTTGAGACTATTACCCTTAGACAAAATGCAACAGCTGAAAAAAGAAAATGAGGGAGCAGGGTCTGTTGCCTGCAGATCACTGGATTTCCATATAGCAATCTGGCCAGGAGTTAAACGAGTGTAGATGCGTATCTCAGCAGTCACAGAAGGACCTAGCCACTAGCAGCGTGACATGTCCTGTCACTGGGAAGGAGAGGGCATGGGGCAGCAGAGCTGGGTGGAAGGCAGCTGTTCCTTTATGAAATAGCTTGTGGAAAATAAGACTTTACTTAGAACATAGGACTTTTCAAATTTAAAAATAAGTTTTACTGTCAATGAGTTATAAAAGAAACTTTGAAGACAACAAGTCTTCAGTCTTCTGACAGGATTCAGTCACAAATAGCCTGACTTTTAGCTGTGATCTACTGGCATTATCAAGGAATTAAAAGTTAGATTAGATAGATATCCTTGCAGAAGAACACACCAATATCTTCATTCCCAACTGCAGTGACGGGCCTGATGCTCCAGGCTTTGCACCCTGTGTGGTAGTTTACATCTGTGGAAAGAGGCTGTAAAACACCCAGAGCTGAACTTCCCATTTGTTTATATGGATTGTACCATTTTACAACCACTTTGCACAGATGTAGATTACTACAAAGGAGTAAGGCAATCTAGAATCAGGTCCTTTGTAAACATATCAAGAATTATGTACCAATCCCATATGTTAAGATTTAGTATTCTTCTGATTAATTTTAGTGACCTTGGAAGGAATAAAGGGACTAAAGATTTTATGGACAGCTTCTGAAGCCATGAATTGTCAGAAACATTTAATTCTATAAAATGTACTGTATTTTCCATTCTCAGTTGATACCCTTTGAAGTTCTTTTCAAAATGCTGATTGACAATAGATTTCTCTAGTATCTTGCAGAGTCTGTCTTAATACTTAATGTTCCCAGAATCAATAGAATATGGATTTTTCAAAGATTTTAAAGACTTAATGGTCTAATTCTAAATCAGAATTTAGAAGCCTAAGTCATGTCTCAGCTTTAGTTCTCCAGTACTTTGATTTTTTCCATATCTGCTCTTTAAACAAACACAGTAGTATACAGTAATTATATTAACATTCAGAATGTATCTGGTGTCTAATTAGTCATTCCCTTCCACTATAGCCTGATTAGAATTACCAAGTGCTCACCACTTCCAAACACTGTGTGGTGAATAAAATGTAGTGTTTCATATCCTTTCCCCCGCCCCACAAATCAACTGGGAAGAAATCTGTGAGATATGGAATGCGGGACTGTAGGTGGTCATGGCTGTCCCTCCACATCCACCTCTCAGGGAGGTCACACCTCAGTTTGGTCTGCCAGAGTATGCTCAAAACAAAGACAGGTGGAAATCAGCAGTACTTGATGGGCCCCACCTTCAAGCAGGGTAGGGCTGCAAACAGTCTGGGCTCCAGCCTGCTGTCAGGACAGAGCAGTACCAATTTATAAGCCCAGCCCCCATGCAGGACAGGGTAGTGAACAGTCAGAGCTCTGGCCTGCAGTCAAGCAGAGCTGTCGTAGTTCATACACCCAGCCTTCAAGCAGGGTGGGGCAGCAAGCTACCAGGGCTCTGACTTGCAGTTAGGGCAGAGCACCTGCAATATATGATCCCAAGTCCTCAGTCAGAGCAGAGCAGCAAGTCATTAGGGCTCTGGCAGGGGTCCAGCACCCAAACACAGTCTAGGGGGCTCAGGCAGGGTTCATGGAGTCTTGTGTCCTAGCTCAGCAGACTGTAGGCTGATGCAGGCCTCCTGGACTAAGGAGGGGGAGTACTGCTACTCTTGGGGTAGCAGGCAGGAGGGCCCCCACAGGCCTAGCCAACTCCATGTCCTAGCCCAGGGCCCTAACAATGGTAGAGTGGCCTGCCACTGGGTCAACAGGGATCCACCTGCAACACACTGACGTTGTACAGGCCAGCTCTTAACCAGACTGTTGTCTAGTTTCCCTGGACTTCTTCCTACTCACCCCCTTGGGCATACCTGCTCTCAGGGGTTGTCCTCCATCTCCCAGGGATATACCACCAAGGGTAGCGGTAGCAGCTCCTCAGCATCAGGAAGCTCATGCAAGCCCTCAGGGCAGCCGCAATTCTCCTCAGCATCCCACTCCAGCAGCAGTAAAGATACATCTGTCTCCCTCAGCAGCTCTACCCTCAACTGAGCTGGCCTTTTATACTTCCCCTTCCTGTCCCACCCTTCTGCTATGCAGGGTGTGGTCCTCCTGGCTCCGCCCACCAGGCAGCTTGCGGTGTTCCCTCCATGTTGGTCCCTGAGTGAGGCCACACCTCCTTGCTACAGGAACATTCTGAAGTGGTGATTTCAAATGGTGATTTTTATGAATGATTTAATAATAACAGATACTCTATTGTTTACTTGTATGGTGGAATTTCTCTACCAGAACTGCATTTTCCCTATGGGAAAACTCAAGTATGGTGCTGAATATGTATCCTAGAAGGTTTTACTTAGCAACTTCTAAGACTTTCTGTAAATTAAAACAAAGAAATCAAAAGAAAACCCTGTACATTTCTGTATCAGTCGGGAGTCCTTTGGGCTGAAGATCACTTCACAAACTGAATGCAAACTGTACTCAGAATACATTTATCACTGAAGTGCAGCCTAGTGTTTCTAGGGTGGAACACTATTTAAGCACATACACAACAGTTTAGGACAGGAAATGGAAAAACACATCCAGTGGAAACCAAGAAGAATTTAGGTAGTGGGCAACTACATCATGCTCAGACTTTAATTAAGGCTAGCCCTAGTCTTGCAAAATGTTCCCTTTTTATGGAGTCTCTCTAATAACCACAAAAAGTCAGCTCAGGTTTATGTCCATCCTCTCCACCCGAAAAGACAGCATCTCAGTGCCACCTCTAGCCCCAGGCTAGAGCACTGGTTCTATAATGACAGAAGGGAAAACATTATCTACCACTTGCCCATGGAGAGCACCAGTGCTAGCCCCACTACTTGAACGTGCACCAAATGCCATGATTGGGCCTATATTTTTTCAAGTACGAGTGGACCCCAGACTTACTCATACTGTTCATAGATTACTTGTTCCAGTGGCCTAGACTCTTCCAACAGATAGTCCTTTACATCCACACTATGCCATGGCAAGAGCATGTGAGTGTGTTTACATGAATTAGATATAGCCTGGGTTACATTCCCATATTCCTGCTCCCTGGATCCTTGATAGATCAGGCAGTTAGAGCATTCAAATTCATTTTTTTCAGCTCTCCTACCACTAGAGCCTTTTATAATAATAAAATATTTTGAGTTTCTTGAATGGAAGGCACTGCAGAAGTACAAAGTGCTTTACAAAAATCTTGGAGCACTTCTGAAAGGGAAATAAATATTGTCTTCATTATCTAGATGTGGAAATTAAGGTTCTGGGAGATTGAGTTACTTATCCAAGGTCATACAACATATCAATGTGGGAGCCCGATATGAGAGTCTTACGTTCCAGGCTACAACTACAAGACCCCGATCTCTGTTTACCACCTAGAAAACACCAAAAGAAAAACTGGCTTTGGATGATTTTTCTGACATTTATTTAGTATATTAGTGGGGAGATGTGGTAGCCACATCATGGCCCAGGAGGTATTAGTAGTAAAAGTTGAATGGGATAAGAAAAATTAAAACTGTTTATACTGTAGAGTAATGCACAATCTTTCTTTGATGTGTTGTCTTCCGATCATTTATTTCCCTCTAATAATCAAACAGCTCTTGATAAGTAGCAATACCTTCTCTGCTGCATTGTGCCACTTCACTCATTCTGCACTTGTTCGGTTAATTGAATACACAACATTAGCCTCAATCATGTTAAGAATAAATTAGAGTGACACCTGCTGCATCACTGCCCCCTGAAACTGCTATCGATCATTAGGTCACAAATGGGTATCAAATAGACTGTAGTCCTTAGCAAGATTATATCTGGAGGTAAATTTTTCAGCTTGTTTTGGTGAAGTTCTTTTTTGACCTTGCCAATTCCATATGAGCATCAAAATAAAGGGCTTGAAAGCAGATGAAGCTAAGGAGTCATGCCACTGAAGTGTATATGAAAGGCACAGAATAAGCTTACATTTCAAAAAATTACATTGAGAGTACATTTTATATCAATGTCCCAAATGCTTTGCTATAATAGAGTAAAAGCTTTCTGCAACATGAAAAGTTAACACAATGAAACAAATTACACTACGGTGTATTTAGCCATGTAGCTTTTATTCCTTTTTCCCCCCCCGCAGCATACCTTACCTTTAAATCTAAGGACTCTGCAAGTTGCTGAGACAAGCAGCCATTTTGGGTTCATTTTATTATACCATCGGGGGGGGGGGGGGAGGACGAGGACGTACAGGATGCAATCTCTCATGGAGTCTTTACTTGTGTTCTTTCTTGTTTTAGAGGAACAGAGCAAAAAAACCCAAGGGGTCTTTCAGACTAAAAGTACTTAGTTGCTGGTTGTGCCTGGAAATACAGAAGACTCAAACATCCGTTAAAGCATAGAATACTTTGTTAAATTGGTAGGTCTGCAAAATAGACTTTAAACATGTACAGTTTTGGCAAAACCACCAACTTAGTTGGTTCTTAAGGTGGAAGGACAATGAAATGAACAAAAAAGAATAGGTTTTGTGGAATGTAAATGGCAACCAAGTATTGAAAAGAACAGCACCTGGATTAGGGTGACCAGATAGCAGTGTGAAAAATTGGGACACTCTTTTTTCGGGCAGGGTTGGTGGGTTAGGGATATATAGTTTCCTATAAGACAAAGCCCCTAATACTGACACGGTCTTGTCATCCTAAGCTGGATCATCAACTCCCTACAAAAGAGTAGAAAATTAACCACTAGGTCCACAACTCTGAACCTTAGACTCTCACTGCAAGAGTTGGACTGTCACTGCCCCATTAACAAAACAGATTCATCACTCAAGGGGATGGAAATTCCCAAATCTACCCAGGCTCCAAGACTGAATCACTGAAGGTTTAAACTATAACACGAATGAGAAGCTAGTCAATAAGACAAGAAACAGCCATATAAACTATGTGGAAAATGGGATCCCTGCAATGACCAACCTGAATGTTCTATAAATGTTTTTCCCTATTCTAAAAATATCCCAACGTATGTGTCAAACGAATGTCCTTGGGATAGATATAATTTTGTGTTGTATTTGTAGGTCTATTTTATTGTGTTGTATAAATGACTTACTGTAGCCAGTAGATAAATTTGTACAGTAGATAAGCAACACAAAGGCAGACAGATACTGCCTTAGACACTGTGCAGGTATGAAAAGCAATATACACAGATACATTAACTAGAATATAGCAATAATTACACATCTTGCAGCTGATTATCTCTCTTTCCACAGTGGTTCTGGGATGCATTTACGAACAAGGGTCTTGATCTTGGACTCAAGCAAATCTCCCATTTACTTCAGTTGGAGTTTCGCCTTAGTCAAACCTCCAGGACTGGATCCAAGATGCTTTCATTTTAGCCATTTTTCCCTGTAGACCCATCACGCACATACATTATGGCACTTTAATGAGATCACACCTAACTAAGAAGCTTAGTCAAGGAAGTTACACTTTTCAGAGTCAACTAAGTTTTGCTCTCTGGGAAAGCCCAAGACAACTTCCTTTATCAGAATGCAGAACAGCCTTGTGCAGTCTGTCCACTGCAATGGCAACATAACAAGGGAAATAAATGCTATCCAGCAGTAAGCAAAGACATCTGACTCAACAGGAAACAGCCAACAATATTGCACAGAGGTGAAATCCAAGCTTCACACTTGGCTTGCCTTCCTTGGAAGGCACTATGTACAGAAGCAGCAGTGTTGTCTTGGGGAATATGGCGGTAAAGATAAGGTTCTTTTACTTGTCTTTTGATGTTTAAGAATGAGAGCAACGCTTATTTCTCTGATTCAGTAACTGTTCACTAAGCTGAATCCAAGATAGTATAAGACTGGAAAGCAGATATAACCTGGAAGACTAACTGTAGACCTTTAGCATAACAACTCTGGGGAATTTTCTTTCAGAAAGTTGCTTGTAGTCTGTGGAGCGTGGAACACTTCTCATCTACTTGGTCATGTTACTGAGAATGACAGATGAATTTCTGGCAATGGGGATTTATGATGTTCTTTCTATTCATGGATTATTGAATTATAAAGCAGCAAATACAGATGCCTATTTCTTGCTGTAAATTGCAAAGGGAAAGCGCAGCATGCTGCACTGCTCAGCCTGGGAATAGGATTAAAAGCAAAGCAACTTTACTCACTTTTTATCACACAGTGGGTCACATTCTGCCCTCCTCAGCTGTAGCCTGGTGATTGCCTCACAGTGAAAGAGTTTGCATGGGTGTAAATCAAAGGAGAAGGTCCATGGTAGAGCTGTTTGAGAAAAATATGATCAAACTGTACCTGAAGGTTGAGGGGTCAGAAAAGAATGGGTGACTGGATAAAAACAAACAGAAGAAATTATATAGTGGGATCCCCCCTCTATTTATCCATCCATTTATCTAGTCTGGGCTGAGTAAATTATGCACAGTGAATTATATTCACACCCATTTAAACTGTTGTAGTGCCTTAACACATTTTAGTGCAATGAGAATCAGGCCCTAAGGCTTCATTCAATTTTTACAGAGCCTAGCACAATGAGGGCCCAATCCTGAGCAGGGCCTCTGGGCACTGCAATATAAATATGTACCGTGGAAATGTTCAGCTCTGTATGGCAAAGACTGAATCTTACTTTATTTTGTGGCTTGCAGCCTTTAGTCCTGTAAAATTCCCACTGAAATCAACAGTTTTGCCCAAGTAAAGACAGTAGGACTAAGTTCTCAGGTAGAAGCAATAATGTTCCTAAATCTTTGAGGACATGTTCCTGTGGGACGTTCTATCCCCATAGGTCAAGTAGGTCATCTGCACTCAACTCTTTTACTTAGGTTTTGCATGGGTGTAATGGGGGGGTACTTTTTAACCCACACACCTCCTGGATGTGGTGTTCTGTCCCATCTAGTGGCACCATGACCACATAGAGAGAGATAAAATGAATCTTCTCTACAGCCTTAGCTAACAGCCAGCTGGCTTTTAGGTCATGCAGTAGAGGCTCATGCACTAAGCTCCAGAGGTCCCCAGTTCAATCCCACCTGCTGACAACCAGGGTCTGTTGGCATTACACACTCATCTCTCACAAGCACCCCCTTGGCTGAGTGTGTGCCTGCACTGTCTCTCCAGCATTTGTGGTGAGTCTTCAGAGACCCAGCCAAGTCACACAGTCTGTACTGGAGATAAAAATCAAACCGCTTCAGGCATACAAGTCCAACCAGGCTTATGTCTCTTTCCGCAGCCCTATCCCTGGGCTCACTCCTCAATCAGTCCAACAGGGCCTATTGCTATACCCAATCTGAATTGCCTCTCAGCCCCTTCTGGGCTCCCTTGAATTGTCCCTGCTCATCAAGCAGTCCCAGCCCTGGCATAGGGCCACATCCTCCAGAGCTCCCTTCCTGGAGACTCTTCACATCTCTGGCATCAGCTCTTCAGCTGGGCCACTAAAAGAGTTCAGTTCCCTTTCTGGAACGTATCAAAATCCAGGCCACTTTCCTGGTGGAGGGAACCCAGGTCCACCCTCTACTCCATGTCCCAGCCCATGGACCCTATAGATAGCAGCCATCTGCCACAACTCTTTACATAAACTACATCACTGCTACAATTTCCTGGGCCACTTCCCCATGGCTCCAGCACATTCTTCACCCTTACTTTAGGGCCTTGTCCTGGTTGAGTCCCAGCAACCAGCCCAGAGTGCCTCCACGTTCCCCCAGCCTTTGCCAGCACCACTCTGTCTGAGGTCCTGAAACTCCCTCAGCCTGCCATCTGCCTCCCTCACCCACTCTCTTACAGCTCTAGCAAGAAACTGATCACACTCTAGCCCTACAGCTCTTCTTATATTAGCATGCAGGGCCCTGATTGGCTGCTCCCTGCACCCCTTTCTGATTGGCTGGGTCCCATACAGCCACTCTAGGCAGCTTGGAGGACCTCTCCATTGCCCTTTTTGGAGGCAGGGTATGGCAGGGTCATGAGACCTCCAGCAGGGGGCCTTTGGACCTAGTCCACCCCATCACAATGGGTGATAAACGTTCAAATTATTTTAAAAACTGTTTTTATTTGTTGACATTTACAGACAATGCATTTGCCAACAATACCAAGTGCAGGCCTTCAAGCACCAGAGCTCCACACCAATTTATAAAACAATCTAGATGCAATGATCCTTGGCTGTAGAGAACACCTGTACTTTAAGAAGCTCCTCTTCCCAAGCTCGAAGATGCACCCCCTGACTCACCTCAGCAGGTGGTCTGCAAAGAAAGCAGTGGGAAACACTGAGACTCCAGCAGCTGGGAAGGAGATGCCACCCCATGGAGCAGGGTGGGGGAACTCAGCCCACAGTCAGCACCCTGCTGCTTCCTCCCTCCCCGTACTGCATGAACACACATTGAGTGCCGCTGCCATGGGGAGCTGCTGCCTCCTTGCTGTTGGACATCTTGGCAAGAGGTGGCCCAAGAAATCTGGGGTGGCACGTGACCATGTGTGCTCCCGCCATGGGTCACCTCCATTGTGGTGGATTCTCCATTGCTGGGAATTTTAAAATCAAGACTGGGATGTTTTTCTAAAAGATATGCTCTAGTTCCAATAGGAATTAAATTCGGGGGAAATCCTAAGGTCTGCATTAGGCAAGAATCCAACTAGATTATCATAATGATCCTTTCTGGCTTTATCATTTATAAATCATGCAGGTTTGGGCCTTTAAGGCTGTAGAAATATCAGCCTTCCCAGAACTTCATAGTGGGAAGGGGTTTGTGGTGATGAAAGTGGAGAACTGAATTAATATTAGAGGGAAGATTCAAGCGTTTATATCCATCCTATAAGCAGCAGCTGAAAGCATTTAAAGAAAAAAGAATATAAAATAATAGGTATGTTCTAGTTATAAATCATGTCCATTTTTTTCTGAAATATGCGTACGTGGTGTAAATATTTGGACTTGCTGTGCCACAGAATTTATAGGTCACCGTTGGGGAACTGACCAGCAAACAGGAATCATCACTATGGTATTAGTGGTCCAACTTTCAGCATTTCGTCATCTTGCCAAATGTTCTGGCATGTATTCTGAGCATTCTCCTCAGATCCTATAATGATTGCTCAGTATATGGGCCTGCCCTCATGCTTCTGTGTCAATCCTTTCATCACGCTGTTATTAAGTTTCTATGGAAATTGTAAACCCCATCTTTCCCTCTGAATCAGGGTCCCTTTGTTGTGTTTCATGAATGTGGGAGAACATTACTTTGCTGTAGACATTTGACTAGAGAAAGAGAACTGCACTCAGTTTCCTCAATGCAATATTAATTTAAACTGTCGTTTACTCAGGCTCTATGGCAGGACTGCAAAGAGCAGGGCAAACAAATGTCATTTTGAAAAGACTTTCCTGAAATGGTACTTCATGGGACATTTGATAGCAAATGAAAAAGATCTCAAGAGGAGACCAAACCATTCTCATTCCAAAAATGAAAAAAATTATTGAAATTCCTTAATACAAAAAGAAGTGGGATGCTCTGATCTGGCAGCCAAAAGAATTATTGAGAGATACTGATTATATCTAACAAATGTCTGCAGAGTATGCTGTGACCTGCCCTTCATGTTAGCACTAGATTGACCATTCACTGGTGTGGCTGAAGGAACAGCTGTTGGGCTTGATCCATACGGATGGAAAAAAAAACATTTGTCTTGATCATTTGGAGATAAAGCGTGTTATTTTCATGTGTAAGAGGGCAGGAGAGTATATCCAGAAACCAGGGTGCTGTCATGATCCCATGAAAGGTTAGTGGCATGCAGGAGCAGAAATTCAGGTGGCACATAAGTAGAAAGGCTGTAAGAAAAGATGACATGGTGAAAGGAAAGGGAGACATGTTTAGAGCAAAAATGGTCCTGCTAAAAACATGCATAAGAAAAGACAATAAAGAGAGCGCAAAATCGAACAAGCCATAGTGGGAAAAGCAGGCGCAGCTCTCTTGACTCAGCAGTTCTAACTTGTTCTGTTCTCCATGGGCCCATATATACACTGGTCCCACGGTTGAAATGAATTGGATGGTGATTACTGGTGAAACAAGCACCTTTGAGGGGGGAGGGATAGCTCAGTGGTTTGAGCATTGGCCTATTAATTCCAGGGTTGTGAGTTCAATCCTTGAGGGGACCATTTAGGGATATGGGGCTGTCATAAATATAAAGGGAAGGGTAACCATCTTTCTGTATACAGTGCTATAAAATCTCTCCTGGCCAGAAGCAAAACCCTTTTACCTTTAAAGGGTTAAGACGCTAAGGTAACCTAGCTGGCACGTGACCCAAAATGACCAACGAGAGGACAAGATACTTTCAAATCTGGAGGGGGGGAACAAAGGGTTGGTCTGTCAGTGGGATGCTTTTGCGGGAACAGATCAGGAATGCAGACTTACAACTCCTGTTAAGTTAGTAAGTAATCTAGCTAAAAATGTGTTAGATTTCCTTTTGTTTAATGGTTGGTAAAATAAGCTGTGCTGGATGGAATGTATATTCCTGTTTTTGTGTCTTTTTGTAACTTAAGGTTTTGCCTAGAGGGATTCTCTATGTTTTGAATCTGATTACCCTGTAAGGTATTTACCATCCTGATTTTACAGAGGTGATTCTTTTACCTTTTCTTTAATTAAAATTCTTCTTTTAAGAACCTGATTGATTTTTCATTGTTCTTAAGATCCAAGGGTTTGGGTCTGTTCACCTGTACAATTTGGTGAGGATTCTTATCAAGCCTTCCCCAGGAAAGGGGGTGTAGGGCTTGGGGGGATATTTTGGGGGAAGACATCTCCAAGTGGGCTCTTTCCCTATTGTTTGTTTAAAACGCTTGGTGGTGGCAGCATACGGTTCAAGGCCAAGGCAAAGTTTGTATCTTGGGGATGTTTTTAACCTAAGCTGGTAAGAATAAGCTTAGGGGGTCTTTCATGCAGGTCCCCACATCTGTACCCTAGAGTTCAGAGTGAAGAAGGAACCTTGACAGGGCCAAAAATTGGGGATTGGTCCTGCTTTGAGCAGGGAGTTGGACTAGATGATCTCCTGAGGTCCCTTCCAACCCTGATATTCTATGATTCTATGAGGCTGGGGAACAAACAGCAAAGCTGACCACCTTGTTACCATAGCGTAAGAGTAACAGTGGTACCCACATTTCAAGACAAAGCCTGAAATTGGCACCAAATGCAAGTTTGTGTCATTGGACTGGATATCCCTATTTTACCCCTTTTCACTGGAGCAGTTAGCCAAAGTTTGGGCTCTGCACGTTGTTTCTGTTAGGAGGAGAGATTGAAGGCGTCAGTATCTTTGGTGTAATCCTGTTTATTCACAAAGAAGGTACGAAGTCCTGTTCAGCTGAACACAGCAGGAATCAAACCGCAGGAGACAGTTTCTTTACTCACAGCTCCAAGCCTCTTTTAGCCAGCACTCTGCCCAAAGACTCTCTCTAGATTTCTCTCAGGGCCACGCTCCTGATGCTTGTTCAGGCTCTGTGTGGCTTTCAGTTATCTTCCCTGTGTTTTCTCTTTGGTGTTCCTTCTACTCTCTCTTTCATATACATTTTCTACTCAAAACAGTACCCAGTAAAACCCCTTTGCCCATATAATTCATATTCCTGAACAGACATGCAGGCCTTCATTTGGGGCAGTGTCTTGGTTTGATGCCCCTATTGTTTCTTACATTTATGCCCAGGGTGGCTGTTACACTCACCAGTTTCAATGATGTTTCACCCAACTCACAACATTAAGATTGTTATGGCCCTTAATTGGTGAACCCACTTTCTCCAATGGGCATCTATCTGCAATTGGGCATGTGGATATTTTGAGGCACTAAATTATTTGCTATTAAAATATAGAATTGTGCAGCTCTGCAAACTTGGCCAGGTTATTTTCCACCAGCGCTGCAGCTTCCTGCACAGTTTTGCTGTGTTTAGCTGCCCTCTGAATATGTTCATCTGAGCCATGAGGCTGAAGGATAGCTATATAGCTATTTACCTGTAGGAGGGCACAGTGACTAATCACAACCATTCCTAGCAGCTGAAAGAACATCCATTTCAAAAACAGTAAACAACTGACCAAACTTTGTTACTATGGGACATCACAGATGAGGTCTCCACAGCCCCCAGAAACCAAATGTGACTGCTCCTATGTCTCTGGCGCCAGTGCTTCGGATCCTTTATTTTGGAATCATGCACTTCCTGTTGTCACACCTACTATGTCACGCCAGTCCCATTAGGGTGTATCCTGGGCTCCACTTTTCTTGCACAGTGTTTAGCACATCTGTTTTTCACCGTGCATACTCTGCACAACAAAAGATAGTCAAGCTCATTGATTCCTCCTATTGACTGATAGTCAGTGAAAGTGTGGATAGGCTAAGATGTGCCTAGATACTGCAAGGATTGGCAGTAAATAGATGCCTGTTATAGATATAAGCATATATGGCAGTTATATTTTACACAAAACAGCACTCTGGCAGTGATCAGCTTTCTCTCTTGCTTCACATTTTAACGGAGCATGAAGTGGTGAACATATAACTTACTATAAGCTCCAAGTTTCCTCTCTAAAGGTGTTTTCCATATTCCAGTCAATCAGAAATGAGGAGTGCTGTATCTAACTGAAATTGCGGAGGGAATGTAGTTAGGTTGAATGTAATTACACAAAATAACCATTTGCCCAGGACTGTGTGGGTATCATCCTTAGTTTTGTAAACAATACCCTGCGATCTTTAATGGCCTTTCCACAGCTTCTGAACAATGCCCCTCCCTCAACCCCTCCCACATACATCAACTCAAGGAAATCTAAATTATACTAAAATAAAAAAACAAGACCAAAAATGAGAAAGTAAGCCCAGGCCTCACTCCTCTCACTCCTGTGATGTCATCTCTCTCTGTACCATGTTGTATACAACCTAAAGAAGAGTTCTTTGGGGCTTTGACTTTATCCTCTCTGGAAAGCACCAGTACAGATATTAAATAACAGCAGTAATGAGCCATCAGGACATTGGTTTCAATGCTGGTCTTATATATTTTTAAAGGACATGCAAGAATTGCCCAGTGGGTGCATTTCTTCAATCCCTCCTCCCCTCTTCCCAATAAGGAATCTACTGTTGCTCACCTCTCTCTTCACAATGCTCTCATCCCTGCTGTCTTATTGTTTAAAAAAGAAAAATGTATTTTATTGCTGATGCTCCCAGCTCTGACACTTTGGTCACCATGGGGTCTCTACAAGCAGGTAGGATCCATATCTGACCACACTGTTCTCACACCCATCCCTAAGCTTGCCCTGGCCGATTTAATACTCGACAGAAAGACAGAACTTCCACTTGCACATACCTCCTCACATCTATGCCAGTGTATCAGTTCAGTACCAAATCAGAGAGAGTGAGTTACCACCTGCTCAGATTCTTGGTGGACTCCAGTAGATCAGAACCTAAGATTTAGTCTCTGAGGTAGGCTTAAGAATTAATCTTACTGTCCTAAGAGGCTATGTTGGGTAGAGGCTTCATGATTAAACTGGATGTCAGGGCTATGAAGAATAGGGATGAATGTATTAAAAAAGCATCTCTATGTGTGTGCAGAGAGGCACACTCACTGCACCAAAAAATCATTATTCTGCTTCACTGGATCCAGTCTAGGATGTATATAGTGGAGCTGACAGATGCTAGTATGTGCGGGTGTTGCCAATTTCATCAGGAGACCCCCAAGGTTGTATTTAGGGAATGCTCATCTCTCAGGTCAGAAAAGAGGCATCACAATTGACAGGGTATTTAAAACTGCTGTTGAACTGAAACCAGATGTCTTTATCTTAATGATTATAACTGTATGCCCAGATAAACCAGGTACAATGGGGCATGGCCTAATGGCCAAGGATATGCTCCTCACATGCTAGAAGTCAGAAAAAACTGCTAGAATGGTAGAGCAGCATGTCAAAAGGGCAGCATATAAAAGTCTTCCTGGACTATAAGGTCAGGAGAACATTTGGTCTTTATTGTTGAACACATATGGATAATTCTAACTTTTTATCCATTCTGAGCACTTTACCTTAGACAGCCTTCAACCCAATGTACCTGTCAGCCTTTAATGGATTCTGGGAATGCTTCAGACAGCTACAACAACCCTGTCAGATAATAGTACAATTGAGCCTGAGTTGCAAAACTTGGATCCAGATGATAAACTTAGATGGTGAGGGTTGGTTCAGCACCTTATACAGGTAGGTGATAGCAGTGAAATTTGGATTTGAGTTTGAATTCCAGCCCCATTCCCTTTATCCCAAAACTCTGGGATATTCAGAACTAGGTTTTTAGTACAAGCCCATCACTAATTAATAATCAATATCCTTGTCGTTAAAAATAATGGCCCAAATCCTGAGGCCCTTACTCCTGTTGATAGGAGTTTGCCTGAAGAAGGAATATGCGTAAGCAGCTCATCATGTCAGAGTGTGAACTTGTATGGTTACTTCCACCTGAGGATCTCCACTTTATGAGCATTAATGAGTTAATTTTCCACATCTGGTTGGGATATGGCCTAAGACAGGAAAGATCTCACAAGAACAGCTGACCTTGTGATATTGCCATGAATCAGTTCTAGTCTCTTAATCAATATGTAATAGATTTCTCAAGCCTAGTGCTTTTCTACAGGAGCACATACAGTCAGGAGACAAGTTGGGTAAGTGTTATTATAGGCTGGGTTAAACCTTACTGTTGAAACTGTTGAATGTCGCAGCTGCCCTTTCTCAGGATAAATATCAGAAACAAAAGGGGCCTCAAACTAAAACACAGGCACATGTCACCCTCCAAAAGAAAGACATGTGTGAGTCCATTCAGGAATTAGAACTCTTCGGGTGAAGGTTTTTGCTGCGTATTGTTTGAGTGCCTGTGTGGGAGAAAGAAGTTAAAAATAAACCTGAACATCTTGACACTGCCTAAACAGGAACCGGCAGAATGGCCCTGAGAAAAGCTTGGAGAGAGAACTTTTTGTGTCAAGTGCTGATTGAAAGAAGCTTTGAGCTGTGGGCAAAGAAACCTTCTCCTGCTGTTTGATTCCTGCAGTGTTCAGAGGACCAGGACTTGGTATACTCTTTGCAAATTAACAAGATTGAATCAAAGATGCCAGACTCCATCCTCAATTTCTCCCCCTAATGGAAATAACCCAAACTTTGGCTAACCACTTTGGTCAAAAGAGGTAACAGTATTTTTAAACAACTCAACAGATGTCAAACGCTTCTAGATACAATATTTTTCATCTGGATTCAGGATTATTATAGGCTCCTGTCTAGTTTTATGCTGCAAACATTATTGCATTAATTCTTCTGCAGTCTAGGGGAAGTAGAGGTGAAGCTCAGTTTGATTGAATGTCTCCCTGGGAACAGGAGATCTTTGCTGTGACAAACAATCACTTGCCCATTCCTTTTACCTATTGAATAAAGACTTTCTAGAACTGTGCATGAAAATGTCAAGGATAAACATTACTTCTTCACTTCTCTGATCTTAAACTACAGCAAGATTTATGATAACTTTGCAAACCAGTGGTTGGTTTTCATTTTTAATTTTTTATCTGTACAGCTTGATAAATGAGAGAATTTAAAAAACGTTCTATGTTCCTTACTCTGATTTCAGGAGAACTTTTAATGTCTTTTCTGCTCTGGAAATTCACTTAACTGAAAAGGCAAAAGAGCAAACTCTGGGCCCAATTCTGCCATCCTAACATTCGGTAGGACTTAAGGTATTATTTAGTGTGAATACAAGGGGCAGAATCTGGTATACAGGAAAAAGACCAGTGACAGAGATCTCTTCTCACACAGCCAGGTCTTTCTAATAGTTTTTCCATTCTCCTCGCCTTATATATTTTCTCCAAAGCTTCAAATACTTATGAAAATACATATGTCAAGCTCCAAAAATCAATTGCAAAGGAAAATACAAAAGTGCACTCAAACTTCTTCCATCCAATTCCAATACCCACAAAGTAAGAGTTATGTAGAGTGACTGACTGAATTTAAGTGTTGCTCTTAGAAACTGTCTTCCTTTTGTAGCAATTCATAAAAAAATCCCTCTCACAGACAGGCATAGATAGAGTGAGCAAAGTCTTAATAGAAAATGCTGGCTAATGGAAGAGATGGGCTGGTGAGAAATGAGTGCTTGAAGAACTGGTGCAAATCAGAGACACAAAGGAAAGAGCAGTTACAGAAAAATGGAGTAACCTTTGTTGTATCCTTGGGGTCAGCAATTTTAGGAAGAAATCACTTGAGACACAGAGAGCTGTAATCAGGGCCAGCTCTACGTTTTTGCCACCCCAAGCAGCAAAAAAAAACCCCAAACTGCCGAATACGCCGCCGCGGGAGACAACGGAGAGGTGCTGCCGCCGAATTGCCGCCAGGGCTGCTGCTGGAGTGCCACCCCAAGAGCAGCCGGACTGCCGCCCCTTCAGCAGCGCCACCCCAGGCACCAGCTTCCTTAGCTGGTGCCGAGAGCTGGCCCTGGCTGTAACCCTTAAAAGCAGCCATTTATTGCCACACACTGAACTGACCAAAACCAGCCAAAACTGGCTGGGCTATCCCCTAATAATCTAACTCAGTTGCCATAGCAACAACAACATTCTATTACCACGACAACCAAATACACAACAACCTTCCCTCCCTCCACAAAACCCCACAGGTGAAGAAGAAAAGGTGCACACTATTTAAGATCCATACAAACCAGGGGCAATCAGAATGGAAGCTAGTGTTAAAAAGAACAGTTTGCAAATGTCTGTCCTCCCAAAGATCCATTGATGATACCAAGTATTTTACATCAGAAAGCAAGAAATATCCTGAAAATTATTAAAGTCACTAATTATTTCTTCTTAGTTAAATCCAAGGGACATTTCTCTATCCTCTGTCTGCTACCTGGAAAATGCTGATTACTCTCCCTTTCACTTTTTTACTTCTCTGGCTTACATACATGATAATATTTATCCTCACAGTATGTTAAGAGTGAAGGTTTTGTTTGTGTGCATTGACTTTTGTTACTACACCTGTACTCATTTTCTTTTCATCGAATGAATTAAAAAAAAAAAAAGAAAGTCCAACAGCCATTCTACTGATGCATCCCATACCGGCAAATGTAATAAGATTATGTGCATGTTGGTAGGATGCATGAAATTAATGCATGAAACTAGGCATGATCTTTGCATTAAACTACACCGGACCCTTGCTAGAACGCGCATCTATACAACGTGAATTCGGATATAACACGGTCACAGCCATGGATCCCAAATTTAAGTACAGTACAATTTTTTTGAGTATAGACGTGATAAATCGACCGCCTAGCGCTCTCTTGTTGACTCTAGTATGCCACCAGAACGAGGAGCACAAGCGCAGTCGATGAGAGAGCGTCAGCTTTTCACGTAGCTGAAGTTGCGTATCTTAGATCGACCCCGTGCGGTAGCGTAGACAAGCCCTAAGACGATTCCTATAGGCCTAGAACACCATACAAATGTAATGTAATAAAAATTTACAGGTACAGTACTGTATTTATCTTTAGAAAGATGTCAAAAAGGTTGGGCAAAAGGAAGGCTTACTCGGTGCAGGAGAAATTGGACGTTATCGAACGACTTCTGACTGTTGTGGGGACAGTTTGGCAGTTTGACCGTGTGCTTGATTGGTTGTTTGAAAAGTGTGAATTGGGAGTGCTTTTTTCCAGGTGAGCCTTGAGTGGGCCTGACTGTTATAAAAAGCCAGTAAGCTGCGAACCAGCTGAGCGGTGAACAGCAGAGTGGCTAACAGAGGGAGTTTGCCTGGGAGTTCGCCTGGGGAGAGCCCACTGAGGCTTACATCTTGCCAGCTTCTCTGAGTAGTTACTACAACTCCTGAGGAAGCTCGTAGAAGGAAGGTAATATGGATGGGGAGCATTCAGCTGTTGTGACCTGCACTGGATGTGCCATGTTTGTCTTTCTTCCTCAGGACAGAAGCGGCTTTGTCTGTACAAAGTGCAAGCTGGTCTCCATAGTGGAAGAGAAGGTTCAAGGTCTAGAGAAACAAGTATCGACCCTGCATTGCATAAGAGAAACTGAAGATTTCCTGGACAGATGTCAGGATATGTTTCTACGGACACAATGTTCTGAAGATTCAGAGCAGGCTGCGCAGCGGGGACAGGAGGACGGTGAAGAAATTGGGCAGCATGTGACCTCCAGAAGAAGAAAGGGGAGCGTCCATGTACCAGCAGTGCAGACACAGGTAAGCAACCGTTTTCATGTTCTCTCCATAGGTACTAATGTGGAGAGTGGACTAGATGATACATCTGAGGGAAGGGAACAGAAGGAGACTCCGCCGATTGGAAGGCATGAGATGCACTGTCCTAGGGATGGGGGTTCCATGACCACCACTCTAAGAGGAGGAGGCGGGTGGTGGTGGTCGGCGACTCTCTCCTCAGGGGGACTGAGTCATCTATCTGCCGCCCCGACCGGGAAAACCGAGAAGTCTGCTCTTGCCAGGAGCTAGGATTCACGATGTGACGGAGAGACTGCCGAGACTCATCAAGCCCTCAGATCACTACCCCTTCCTGCTTCTCCACGTGGGCACCAATGATACTGCCAAGAATGACCTTGAGCGGATCACTGCAGACTACGTGGCTCTGGGAAGAAGGATAAAGGAGTTTGAAAAGGAGTACTTGTGGCACCTTAGAGACTAACCAGTTTATTTGAACATGAGCTTTCATGTTCAAATATGCTATGCATCCGATGAAGTGAGCTGTAGCTCACGAAAGCTCATGTTCAAATAAACTGGTTAGTCTCTAAGGTGCCACAAGTACTCCTTTTCTTTTTACGAATACAGACTAACACGGCTGTTACTCTGAAAGGAGTTTGAGGCGCAAGTGGTGTTTTCGTCCATCCTCCCCGTAGAAGGAAAAGGCCTGGGTAGAGACTGTCGAATTGTGGAAGTCAACGAATGGCTACGCAGGTGGTGTCGGAGAGAAGGCTTTGGATTCTTTGATCATGGGATGGTGTTCCAAGAAGGAGGAATGCTAGGCAGAGATGGGCTCCACCTAACAAAGAGAGGGAAGAGCATCTTCAGAAGCAGGCTGGCTAACCTAGTGAGGAGGTGTCAAGGTTCCTTCCCCACTCTGACCTCTAGGGTACAGATGTGGAGACCTGCATGAAAAACCCCCTAAGCTTATTTTTACCAGCTTAGGTTAAAACTTCCCCAAGGTACAAACTATTTTACCTTTTGCCCTTGGACTTTATTGCTGCCACCACCAAGCGTCTAATAAATATATAACAGGGAAAGAGCCTGCTTGGAAACATCTTCTGCCCCCACCAAAATCCTCCCAAATCCTACACCCCCTTTCCTGGGAAAGGCTTGATAAAAACCCTCACCAATTTGCATAGGTGAACACAGACCCAAACCCTTGGATCTTAAGAACAAGGAAAAAGCAATCAGGTTCTTAAAAGAAGAATTTTAATTGAAGAAAAAGTAAAAGAATCACCTCTGTAAAATCAGGATGGTAAATACCTTACGGGGTAATCAGATTCAAAACAAAGAGAATCCCTCTAGGCAAAACCTTAAGTTACAAAAAGACACAAAAGCAGGAATATACATTCCATTCAGCACAACTTATTTTATCAGCCATTTAAACAAAACAGAATCTAACACATATCTAACTAGATTGCTTATTAGCCCTTTACAAGAGTTCTAACCTGCATTCCTGCTCTGGTCCGGGCAAAAAAAAAACACAGACAGAGAGAACCCTTTGTCCCCCTCCCCCCCGCCACCTCCAGCTTTGAAAGTATCTTATCTCCTCATTGGTCATTTTGGTCAGGTGCCAGCGAGGTTATCTTTAGCTTCTTAACCCTTTACAGGTGAAATTGTTTTTTCCTCTGGCCAGGAGGGATTTAAAGGTGGTTAGCCTTCCCTTTATATTTATGACAGGAGGACTTTAAACTAGGTTCACCGAGGGAAGGAGACCAAAGCCCTGGGTAAGTGGGGACGTGGGGAGGAAGCACGAGCAGGAGAACGTGAAAGGGGAGGGCTCCTGCCTCATACTAAGAAAGCAGGACAAACAGAAAGTTATCTCAAGTGCCTATATACAAATGCAAGAAGCCTGGGAAACAAGCAGGGAGAACTGGAAGTCCTGGCACAGTCAAGGAATTATGATGTGATTGGACTAACAGAGACTTGGTGGGATAACTCACATGACTGGAGTACTGTTATGGATGGATATAAACTGTTCAGGAAGGACAGGCAGGGCAGAAGGTGGGGGAGTTGCATTGTATGTAAGAGAGCAGTATGACTGCTCAGAGCTCCGGTATGAAACTGCAGAAAAACCTGAGTGTCTCTGGATTAAGTTTAGAAGTGTGAGCAACAAGGGTGATGTCGTTGTGGGAGTCTGCTATAGATCACCGGATCAGGGGGATGAGGTGGACGAGGCTTTCTTCCAGCAACTAATGGAAATTACTAGATCGCAGGCTCTGGTTCTTATGGGAGACTTCAATCACCCTGATATCTGCTGGGAGAGCAATACAGCGGTACACAGACAATCCAGGAAGTTTTTGGAAAGTATAGGGGACAATTTCCTGATGCAAGTGCTGGAGGAACCAACTAGGGGCAGAGCTCTTCTTGACCTGCCGCTCACAAATTGGGAAGAATTAGTAGGGGAAGCAAAAGTGGATAGGAACCTGGGAAGCAGTGACCATGAGATGGTCGAGTTCAGGATCCTGACACAGGGAAGAAAGGAGAGCAGCAGAATACGGACCCTGGACTTCAGAAAAGCAGACTTTAACAATCTCAGGGAACTGATGGGCAGGATCCCCTGGGAGAATAAACATGAGGGGGGAAGGAGTCCAGGAGAGCTGGCTGTATTTTAAAGAATCCTTATTGAGGTTACAGGGACAAACCATCCTGATGTGTAGAAAGAATAGTAAATATGGCAGGCAAGCAGCTTGGCTTAACAGTGAAATCCTTGCTGATCTTAAACACAAAAAAGAAGCTTACAAGAAGTGGAAGATTGGACAAATGACCAGGGAAGAGTATAAAAATATTGCTCAGGCATGCAGGAGTGAAATCAGGAAGGCCAAATCACACCTGGAGGTGCAACTAGCAAGAGATGTTAAGAGTAACAAGAAGGGTTTCTTCAGGTATGTTAGCAACAAGAAGAAAGTTGAGGAAAGTGTGGGCCCCTTACTGAATGAGGGAGGCAACCTAGTGACAGAGGATGTGGAAAAAGCTAATGTACTCCATGCTTTTTTTGCCTCTGTCTTCACGAACAAGGTCAGCTCCCAGACTGCTGCACTGGGCAGCACAGCATGGGGAGGAGGTGACCAGCTCTCTGTGAAGAAAGACTATTTAGAAAATCTGGACAAGCACAAGTCCATGGGGCCAGATGCGCTGCATCCAAGAGTGCTAAAGAAGTTGGTGGATGTGATTGCAGAGCCATTGGCCATTATCTTTGAAAACTCATGGCGATCGGGGGAAGTCCCGGACGACTGGAAAAAGGCTAATGTAGTGCCCATCTTTAAAAAAGGGAAGAAGGAGGATCCTGGGAACTACAGGCCAGTCAGCCTCACCTCAGTCCCTGGAAAAATCATGGAGCAAGTCCTCAAGGAATCAATTCTGAAGCATTTAGAAGAGAGGAAAGTGATCAGGAACAGTCAGCATGGATTCACCAACGGCAAGTCATGCCTGACTAATCTAATTGCCTTCTATGATGAGATAACTGGCTCTGTGGATGAGGGGAAAGCAGTGGACATGTTGTTCCTTGACTTTAGCAAAGCTTTTGACACCGTCTCCCACAGTATTCTTGCCAGTAAGTTAAAGAAGTATGGGATGGATGAATGGACAATAAGGTGGACAGAAAGCTGGCTAGATTGTCGGACTCAACGGGTAGTGATCAATGGCTCCATGTCTAGCTGGCAGCCAGTATCAAGTGGAGTGCCCCAAGGGTCGGTCCTCGGGCCGGTTTTGTTCAATATCTTCATTAATGATCTGGAGGATGGTGTGGATTGCACCCTCAGCGAGTTTGCAGATGACACTAAACTGGGAGGAGAGGTAGATACTCTGGAGGGTAGGGATAGGATACAGAGGATTGGGCCAAAAGAAATCTGATGAGGTTCAACAAGGACAAGTGCAGAGTCCTGCACTTAGGACGGAAGAATCCCATGCACCACTACAGACTAGGGACTGAATGGCTAGGCAGCAGTTCTGCAGAAAAGGACCTAGGGGTTACAGTGGACGAGAAGCTGGATATGAGTCAACAGTGTGCCCTTGTTGCCAAGAAGGCCAATGGCATTTTGGGACGTATAAGTAAGGGCATTGCCAGCAGATCGAGGGACGTGATCGTTCCCCTCTATTCGACATTGGGGAATGTGTACTGTGTACTGTGTCCAGTTTTGGGCCCCACACTACAAGAAGGAAGTGGAAAAATTGGAAAACGTCCAGCGGAGGGCAACAAAAATGATTAGGGGACTGGAACACATGACTTATGAGGAGAGGCTGAGGGAACTGGGATTGTTTAGTCTGCGGAAGAGAAGAATGAGGGGGGATTTGATAGGTGCTTTCAGCTACCTGAAAGGGGGTTCCAAAGAGGATGGATCTAGACTGTTCTCAGTGGTAGCAGATGACAGAACAAGGAGTAATGTTCTCAAGTTGCAGTGGGGGAGGTTTAGGTTGGATATTAGGAAAAACTTTTTCACTAGGAGGGTGGTGAAACACTGGAATGTGTTACCTAGGGAGGTGGTGGAATCTCCTTCCTTAGAAGTTTTTAAGGTCAAGCTTGACAAAGCCCTGGCTGGGATGATTTAGTTGGAGATTGGTCCTGCTTTGAGCAGGGGGTTGGACTAGATGACCTCCTGAGGTCCCTTCGAACCCTGATATTCTATGATTCTATGACTTAGAAATGGCGAAACCTAGGCAAAGATTAGCCGCGATATTGGCATAAACGAGTCCACCTTTCGTGGATGGCTAAAGAATGCTGACAAGCTCGGAATTTACATTCATAAACTGGATGAAGAGCATGGCCTTCAAAGAAAACGAGCCTGTTTAGCGAATGATGCCGATCTTGATTCTGCGGCGTACACATGGTTTGTGCAAGAACAGCAGAAAGGCATTCCGATCTCTGGTCTGCTTATAGCCATGCAAGTGGAAAAATTCGACCGGGAACTTAATGGCAAATTCAGCAATTTTAAGGCGACTATGGGCTGGCTATGGCGATTTCAGAAAAGACACGGAATCTCTCAGATTGCAGTTTCGGGAGAAAAACGCTCTGCTGACTCCGATGCCCCGCAATCGTACCCTGCAAAGCTGAGGGAAATTTTACAGGCAGAGGTTTACTCAGAGGAACAGGTTTACAATGCAGACGAAACAGGAATTTATTATAAAATGTTGCCTGATAAAACCCTGGCTGTCAGAACAGATGAACGTAAGAAAAAAGGCTATAAACACGCAAAAGATCGCTTTACTTTATTGTTTTGTGTGAATGCAACAGGCAAGCATAAATTGAAACCGTTGTGCACTGGAAAGTCTCGCATGCTTCGGTGCTTTCATCACGTAAATGTGAATTGCCTGCCGTTTTTGTACAAGAACTCCAAAAATTCCTGGATGACAAGAGAGATTTTTGAACAATGGTTCTTCACCAAATTTGCTTCTGTGCGAAAGCGTTTGCAGGCAAAACGCTTAGAAGAAAAGGCCGTTCTTTTGCTAGACAACTGGCAAGTGCATCCTCCAGCTGAAAGACTCAGAACCCGTGACGGTAAAATGTGGGTTGAATACTTACCTAAAAACATGACTTCCAAAATCCAGTCGCTTGATCAAGGTGCTATTGCCATTTTTAAGCAGCATTATTGACGGAACTTGGAACAACAAATGATAGAAAGTGAGTTGTCTGTCACCAATTTTCTGAAGAAGTTGACTATAAAAGACTTCTTTTACATTGGTGGCGATTCCTGGAATTTATTACACACTGAAACGATAAACCGCTGTTGGATGGTGAGACAGAGAGAGTCGTTTGGCCACCAGCTCCTGGAAGAAAATGAAGAAAGCAGATCATAGTCTGATGGGGAATTTAACTTTGAGGCATTTACAGAGGAGGAAGTTGGAAGAACAGACATGGAGTGGATGCAGGAGCTGTGCCAGCACCTGTCCGGGCTCGGGGTAACTGTTCTACCACAAAATATTGAGTCCTGGATAAGAGGCGACGATGAAGCAGAAGAATTTTGTCTTGTTGCTGAAAGTCTAACGGATGACCAAATTCTTCAGGCAGTATGACCAAACAACATTCCAGAAGCTGAAGAATTGGCCTTCGCCGTGGAAGAAGAAGAGGAAGATGAAGTGGACGTCGTTCCAACGTCAACTGCGACCGTAGCCGGCTTAGAGACTGCTTTGAGATGGTTTGAGATGCAAGACATTGAGCCTACAAAAATTATGCAGATACATAGTCTTTTGCGGTTTGCTAAGCAGAAGCAGCACAGCAGCAAGAAGCAAAAGCAACTCACCGACTTTTTAAAGAAAAACTAGACTAGTTTATTGTAATGTCTATTTTAAATCTCGAATAAAGCAACACTTCTTTTCTTGTTTATTGTTTCCTTCAAGGAATTTATTTTCTAAGGTTTTCTATACTTTATGGATGTGACATTTACTGTATACAGTAATTTCATTTTAACATGGTCCCCGCTAAAATACGGTACTTGGCATGGATCCCAAATCCCGCGTTCTAGCGAGGATCCGGTGTATGACTAACTGACCTTTGCACACTGTGCATCATCGAGGGATAACACTTACATTTTTGCTGAAAGTGGATGGATGGACTCTAAGGACACGGGATGAGTGACTTGCATGGTCTATTGAAGGGGTTTCAGTGAAAGTGAGGGTGGGGTAAAGAGAGATTAAAAGAATGAACACAAAAAGCACTTTAAAGAGATTTGGGCATTTTAGAGACAAATCACTAAAGACAGTTTCTCAGATTTTGACCTCAATGGAAAGACGATCATGTCTATATGTTGGGGGGATATGTGAAATAAAGAATAATTATCCATACACATAATTGATTTTGTGAATAATTTTCTGTATCATCTTTATCCTGCTTGCAGGTTATGGTGTTGTAATGGGAGCTTTCTCCTTCTCAGCATTCCACCAGTTGGGGTCTGGGCAAATTCAGCTCTGTGAATTCACATAGCAGACTCAAGAAGAGGCCTCAGGGGTGGAGGGACCACACCCATTTCTATTTAATCATTTAGCCAGTGTTGCAAGGAATGTTGTAGGTCAAGGTAAGAAAGAGTGAGGTAAACTAATTTCTGTCCCTGATACACTTGAAAGTTCTATCCAGCTTGAAAGTCACTGTGTGCCTCTTAATTGTTACAGGGACAAAGCAGTGCGTTTTCAGAGGTCAGGTAAGAGGCCCTGCTTTGTCTTTCATTTACTGTTCTTGGATTGCAAAAAGAAAAGGAGTACTTGTGGCACCTTAGAGACTAACCAATTTATTTGAGCATGAGCTTTCGTGAGCTACAGCTCACTTCATCGGATGCTGTAGCTCACGAAAGCTCATGCTCAAATAAATTGGTTAGTCTCTAAGGTGCCACAAGTACTCCTTTTCTTTTTGCGAATACAGACTAACACGGCTGTTACTCTGAAACCTGTTCTTGGATTGGTGTGTCTCTGTCTAATTTTAAACCAGTTACGCGAGTATCTAGATGAAAGTGAAAAGGAGTACTTCTGGCACCTTAGAGACTAACAAATTTATTTGAGCATAAGCTTTCGTGAGCTACAGCTCACTTCATCGTAGCTCACGAAAGCTTATGCGCAAATAAATTTGTTAGTCTCTAAGGTGCCATAAGTACTCCTTTTCTTTTTGCGAATACAGACTAACACGGCTGCTACTCTGAAATCTGTCATAGATGAAAGTGAGTGTTACCCAGCAAATGTGGGGATCTGCCTAAGAGCTGCATAGTGTTTAATGGCATTGGCATTCCAATTTATCAGCCTCTGCAAATGAGGAAACAAGAACCTAAAAGCCCTTAGATGGACTAGGAGAGATATAACTTTAATGGGCTGAGTACTTGTGTAGACACTTCATTCATTACACTTTGAAAATAAGAGTATCTCTGGGTTAGAATGGTATAATTGGTATAATTGTCTCCCTCCATGAGAGACTTTCTGGCCTCTCATGTGGCTCTAGAGAAGGGGAGTGTAGCATTATGATTACTGAGATGTAACAATTTTTTATGAACCCTGTAGCTGACTGGGTCAATGAGGGGAAGTTATTACATATTGAGTTATTAGAATTTTCTGTGTGAATATATTGATCTAATTTACAGTGGAGGCAGTGGAATATTTATGATATGCCTATAATACTTGTATTCAATGTGTCTGTCCATGAATGTGACAATGGCTTCCCAGATAAGAACACCTTCGCGCACACGTGAAGGACAACATGGCAGACTGTTCGATGCAAGGATCCTCCTGTCTCCAAGCAGATGATAACTTTGTTTTGCCAGAGTTGTGAGATACCAAATCGAAGGACTATAAACAGTTTAAAAGTGGCTTGATTCCTGTGAAGGAGAGTGAGTTGCCAGGGTCTGTCCAGGACGTTGTCCATGAGTTCTGACAAGAAAAATATGACACTGAGAGAGGCTCTGAGGAACAGCCTCCAGGGAGTTAGTTCATCCAGGGTCTCCACATGGATGATGGTTAGACACTTGGTAAGTTATACATGCATATAGTCTGTTATTGTTTTAAAGATATGTTTTCTCAGAAATGCTTTTGTTCTAAATAAATGCTACTTTGCTTTAAGGAGGCTGTTTGGTCACCAGTTACTACTCTCATTGCCCTGAATGGAACAGAATTGCAGGGTCTGGATGTAAATGACACCTGCTGTGGCAAATCACAGTTACTATACAGGCATCTGCAACCCAGGGCCCAGTCTGAGTGTTGGAGAATCATGTGATTCCTCCCCAAGGACAGGTGACAGCTAGATGTCTGACGCCTACAGGGGCTGTGCTCAGGAACTAGAAGGGGTTAGAGGTGCAGTTCACCCAATAACTGTGACAATGAGACTTGGATAACAACTTGAAGTGTTAGCTATTATTTAGCTAAATAATGACCTGCAGCTGGAATTTAAGACTCCTGATTCCCCTCCATGGAACTTCTTTACACAACAGAAAATAACCAGCCCTGTTGTGAATGTGGAAGTGCCTGGCCTTGATATGCAGAATTTCCTTTTCTCAAATGAAGTCAGTGCTTCCCTGGTAATCAGTTTCATAGGAAACAGGTGCTCCCTTTTGGCGTATACAATAAGGCCAGGTTTCAGAGTAGCAGCCATGTTAGTCTGTATCCGCAAAAAGAAAAGGAGTACTTGTGGCACCTTAGAGACTAACCAATTTATTTGAGCATAAGCTTTCGTGAGCTACAGCTCACTTCATCGGATGCATTCAGTGGAAAATACAGTGAGGAGATTTATATACACACAGAACATGAAAAAATGGGTGTTACCATACACACTGTAAGGAGAGGTTTCAGAGTAACAGCCGTGTTAGTCTGTATTCGCAAAGAGAAAAGGAGTACTTGTGGCACCTTAGAGAGTGATCACTTAAGATGAGCTATTACTATGCTCAGCGCTTCACAGAAAACATAGAAAGAAATGATCGCACCCAAAAGTGTTAACAGTGTAAACTATAGGAAAGACACAATAAGTGGGGCTGACTAACAATAGGGAGAGAATAGGCTGAGGAAAGATGAGGACTACAGTAAAAAGATCATCAGGAGTAGGTGTGTAGACATCTTGGTGATTCAGTTAAGTTTTGCGTGTGTATGGATGGATACGTAGATGAATGAAATGACTTTTCTATTCTGATCTATCAAGCCATTCTTCTCATTTAAACCCTTTCCAAAAATGCAGTTCTACTGCAACACCCTAAATAAATTAGTCAATAATATCCATTCTCCTTATCTTCTTTACTTTCTGTACATAGAGGCAGAGTGGCGATCACAGAAGCACTCCCCATGGCCCCTTATCCAAGCAAAGTCAAGTAGACAGCACTGGATAGATTGTCAATATGGGAGCCTTATCTGCTACAGGCAGAGCAGGAGGAGAGAGAAGCTTCCTCTTACACCCATCTTTCAACAGCAACAGGGATAGGGGAGAAAAGACCCCTCGAGTAGCATTTGGCCTGTCACACCCAGGATACTCAGACAGCTCTGAAAATGAACGCTGTGATGGGATGTAAAGGCCCCACACAGATGAGGAAGGGGCCAGAGGAAAAGTTAACCCCATCCCTCTGACCCTGTCAATCATGTGTAAGCAGGGGAATAGTCCCGCTATTGTGGGGAACTTTCTTGGCTTCTGCACTACCCCAGTGAAGTGGGCTAGCGAAAGGATCTGAGTCCTTGCTCCCATTTCCTTTACCCAGTGGTCTCCCTGCCGTTGAGGACTCCCCTTCCACTCTCCTGTCTGGCAGTCCTCATAACCCCAACAAGGCTGGGCCCAGGATTCCTGTGGGGCTCGACCCCCAACCTTGCTGCGGTCACCTAGGATAGGGGCTAGGGTGTCCCCACTCCAGGGTACTCTCTCTGCACTGGGCATTTCTCTGACCCACTGATTATTACATACAATTTGAAGCAAATGCAAATTATTTAATCAACATTTAATTTTAAAAAGAATAAGGGGAAATGGGAAAGGTTAAGGGAAACACATCAACCCGCTCTGTGGCAGGGAACATCACAAACAGTGTCTCTGGAATGTCAGGGCAGTTCACAGGCTGTTCCTTGTAAGTCCCAGGCCTCCTTCTCAGGCTCTGGCTGTGCTGCAGGGATGCTGTGGGTTGGACACTCGCTTTGGTGATGGCCACAGGCTCTAGGTGTGCCCAGGGTCCCCCCTCGCTCTCCCCAGCTGCTCATGACACCAGGCTCTGGACTGCTCCAGCCCCAGCTCCAGCTCCACTCTGTCTTAGCTCCAGCTCCACTCTGTCTTAGCTCCAGCTCCACTCTACCTCAGCACGGCTGCTGCTCTGCCTCCAGCTCTCTGGGCTGCTTCTCTGGCCCTGGTTGCTGCAGCTCTCGTCCCAGAACAGGTCTGCTCTGCAGGCTGCTTCTGTGACTCTGCCCCCAGCACTGACATGCTTCGTGGGCTGCTTTTCTGGACCCTCTGGCTCTGGTTGCTGCAGCTCTCCTCCCAGGGCAAGTCTGCTCTCTCTGGGCTGTGCCTCTGGCTTTGGGGCTGCAGCTCTGCTCCCAGCACAGGGTCTGCTCTCTCTGGGCTGCTTTTCTGGTCCCTCTGGCTCTGGCACTGCTCTGCTCCTCAGCTTAGCTCGGGCCCCTGCTTTCTCCTTAGCTCGGCCCCACTCTGTCTGACCCAGGTAATTCCATCTCAAACGAACACGGGACCTCCCTGGCCTCCTGACTCCCTGATTAGCCTGCCCGCCCTGTCATTCAGGCTGACCTGGAGCATTGGCCTCTCTCCATTGTACCTGAGGACTGTCAGTCTCAGGGTCCTGATTCCCTCTCGACCCTTCCCCTTTGAGTACTGGGAGCTAGCAACTAAAACACCCCCACTGAATGTTAGTAAGGGGGCAACAAACAGTCCCTTTACACATGCATGATAGGGAGGAGGCCTTTAAAGGGCCACTAGGGGGCACTAGGGGTGGGAGAGATTGTCCTAGTTCTAATCAGCAGATGGCAGGAGTGACTCCTGATGCCATGGAGGGAACGCCTCGGCAGGAGACCTTCACCCTGATGCTGAGGGAAGCACAGCAGATTCCCAGGGTAAGACAGGCCGAGTCTGTCTCAGAGACCCAGCCAGTGTGATTTCCCCCAAACCCAGTATGTTGTAGCTGGATTGTTGGCAGCACTGTAGACTTTTTGCTAGTACCACAAGGAGGGAGTATCCCTGAAGGTGTGGGGGTTTATGACTTACTTTGATCCCCCAGCTAGAGAGACTTAAGGAGGTCCACAAAGGGCAGACTTCCCCTTGGAAATAATAGGGAAGTGGGGCTGGTGGCGTGACCATCCAGTGTAGATAACTGGGTATGGCCAGGTTTCCCCCACTCCCTGTGGGAGGAACCACCAAGGACTCAGTTACAGTTACATTTTTTTGAACTTCAAGAAAGGTTCAGGCCAGTTGCACCAAAGTTTGGGCCTAGGACTTGCCTTAGGGAGGTACCAAGTGTTCATCGGTAGAGGGTATGGCTTTTCTGGAAATCTTGCTGTGTCAGCTCCCTTCCCAGCACATACCCACAGCCTCTCTGTGCCTGGTCTCTCACCATGTCCCCACCATCCTTTCCACACTTGGGGGCCCTGCTGTCTCTGTGGGAGCTCTGCAATGGCCTCTGCCTTTGAAATTCGACACATTATGCTTCTAACACCTCATTAGCACCAAGCCCTGACACCCTCATGTTATCCAAATCCTCCCAAATCTCATAAGGAAAAGATCATCACCTCAATTTGCCAAACCTTCCTATTCCCCAAGATGTGCTACTGTGTTATGGAGTCTGCCTGACATCTCTCAGTTCTTATTTTGGAAAACCCAGGGCTGTCCCTGTTCAAGTCATTTCTGACTTTATCAGCCCTCCCAAGAAGGCTTGATATAACACTGATAATTTACCATTAATTTAATTCCCCTGTTTCTGAGGCTCTTAACCTAGCATCCAAACCTTATTGTACGCTTTAGCAAATAATTGGGAAGGATTTCCAGAATTTATTGCTGCTTGGTTGCTTTGAGACCCTGTTTGCTTTTTGCTTTTGACCTTTCAAGTAAAGATTACAGAGGTATTCCTGGTGAGTGTATTAGATCTCTGGTTATGTTAAAAGAATGTAATAGACTGATGTCCCATAAGCATCCTCAAAATTAACAAACATCATCCAGACAATGGCTTTTGTTTAGCTCAACACCATGACTGAATGACGCAAGTAGCCAATATTGCCTAATTAGAAGAAAAGCAGCCGGGATATATCTTAATATTAACAAAAAACAGAAATCAATATATGCACATATAGTGTAGGGAAAAAATCTCCATTGAAAGGAAGAGGGACAGAATTACTTAGTCTTTCCCACCGTGTTATGACTCCGATTTAAAAGATGCTTTTGTGGTTATGGCACAGGACTGAGTGTCAGAAGACTGGGTTCTATTATTGATTTTGCCCCAAACTTCCTCTGTGACCTTGGAATAGTCCTTAGATCTCTCCGTGCCTCAGTTTCCCTATCTGTAAAATGGAGATCATATTATTTACATGCTTCCCATTGGTATTTTGAGATTTAATTCATTAATGTTTACAAAATGCTTTGAGATCTTGACGTTGAAGGAGTTATAGAAATAAAAAGTATCATTAACAAAATATGTTTTTTGCAACTTTTTTCAAGACAAGAAATTTAGTGGAGTTAGTGGTTCCTCTGATTTCGGAAACATTGAGCTGGATTGATCCAAGTCAAATGGACAACTTAACAAATGGCAGCACACAAGCCTTGAGAAATCAAAGGAAATGCTGTGTTGTATTAACAGGATTTGTCTTTTGTGAAGACTGTCTTATTTTACTGAAACTCCTGCTGACATCATTTAAGTGATTACTCTGTTTTCTGCCTGGAGGATACAGTAGGAAGCACTTAATAGAAGTAAACAAAAACTCCATCAAATGAGAAAACAGATATTGTAGGCTATCCTCTAAAAGATAAAAGGCAACTTGTAGTGTGTTCTAAGTTTGATAGGGTCCAGGGATGGATTAGACTCATACTGCTTACCAGTGTAATGGACCTGGGGTTTCTATTCCTTTTTCAAACTAAATGGTTGTTGTTCTGAGAAGCTGATTTTAACAAAACTCCATGCCAAATTTCTGCTTATCAGGGGAATCTGAAACGTTCCTCTAAACTTCTGTAAACGTGCAATGAGCTCTATGGTGTTTTGGAATAATTCCTAGGCTAGTTTACTCATCTCTGAATCCATCCTTTTGCAAGAGCTCTCAGATAGGAGTTCAGAAATGGTTTCCAGGCCTAGGGGAAATGATCATTTTCATTGTGCATTTTTTCATTTCTCTCACTCTTCACAGGATTTTATCATTCATTTATGATAGTGCATCTTAAATGTGTATATTTTGTGGACTAGTTTATGCCAATAAAATAGTATTTCAAAAACAATAACAAAATCCACTACATGACTAATGCTACAATCCTGTCTGGCTTGTTGGCAGAAAACCTGGGCCAATGCAGCACACATTTTTCCACAAATTTTCTTACAGATTTGAAAATTCCCTGTGGCTGTGTTCATGCCCCTTTTCTGTTTGTTTCCATTCACACAACATTTTTTTGACACTTGACAGCCTAAAATATCATGATCTATCCAAATTGTTTCAGACTGTTCCTGCCAAAGGGTATCTGGTCTTACCAGTATCTGCTGTTGCCCAAATACCAGTGGGTTTTGCATCTTATTCTCCCTACCACCCCTAGTCCTCTTCAGAATTACTTTCATTTGTGTGTTAGTGTCACTGCTTCACACAGCCTCTGTCTGAGTGACTCCCATGTTACCTGTGAGTAACTACTATTTTCCCCAAATCAGCTTGTCTACACTGAGATTTTGGCTGCTGGTGCAGCTGCACCCATGTAAACCCCTAGTGCAGACAATGTACAATGTTGCAGCATGATTTCCACTACTGCAGCTTATTCTGACTTGGAAAATTGCACTGATGCAAATTACATTCACAGATATAAATTGTGTTTACACTAGGTACAGGTATACCAGTTGCTAAAATCCTGGAGTAGACAAGGCCTTAAAACTTCAGGACAACACTGTCCTTCAGTCCAAGAGGCCATGGACCAAAATCAGCCTTTACTTACTGTCTGCAACCCCACTGAAGTCAAGACAAGTCCTTCTCTCCTGACTCCCCTGACACTGGTGTTTCTTCCACTTTTTCCTTAATAATAGTCAGTCATGTTCCTCCAATATTAGAAAGTGTCCAAATACTCCTGCAGCTGTACAGTACAGTAAGAGAAATGTCCCCACCAGTAGGTGGCCAGCACTGGGTTTGTAGTTTAAAAATTAATTTTTTTTATAACATAATGCCTCTGTGTCAAAAGAACAAATGTGTCTATCAAGGCCCATAGATTTTAACATTTGTTTACGGAATGATTGTTTCTCAAGGATAAGTATGCTATAGAAAAATTGGGTATTTTAATTGTTGCATGGATTTTGAAATTAACTTTGACATTTTCTGTAAATAAATCCTAAGGTTTTGGAGGGCAAGAACAATAAAACAGACAGTGTTTATCATCTGCTGAGAAAAATAGGTCAATTTTTCTTGTTTCCATAGAACAAGAAATTGAAAGGCAGCCTTGATTAACCCTTAACCACACTGAATGGGCTTCAGTTGATTTTCTGCTTGGGATAGGGTGTTCACCCCACACCAGCCCCTGAAGGGGTTAAGGTAGCTACATGAGCCAATTAACTGCCTAGGCTGCATCTGGAGGAGGAGCCAGGAACAGCGAGGACTAATTAAAGGATGAAGCTCAGTTGGACAGGAGCAGATGGGGCTTGTGTAAAGCCAGGTAGCTGAGGGCAGAAAGGGGTTGTAGGGAGGAGGCTTGCAGCCTCTCTCCCTGAGGCTAGGGAGAGAAGGGAGCTTGGGCTGTAGGGAAAGGCATACCTGGAGGAGGGTAGAGAAGGAGCTTGATAGAGGTAGCATTGGAAGCTGTCCAGGGAAACAGAAGCAAGGTGTGCACCACTGAGGAGGAATAAATTGCAAGACTGCCTGGAACAGTTGGTACAGAGACACTTTGGTTCTACCCCATGCCCGGGAAAGAGAAAACTACAATGACCTGGTCAGAGGGCCAAGCCATGAAGAGGGAGCCATCGAGTCCTGAGAGATGCAGAATGAACACCTGCAGGAAAAGGTGTCAGATTGGCAGAGCTAATCTCCAGACCTGACCACAAGGAGGCGCTCCTGTGGTGCGCAGAGCACACGGTGACACTACTCCTGCCAGCAGTGGAATTCTCTGAAATATATGACTTCAGTAGATTCACTGTACCATACTAGCTTTAGTGAATGGATGAGGTACCTACTAGGAACTGTGATACTAATAGCAAAAGAATACTCACGTTAACTGCACTTATATAGCATCTTAAAGCTGAGACTCTCGACACACTTTCCAAACATTACACATCATTTTCAAGCAGAGTTAAGTACCTAAATTCATATTTAGGCATCAAATCAGCCTGATTTTCAGAGGTGTTGGGCTCCCACAGCTCCCAGTGATTAATTCTTTTTAAAGATTTTTGATACATACAAAATTGGGTGGGACTGAGAGGGCAGAGGAGAGCACATGTGAACTGACTTTTAAAAACTGGAGTAGGAAAGCAGTTGGCGAAGGTTTTAGGCAGAAGCTCTGCACCAAAGCGGATAGTTCTAATAGTTTTAGGAAAACTGCTGCTTCTTACTCTAATAAAATTCCTTGTTCAGTACTAGAAGAAAGTGACTCTCTGAGGGCTTGTCTACACTGGCACGCTAAATTGGTGCTAGTGCCATAGATGCAGCAGCCTCAATTTAGCGGGTCTGGTGAAGACATGATAAGTTGATGGCAGAGCACTCTCCCATCAACTTCAGTACTCCACCTCCCCAAGAGGCGGAGTCTAAGTCTGCAGAAAGCGTCTCCCGCTGACGTAGCACAGTGTAGACACCCCCATAAGGTCGATGTAATCTATGTCACTCAGGGGGGTGATTTTTTTTCACACCCTTGAGCGACGTAACTTGCATCATCTTAAGCAGCAGTAGACCAGGCCTCAGTCTTTACTAGCTGACAGCACCATTTTATGTTTTAGTTCAGTTTGCTAGAGGAGAATCAGCTGTGATGAGTACAAATGAGATAACTGAAGAACTTGATAAGAACTCAGACACTTTTTCATTTTAGAAACATATGGGACCAGGTGAATCATTTTTTTTGTAATGACTCCAGGAAAGAATGAAGAAAGCTTACCTAAATGATTATTATATTAGAAAAAAACAAAAAACAAGGAGTCCTTGTGGCACCTTAGAGACTAACACATTTATCTGGGCATAAGCTTTCGTGGGCTAAAACCCACTTCATCAGATACATGCAGTGGAAAATACAGTAGGAATACACACACACACACACACACAGAGAACATGAAAAATGGGTGTTGCCATACCAACTGTAACGAGACCAATTAATTAAGGTGGGCTAATATCAGCAGGAGAAAAAAAACGTTTTGTAGTGATAATCAGGATGGCCCATTTCAAACAGTTGACAAGAAGGTGTGAGTAACAGCATTGCGGGGGCGGGAATTAGCATGGGGAAATAGTTTTTACTTTGCGTAATGACCCTGACACCACCTACTACAGCAGTGGTCTCCAAACTTTTTGGATTGCTCACCCCCAGGGCCAGCTTTAGGGAAGCGCAAAAAAAAAAGAAAGAAGAGCTGCCGCCAGCGTGCCGCCGAAGACGGAGCAAGGGGAGCCGAGCTGCCGCAGGCGTGCCAGCAGCGCTTCTTCGGCAGGGCTCCTCCTGCTGCGCACCCCCAGGGATGGTCTTGCGCACCCCCTGGGGTAAGCGCACCCCACTTTGGAGACAACTGTACTACAGTACATTACATTTCTTTTTGCCAGGGAGTAAATGGACCCCTGGAATGCTAATCTTGGCTCTTCCACTGACTCACTATATGAGTAGCCAGAGCACTTAGGGCTGATTCTGCTCTCTCCACTGAGAGTTTTGCCCATTGATGTCAATGTTAGGGAGACTGAGCCCTTAATGGTCATCTGGAAAGGGGAAAAAATGGAGTTGTGCCCTTTGATGCTTCTTTATGATGCACAAAGAAGGCCTGAAAGCTTGTCTAAAAATAAAGTGGAGGGGCGGGGCCACGATGGAGGGAATATTAGAAATTGAGCTCTTTTCTATCCAGGAAGGCTGTATGGATGCATAGAGAACCAGCAGGATTATTTATGACATCTAAGGAAGTGACACCTGATTAACTGAGAAAGGAAATGAATTTTTTATTCATAATGTGGTGAATCTGCTAATCAGGACTCTCCCATTCCCATCAACCCCCTCCCCACTGATGTAGGACTTTCTCGAGTGCACACACAGCAGGCACAGCCCCTCCCCCTTGGCCACCCCGCTCCACACGCTTTTTGTTCATTTTCACTGAGATTCTTCATTTTGGAGTTCACAATGTAACCATAAAATTTGTCATTTATTCTGCATTCTAGTTTCTTGTCTAGGTTGGACATCAGTTTGAACAATGAAGTTACTGAGAACAAGTTTGACTTCAGAGCTTTAATACTGTCCGTGAATATTTTTAGAGCACGGCTCAAGAAGAAATAGTACAATTCGGCAATTTCATTCTCGTTTCCTTCTCCAAAACTAAGGCCTTTTCAACACATTACCAGTTGGTTAACATCAGGTACAAGTGACAGCTACCGTGTGACTACATGATTTAGAATTTTGCAGTATTATATGCCATCAGATTTGTAAAACTCTAAGCAGTTGAACTCTCAGTGAATGAATGCTAAAATGGATGTAGACTTTTAAAACTAGGTTTTTTACATCAACTTTTAGTTTAGTCACCGCAAATCTTGTCCTGTTGTGTACATAGGTGCTGGAACTGGGGGTCCTGAGCGTGCGGCCGCACCCCCTGGCTTAAAGTAGTAATAACAACCCAAATACATGGTTTCTGTCTTTAGCACCCCCACTATAAAAAATAGTTTCAGCACCAATGGTCATATATGACATGAGCTAAATAATTGGTAGCAAGAAGGTCATTTTCAGATTTTGGAAAATGCTGCTAAATTTAAAATAATTAACACTCACATTATCTTCTGTGTATGCTGACAGTTCGATAACTTTAGACCACATTCGTCAATCCTATTGACTATATTGGTAGTGATTTCTTGAGACTTTTTCATGACAATCTTCATCAAAATCTAATCAACAATATTGAATGCCTGGAACATAATGATAATACCTTAAAACAAGTGGGAAGCATTTCATGGAACCTTTGTCGGAGTCATCAGTGGCTATCGACTTATAAATGTCATTCTGTTTATGGTAATCTATATGCTTATAAACAGAATATGGGGCTAGCACATTTTTCACAAAGTGCTTTTGATTTACTTTTTCCACAGGATAGACTTTTAGCCATTTTGGAATCGCTGAAAATACTTCTATTCACTTTTGCTGTGCAATCCACATTTCATAAGAGAGGTTGTGCTTAGCAGCATGAAATGTTCCGGTGAGTTCTGCTGCCATAACTCTGTCATCAAGGGCAGTACATGAACTTTTGAAAAAACTCTGAATGCTTGAACATTTTGTAACCTCTGTCGTGTTTGATTTATGTTTGGCAGTTTCAGTGTGATATTACATTACCTTTACCATGAATTGAAACATCAGTCACACTTACAGTAGGTGCAAAGTGTATAGTTAATCTCCTTTCCCACTTCTTTTAATGAATTTTATTTCTTCTTCCCAGCTGACTGAGAAAATACTTTTTCTTTTTGGCATGGTGATTCTCATGATAATAAAAATTTTACATTTAACAATCCTTCCTGTTACCTGGTGCAAGAGCAAGATGCATGAGAAATACCAGAAGGAACTACGTCAAATGGGCAGGGATGGTGAGTAGTGGTACCATATCCTGAAGTACAAAATATAGTGCACCAACACAGTATCAAACTGGCAGTGGCCACCAATGTTTTTATTTGTAACTCTGCTGGAGTTTCCAGCTCCTGAAGCCATCCCAGGGAGTTCCAGTGTGGTGGCTCCCACACCTGCACTACCCAGGGAGCTCAGGTATGGTGGCCACCAGACCTCAATAGACCCAGACCCAGCTGGGCTGAAGATAGGGGCAGGGGTACAAGGGAGCTGGAAGCGCTGGCAACTTGGGACCAATGAGGGAGGCTCCTGAAGCTAAATGGGGTGATGGGAGAGGAGTCAGTGTCTGACTTGGATTGCTCTACCCAGAGCAGGAGAGGAGGGGGAGCGAAGCCCACAGCCAGCCTGACCCTGAGCTGGGAAGAGAGAGAAGGCCTAGCCAGATAACACTGACACCAGAGAGGGTTCACTCAGAGACCAGAGTGGGGTCAGGGGCCCAGCAAGTCCTGTGACTGTGAAAACCCTTTTTATTTAAATATTGAGGAGAAAAGCCCTCTTTGTTAAATATTCAATTCTCGTACCCTTCAGTTAAGTTCTGAGGAAGCTCCTGGTCCTCATGTCATAGGCTTGTCCTCTCACAAAAACAGGGAAGTCAAGAATTGAGATTCCTGGTATTCCTAAATTTAAACTACAAGCAGAATTAAAAAAACAAACACACTTACAATCTTCATTACACATCAGAAGAAAGCTAAAAAGGGCAACAGTTCACTATTTTTTCATATTGCCTTTAACCTCTCTTCCTTAGTTTCCCTGAATGGCAAATAATGTGGATGACAATATTAACTTACCTCTCACTTGTGAGGATTATTCAGTTAATGTTTATACAGCACTCTAAAAATTTAAAGTACTAATCGGTATAATTATTCTCTCTCTTCATTAGTACGTGTACATCTTAAATAGGCCAGATGAATACTGAAATTAATTGTCTGTAACATGATGCAAAAGAGAAAGCTAATGCAAGGATATATATCCATTAACTAACAATTTGTATTAGATGACTTGTAAATTCTTTCAATGGGTGCTAGGTTTTGCTGAATGAAGTATTTGTTTCTTTTCTAATTGGAGCAAGGTCTCTGCAGGAAAGAAGCTGTAAAACAGAAATATTTCAAAGACTTACATGTTGCTCATTTAAATGTAAATTATGCTTTGAAAAATAAGAATAGTGTAGCAAACATGCAAAATGAGATCTGCAGTAAATCACTGAAGTTTCTGGATTTTCAGAATGCAGAATATGGTTGTCAAAACAAGCAAAAATTATTTGTATTGAGAAAAGAACCACTTGAAAATGTATTGTCTCCTGAACTCCACATTTGGAAAAAACATCAGACATGAGTAATCTCAGTTTGGTGGCTCTCAAAGGTGAAACACAGAGGTACTTGAATTCCTGATATCAAAATATGTGGACGTTACAGTGACAGAAATAACAACTTGACCTTCAATAGAGAACTGATGTAACTGTGGGCATGTCTAGACAGGGGGTTTAATCTGAAGGTTTTTGAAGTGCACCAGATAATGCGCAAGTACTCAATAGCATGCATGGAAAGCCTGTTCAGTCTTTCACTTTGCATTGTGTATGCACACAGCCATGGTGTGTTGTGTCGTGACTGGGACGTGGGTGGTCTGGCCTAGTGGTCAGCACAGGAGTCGGGAGTCAGCCTGGGTCTGATGCCAGGAGGTCAGCATCTGAGACAGGCCAAAGGACAAACCGAGAGTCAGGTGTCAGGAGAAGGGCAGGGTCAGGTTATCAGGAGCAGGTATCGTAGGGGAAGCAGTCTGAAGCAGGGAGAATCCAGTTGCATGAACAACTTCCTGTTCCTGTGCTGAGTTTGTATAGAAGCTGTAAACCAATCAGGAGCCCGATCACTCTGGCAGTTGGATTCCAGGACTGGAGTCCTCTGTCAGAGTTCAGTTCCTATTCTGATGACATTTAGCAGGTCACTGGGTAGCAGGCTGGAGATTACTAGTTCTGAAGAGCCTTGTGGACCAGCATTCTAGACCCGCTGTCTCTGACAGTTGTGAATTGAGGGCACGGTGTTCTCAGAGGATATCTCATGGTCCTTTGCTTTGCTGTTGAGCAGCATGCATCCTGGGGTAGCTTTCACTGTGAATTGTCGGAAGCCAGCTGTGTTGAGGGGTGGGGGTTGTGGTGGGTTGTTTTTTTTTTTTAAACGATGTTTCCACTGTCTTAGTCCTATGCTTCCTTTGTGTGTGCGCTAGCATCATTTTCAAATTGCTGTCCACCAGCATGGACCCAACAGAGCTTTGCTCTGCTATGATTGCAACCATAAATACACAGAGGCTACTTCGGCTGTATTTCAGCACTCCAAGCTAGACAAACTCGGCCTTGGACTTTGCCTGTCACATCACCGAGCAGTTGATGCAGTTGCAGGAGGACATTCTGTGGCAGCAAGAGGACTTTCTGTGGTGGTAGAAGCAGCAGGAGGAGGAGGAGGAAGAAGAGGACACCAAGCAGTTGGTATTAGAGGACCAGTGCCTGGAGAAGTTTCACACTATTCAGTGCTGTTTCTGGGCTCAAGAGATCAGCGTGGATTGGTAGGAAAGGATTGTTCTTTGGACCTGGGATGGCCATCAGTAGCAAGACAATTTCAGGATGGGGAAGGTTACTTTTTTTTTTTTTGGATATATGTACTGAAATGACTCAGAGCTGCAGCGACAACAAATCAACATGCAGTGCCCCATACCGGTAGAGAAGCAAGTCATCATTGCCATCAGGAAGCTGGCCACCCCAGAATGCGACCGGTCCATAGCCAACCAATTCCACATGGGATGATCAACTGTTGGGGCCATTGTCATGCGTGTCTGTCATGCCATGCATAAGGTACTATCTCACTGGGTTCTAACCCTGGGTAATGCTCAGAAAATTATTGATGATTTTGCATGCATGGGTTTCCCAAATTGTACTAGGGCAGTTGGAAAGCACACGGGTTCTATCACTTGTGCCCCCCTAACACCATTGCACAGAATTTATGATCAGAAAGTCGTATTGGTCTGGGTGCTCAAAGGGCCTGTTGACCATTGTGGCAGGTTTACAGACATAAATGCCTGAAAATATGCAGTCAGCACATGTAGCTGTTAATCCATGGGAGGATGGTAGTGAGTACTGCTGTCTTGTAAATGGGTGGCGCAGGTGGGAAAGTTGCCTAATTTGTTTTATTATAGGGATTTTCTGTGATAAATGCAGCAATGACTCATAGTGGATGAATTTTAAATGGGTCTTTATTGTGAAACAATCAGTTATGTAAGAAAATACAGTTTTAAGGGAACCAATAAAACAACTATTTTTAATATTCAGAAACACATTTAAAGCAACAGTAAAGCCAGAATGGAAAGTGCGTCAGTTCAGGGCAAAACAAAGTGCAGAGAGGGGGGTGTGTGTGTGTGTGCGCCCTGAAGTCACAGGTGCGTATAGGCCTTGGCTCTGCCTCTTGTCCGTGGGAATTCTGTGGTTGAGTGATGTGGCTCAAAATGATCAGGGTTGGGGGAAGGAGGTGGAGGGCTCAAAAGATCTGGGCTCCCAGACATAATTGTTCTCGGTGTCTGGAGGCTGGCTCTCAGAGGGGAATGACCTCTGGGAGCCCTGCTGTTGGGGCATAGTCATCTCTTTGTTTTAATGTAGGTCCTCCTGAGCTGCTTGCTCTTTAATCAGTACTACTTGGTGTCCCAATCATGACCCCTCATGGACACCTGCTTTGCAATGTCCACAAACACACATCTTTATTGCTGTGGACGGCCGTAAGAGCTACCTGCACCAACACTTCTCCGCAGCTGGTGAGGAGATGCAGGGTCTCAGCATGGCTCCAGGTAGCTGCGTGAGGCAAGTTGTGGAGCTTCTGGAGTGATATCTCAGTAATATTGCAGCAGTGCTGATACACTCAAAACCAGGAGCAAGTGGGCAAAATCTGGCCCCATGGCAGCTTTTTAACGGGGGAGTGGCCATTCTGGGAACTTGACACTAGAGCAAGGGAGGGCACACAAATAAACAGACAGGTCAGTAATGGCCAGCCACGGAGCAGCCTGGGGTAGCCATTGGAGGCACGCAAAAAGTGGTGCACACCCATTGCGTGCACACAAACAATAAGCTGAACTAATTTGATTCACAGCAAACCTGGTCCACTTTGCAAGAGTACTCCAGAGTGGGTGGCAAATGCAGAGCTAGTGCACTGTGATGGGTTATGTCATGTACACACAAGCATTTTCAAAATGGATTAACTCAAATTTGATCCAGTTTAAAAATTCCCTGTAGACAAGCTCTAAATGTGAGAGAGCTGGCAGCTCTGGAATCTGTGGCTTAAAGCAACGAGCAGTCCCAGTTCTCCACCATCTTGCATCACATGTAGGTCATTTACATCTATGCAAAGTGGGAATAAAACACTACATGTCTGATTGGGTAGCATTTCCATACTCCTTTTGCACAGGTGTCCATGATGACACATGGTGCAAAGCAGTGGAGAAGCAGGCCCTAATCTACAGAGCTGTGTGTGATCAACTGTGGCTCCGCACTACAGATGTCTGCTGTGTAATTCATTGCTTTGTAAATGCCTTTGGACACAGTTCATAAGAATGATACATATTCAAGAAGTAATGTCTAATGGTCACATGAAATGAACTAGTTCCCAATGGATAGGTGTCCCATCAAAAAGTTATTTTCACAACTGGCAACTCAGCATAAGCTAAGGATTGAACTGGTATGGAGAACAAGATTCTCTCTTAAATCTACAAATCTCTCCCCCACGCCCAGATCTGGTCAGGTTTGAGACAATTAGCTGGACAATATAAGGGAAAGCGCTGCTTATGCAGTGATTATTCTGCATAGACAGGACTTTTGATCATCAGGGCTCTCAAGATGCCACATTTTGAGTGCTAAATGTCAATAAATATACCACGCCTCTCCTGATGTGAGCAGGGTCTGAATGAATGCTTCCCTGCCAGCTAGCTGGGAGGGGGAGAGACTTGGGTGTATTTATGTAACTACAGTTTGCTCCTGCTCTGCTTACATATTCAGCAAAAAATGATCAACTTTGGCTGGTATTGGGTACAAATCACCTTAGTACCAAATGCAGGGGTAGTGAACTATGGTTACAAATTTCAGAGTAACAGCCGTGTTAGTCTGTATTCACAAAAAGAAAAGGAGTACTTGTGGCACCTTAGAGACTAACCAATTTATTTGAGCATGAGCTTTCGTGAGCTACAGCTCACTTCATCGGAAGTGAGCTGTAGCTCACGAAAGCTCATGCTCAAATAAATTGGTTAGTCTCTAAGGTGCCACAAGTACTCCTTTTCTTTTTATGGTTACAAATGTTGATGAATTATTGTAGGAATACAGGAAAGCAGGACTGTGCTTAACCTGTCCCAAATGACTGTGCTGAACCTGTCACCCTCAGTTGAAAGAATCTCGTTAAGTCAGGGGCTCGAAAGTCAGAGCCCTGTGAAAGTAAGAGGGGTAGGAACAGGGATCCCTAGCCAGGAGGGTGCCCACCTTCAAGGGGCCTCCCTAGGCTGGTTTAACCTGTTTTTCCCCACTGTTCAAAGAATAGAGCTAAATAGGCTTCATTAGGAGCCTCTTTGTTATGTTAAATGCCCAATCAAAGTGAAATCTGTTGTGGTAGGACTGTGTCTCTGCCCTGCCTGCTAAGAGCTTAAAAAATCCCTGAGAGCTGAAATCACTGGAGCTGGGGCAATGTTTCTGCCCAGCCTGCAAAGAGCTGAAAATTACTAAGAGACTGATGTGCAGAGGTCACAGTAGAGAGGCAGGTGGCAGCAGAAAGTGACTGACAGTCAGCTGGTGAACAATTGGTTGGTGTGGTGGAGAGGCATGATGCACAGCCAGCAGGGTGGCTGGTGGAGAGGCATGGTGAGCAGGTGGCCAGCAGGGTGACAGCGGAAGGCATGAGGAGCAGCCAGCAGGGCAGCCGGTGGAGAGGCGTGGCGAGAGCAGTGAGCAGGCAGTCGACAGGAGCGGCCAGTGAGTGACCAGCAGGGTGGCTGGCAGAGAGGGGTGAGCAAGTGCCCCAGCAGCGGAGCAAGTAAGGTACCTCTTTACACCACCCGGGGTGGGAGGTGAACTCTGCAGATGCACCTCTGGGTTGGCACTGACCAAGGACACCAACTGTCAGTGGGGTGCAGAGAAGGGATGGGCATGTGAAAGGCACTTTTGAGTTGCTGGACTTAAGAAAAGGACTCTGCCCAACCTACTTGGGGGTGGGTCTTTTGCTCATGGATTATGTTTATGAACCCTGTTTGCGGTGTTTTCCCAAATTAATGCTGAGTTACTTCCCTCCTTTTATTAAAAGTTTCTTTTCTACACTCAGACTCTGTGCTTGCGAGAAGGGAACTATTTCCTCTCAGAGGCACCCAGAGGTGGTGTGTAATTTTCCCAGGTTACTGGGTGGGGACTTGAGCCAGTTCTGTGTTGTATCAATGGAAAGGAACCCCTAGATATTGAACCCGGCCCTCGTTGCTGCTGGCTCCACCTGGCAGAAGGGTTAAATTTATATGATGTGAAAGGGGAAAAGGACAATGGAAATAAGTAGCATGATAGTGTCTTTCTTCCTCCACTAAACCACTTTAATGATGATGGGAACATGGTGACTCAGCCAAACTCAGTACTGAGACATCCGCATCACAAACCTTTGTGTCTTTCTTCTTCCAGTTTCTTGCATGATTCAAAGTAATTTCAGATAGGGCAGTGAGGGGTTTGTTGATGCTGCTGCTAATTGCCTTGCATTGCAGAAGGTTGCTTTTAACCAACACACCAGATGAGGTACAGCTTTACTTACATAAAAGCATTATGGAAGCATTTCAGATTAATTAGGCAATGGAATAACTTGCCAAGTGAGATCAATGAGCTGCCAGCTTTAGAAATATTCTCGAGTAGACTTATTTATAAATAGAAACTGAACCAGAATCCTTACTTTTACTCCTGTAGAGTGTTTACTTTGGACCACTTTAGTGCCTTGTACATTTCTATAAAAATATTTTGTGTAGGGAGGGGTTTTTTTGTATTGTGACTGCATAATTTGCACTGAAATAAGTTCTCCCACTCGTGCATACATTTTAAAAAATACTCCAAAGTTTTATTAACCAGTCTCATTTACTACTTGGATCCTACACTCACCCACCATGGGGAAAACACAGCAGAAAAGCCACCTCCCACAATGCTGCCATTTAAACTGAGAGAATGCTGAATGGAAGTGATGAAAGATGGGATTTACCATTGGTAATGTGAACAGAACATCAATTCTGCTGAAAATCCGTTTAAAGGAACTTTGTCGTTTTCTGGAGCTTTTCTCACCTTTTACATCTGATTATTGAAGAATTACAATTGTGTGTTTTTTATTGGTTTTGTTCTGTTTAAACTGAATACCTTTTTTATAAAGAGTCGGAACTTCAGTCTCCATTTTGTCCTTTGACAGGGCAGCTGTGGATTCCCTTTGTGTAGGGGAAGCTCCATGTGGCCTAAAGCCTGGGTAGCTTTACACCACCCTCCTTCCAGCTTCCCAGTATAGGGACCATTCTGAGGGTGTGGCCAGAGCAGACTGTACTTCAGTGATTCTGAGCTGGTGGAGCAGTCCCTAAGAAGCGCTTACTGATAGTATAAGTGACTGTAGCTTACACCAGCGTCCACACATCTCCCAGTTGCTCCCATGATTGGGGGAAGTACACAGGTAGCTTAAAGTCAACTTTGCCCACCCCTCTTGGGTCACCCATGACCATCAGTGGTAATCATGTTTCCACAGCAGGATAAATCAGAAACCTGCCTTCCAAAGTATTGCCTTGTGTCTTTTGTTTGTAGGGTCTTTGATCAATAGTCACATTCAATTCCAGCTCTGATAGTTTAAACTCACAGGCCAGATTCCTGGTCCATTCAAGGTGTACTAGGCATAGGACCCAGGAAGGGGTCTCTAAGCCTCTTTTCTACCTCCTTCAATCCTGGAGCTGGCCAAGGACTGCTCCAAATTACACCAGCTAAAGTGGACCCCTAGGGACTGCTCTACCACCTGAGGATTGGCAGAGCACATTGTGTACTGGCTTGCCTCTTTCTTCCCCCTACACCATCCTGGGATTCTTCTGAGGGCAGAGGAATCCCTGGCTTCCTGCTCAGTCAGCAGAAAAGGAATAGGTTCTTTTATGGTCTTCTTGGAAAGCAGTTCTCTGGTGGTTATCAAATGGCCTAATCCTCCTGCAGTCTCTGTGCATTCAAAACTCACTGAAGTCAGTTGGATCTTTGGGTGCACAAAGAATGCAACATCTAATGTAATTCAGCCATTACCTCTGTATGCAAATCTTTAAGTGTCAATTATCAGATATGCATGAAGAGGTTTTGCCTTCCTTAAAGGAAAAGTGAAGTCTAGTTGGAATATAATTACACAAATTTTCAAAAGCTGCCATTTTGAAAAACAAAGTGCTCAGTTGAAAGCAATGTCGTAAGCCTACCTTTTACAGCACATTTTCATCTAAAACTGGCAGCTCAGCTACTATTTCTAGACTTACATGAGTGATAGGGTGAATTTCCGGTAAATACTGTAGCTTAACTATTTTTCCCCATCAAAAGAAAAATGAAAGTCTCACTCCCTTGCTGTGTCCAAATATTGCAGCTGTCAGATTGTGAGTAATGTGCCACAAGCACCAGGCAGTCTGTCAAAGGGGCAGGAGGGAAAATGAAAAAACCATAAGAACACCAAAGTACGCAACTTAAAATGTAAAAGCTGAAATGGAGACAGATTCTTTCCTGAAACATACTAAAATCAATGAAGGGCAATGTAGTATATTCTTAGTTAAAAGAAGATGCTCCCAAAATAACTAATAACTGGCTTGCTTGAAGCCAGAAAAATTAATTCAGAGCAAATCCTACAGTCACTTACAGTGATTTAAATACAAGAAGTTTCCTTTTCTGCTTTTATTACATTTACTTATTTGGTTGTACTGTTACGAATTACACTTGATAGGACACGCACACAACTGCTGCGAATTACACCTGGTAGGACACGCGCACCAATGCTACGAATTACACCTGGTAGGACACGCACACCAGTGCTACGAATTACACCTGGTAGGACACGCACACCAGTGCTACGAATTACACCTGGTAGGACACGCACAGTTCGAATCTAGGCTGAGGCACATAAACAAAGTCCATAACTGCAGAGTTCCCAAAAAAACACCAAGTTTATTACGCTCGAGCGTGGTGCCCCCCTGCTAGCCAGGAGGGGACCCTGAATACAGATTATACAAAGGTTATATACTTTTTAGCAAAGCATGTTGCCCTCGTGCATTGGAAACCTTAGCCAATAAACAAACCCTTTTCTTATCTACCACCTATCCCTGCTTGGTGCATTCCTCGTGCTATACCAGTATGTTAATTATACAGCATGGTCCTAAAGCCATGCATCAGTAACCTTTATTATCAGGATGGGAGGCCTCACATCAAGGCCAAGAGACAGGGAGTTAGAGACTGACAAAAACCAGATACTGGGAGTCAAGGCAGGCTGGAGACAAGGAGGAGGATTTTCACAGGGATTCAGTATCTAAGGATCACTCCTCCTGGTGTATGATGTGCTGGCATTTAAACAATGGTGGGCCCCAAACCAAAATGGAGTCACATGTGCTAACTTTTCCTTAACAGTACAGAAGAAAATTAAAAAGCTCCAGATGCCGTAATACAAGTTACAAGCACAATGTCAAAACAATTCAATAGCAGCCACAACATTCAGTCCCCTTACACAACATAAAACTCTCCTCTTGCTTACAGATCTAACCTCTCCTTCTGTTTGCGCAAGCTGCTGCAGATGTGCCTATCAGTATGCCATGAAGGTCAACAGACCCAAGCTATTTTTGGACCAGCAAGTGTGAGCCAAAGCAAAGGACCCCTCCCAGAGCATTCTGTATTCCAGTCTGCTTTCTTTTAAATTGTTGGAATTCAGCTCAAACACCTCCACGGATTATAACTATGGCCACAGACGCTGACTTTTATTTTTCCTGGTGGGTACCCATCGCCGCTCCACCCCGAGGCCCCACCTTTACCGCGCCTCTTCTTGCTCCCGCTCCACCCCTCCCCCTAGGCCCTGCCCTCACTCTACTTCTTCCTCCGCCTCCTCCCACCCAGCCCACCACACCCGCCACTCGCTGCTCTTCAGCCTCCTCTGAGTGCCTCCCGCCAGCCGTCAAACAGCTGGTCAGTGCTGAGCACCCCTTATTTTTTTTCTGTGGGTGTTTGAGCCCCGGAGCACCCACGAAGTTGGCGCCTATGATTGTGGCAATTTGGTAGGAGAAGAGAGGCAGCTTCTCAAGTCAAAAGGTCCCCGCTAATTAAGGGTTGACATTAGCTATACCCGTTGTCATACATCTGCACAAGGGTAGAGGACCATAGCTACGATTCCTGTTTGCAGTCTCTGGGTAAAGAGCACAGAAGCGAGCCCCTCTTTACGTGCCGGTAAACATCATGTAAGAACTCGCTGTAGGAAATCCCAAGACCAAGAGTATGATGGTATAACAGCATGGCCTGCTCCTTCAAGGACTGTCAGCCCTGTTCAGTTAGCTTGACCCTGCTGCCCCTGTGCAGTGTGGGGGAGGGACTGAGGAAGAGAGTGCCCAGCAGTTAAGGGCTGGCTGGGGAGGAGAATGGAGAATCTGCTCTGATGTGGACAGAAAGCTGGGCTTGAGCTAGCTTGAGGAATGGGGAGCTGGAGAGGCTGGGGAGCCAAAGCCTGAAACTGGGATGCCTGGACCAGGAGGAAGTTGGTGAAGCCAGATTTGGGGAGGCTTTCAAAGACTGAGCCCAAGAGGAGTAAGAGGCCTACGGGTTGCACTAAGAACTTGGGGACCAAGGAGGAAAGCCCAGTTGGGGTTGGTTGGCAGGAGAGTGAGCAGGGTGTTCCTACCCATGTAAGGCAAGAAGCTGGCCTCCAGCAAGGAACTGTCTGAGGGCTATGGCCTGGTAGAGGCCCTTGGTAAGAGGGTAGACCTGACCCGGATGGTTGGGTTGATTGGAGACCAGGAGCCAGCAATTGTCCCATGGGACAGGCCATTGCCACTTGCAAAAAAGGAGCTGAAGGCTGCGAGAAGTGGGATCAAAGACTCTTTTTGCCCTTCTGCATAGTCCTATTCTGTGTGTTTTGTGAATCTCAGCCATGACATGCCTACATTTGGTTTGTTTTTAAATCCATAATGTGGTGTTATATTGCAGTAATTATCACCCAGAGCTGATTGTCAGTGTCCTGGGTTGAGATCAGATATTTCTGCTTTAGAGATAAACAGAACTGGAAATTTCGACACCACCCAGTGAAAAGCAACAACACAGCTTTCTCTGGCTGGAAGCCTTACACTTGCTTTAGCCACCTATTCTTGATTTCACATTAGACTTCCCTTTGCACAATCTGCTTCACTCCTTATATCTTACCAGAGTCCCAGGAGTCTTGTCCCAGCTTGTGATTTCCTGTAGTCTGTACTCTTTGCTTCCATGTCAGCTAAAAAGCTATGTACGGTGGAGTTTACAAAATAGCCACACGACATACTGCTGCTTATTATTTAGTACAGTGACAGTGGCATGTATGTCACTTTAGAAACTGTCATGAATGAACGGTCCCTGCCTATGGCTTATCACTGGTGATTCAGGACCTTCCAGTTCTGCTGAGAAGATGCTTGGCGTACTGGGAAGCAGTGTGGGCTCCTGGATTGATCTTGGGAAGGCAGGCAGGCTCTTTAGCATTCTAATCTCAGTTTTGCCACTGCTTTATTGTGTGGCCTTGAGCAAGGCACTTCCCCTCTTTGGGGCTCCATTTCTCCATCCGTAAAATGGTGACAATGCTTGCTTCGCAGGGACACTGTGAGATGAGTCAGTTAATGTTTAAACAGAGCTTTGAAGATACAAAGAGCAACCTAAGTACTCAGTTGTAGTCGTATTACTGCCAGAAATATGTTTCTTTCTAAATAGGAGCCAGAAATAATGAGAAGCTAAATATTTTTCCTCACATGCTCAGTCATGTTAATTCCCTGGGAAGTTCCTTGAACCCACTGAGATCCATCTGCTATTTTTTCTATCTACTATGATATTTATAATACCAACTAATACTTTCAAAGAGCTGTGACTGGAAGGTCATAGGGCCATTTGGGATGGCAACATGTCAGTTTAAGGGTAAAAAATAGATTACAGCAGTTCCCAAATCATGGTCTACGGAGCATTTGCTGGTATCCGTTGAAAGCTGTCTGATCCATGGTGCTGTCTCTCCTTCCTTCCAGTTTCTACAGATGTCCAGTCTCTGTGTTGCAAAGGAGAATTTGGAGGCCTCTTTAAAAAAAAAAGACACTAATGGGAAACAAGAAAAGTATGGGGAGCTGCTTAAGAGGAAAGGAAAGAGGAGCCACCCTTAGAGAACAGTTCTATCAATAGGACCGGAGCTGCGAACTACCAACAGGAACAGGATGCCCAGGGAAGCAAAGGAGAATAGAACTATGCAATTGGGCAGCATGGAAGGGAATCAAATAGCAGGACAGCAAGTACTAGAGATCAGAAGAAGAGAGGAACAGAACAGATAGGAAGGGGACAGGAAATGACGAGTAAGAGTAGACAGTATGATTAACACTTACTGAACTGAAGAGAGAAAAATACTTACATGGAAAAGTAACATTAGGAAAGTATTTGAGTAGTTACTGTAATTGCCATAGGGATGTTATGTCACAGTAAATGAGAGAAGGTCATCCACGCATTCACTGAAGGGCGGAGAGTCATCCAGGAAACCATCTTTCTATTTCGATGTGGACCACATGATGAATAAGTGGAGAACCCCTGATATATCATGCATGCTGCATAATTACAATAATGACATTGGAAACCTTGGCTTCCCTTATATGTGACCTTCCTTTCATTATATGACCTTGAATCACCCCCTTCTTTATTACACATTGTGTCATTGGTGTAACAAGATCTTGCTATTATATAACTTAATTAATGGCACAGGTAATAGTTGGGAGTGTATTTCATGGAGATAAATGTGTGCGCATTATTGGTTCCTAACAAAGCAGCATTTTAATGTGTAGTAACAGAGGCAGAAAGGAAATAGCGTGTGGGAGAGAGAATGGAAGAGATGAGGAGACCTAATTAAATTAAAAAAGAGTAGCAAAATGCACATAGCCACATTTCTCCATACATGCTTTATACACTTCACTTCCCTTAATGATGAAGAGGAGAGGAAGGGGTTAACATCTACAGTATTATTGGGGCAGTCCCTAATGCCACTCTACCTGAGCTGAGAGCACCAGAGGCTGAAATTTACTCATCCACAGCAGCAATAATATGAAATTCTCCCACACTGACTTTCCATCCATGCATCCGAGTTCTGATTTGCTAGGACCACATGTGAGGGAGCTTCAGTCTCCATGCTTACTTAGTCCTTGACCTCTCTGCTGCGAATGCAAACAAGAGTCAGTTTTGATTCTGTATTTGCCACATGCTTACTTCTACACTAAGAAATGGACTGAGTCCATCAACTTACTTCTGTAGCCTATAGGTATTTGCTAGGTTAAGCATAAGTTAAGGCAGTAAAGCAACAAGCCTACAGGCCTCAGGCCTGTGAGACAAAAGCTTAGCTAAACAAGGTGTAAGGCCCAGTTAACCAGGAGTAACCCTAGATCTCAAGATAGAATGCTGTAATGACTAAACTGCTGACAGGTAACCACAAGATGAAAATTTAAAATATCACAAGCTGGTATAAACTAGGAACCTCAGCAGATGTCTGACCACAAGACTGCCATGGTAACTACTTGATGTATATGCTAATAACCTTGAGGTAAAAGGCCTCATAGCCTATGGGAGAAGGGCTAGGAACATTAGAAGGGAGAGGAAATATGAATAAGGAAAAGGGGAGAAACCCTTACTGAATATGCATTAGGCATAGTGGTGTCAGCATAGCACATTATCAAAGTTGTATCCCAGCCTGTGTGCCTGGAGAGATGTAACTCTCTTGGGAGGTGTCAGGATGACAACCACTGATGATGATGATGGTAAGGGTGATGATGAGAATGCCTAACACTTTGGGTCCCTCTGCAAGGGATGATGTGAGTATTTGGATGCTCAGACACACATTCTGAATTATCTCTATTTACCTTGCTGGGATGGAGTGTTTGTGACTTTACTAATTGCGGTAATAAAAGGATTACAAATACAGACGGTTTTCCAAATGAGAGTGTTGCAACCATGCATGTCAGGATTCCCAACTGAAATTTTAATAATACTGGGTCTGATCTTGGGATGAGAACCTACCAAACCACAAAGTTTTAATTGGGAATTCTTAAGTAACCAAAATAATTAATACACAATCAATAGATCAGGCAACACTTCACATAGGCCATTGAACTCTAATGCTAACAGCTTCCAGTCATTCTAAATTGATGTGGTGTAGCCTGTGAAAGCCTGTTTCTACTTACCCATTACGATGTACAACAGGTTTTCCTTAAACATGACAAACATTCCTTCTAAACTCTATCCCAGTCGTCCTTTCCCCATGACTTTGTCTCTCAAACTTGGAAATTTGGGGTTATCTGTCTCCTTACTTTCCTTCTCTCCTCACAACCAGGCTCTTGCGAAACCTATATATAAACTGGGGTCCAAGAAGGAGACAAGAGAAGGAACAGAAGAAGAAGAAGAAAGACCTGGAAGAAGAAGAACTCACCTCTAAGACACAGCCTAAGAGCAAAGCTGCTAGAATCTTCTGCACGACCATGACGTGCAGCACCAGAATCCAGACAAGACTGACCTTGCCTGGCCAATGGGGAAAGTCCGCCTGCTTGATCAGGATTGGTGAGCATAGCATTGTATGCTTAGCATGTGTATTCTGCTTGGTAACTGTTAATATAGAGGAGAAGGATATTCCTGTGTAAGGCCTTTTCACTGGTAAAAGGTCCTGCAAACCTGCAGAAGGTTACACCCTGAGCCCTAGTAACTGGGTAAAAGTGTCCCCTAGAGCGTGTGAGTAACAGAATTTTGTGGGGTAACACCCTGTGGGCCCTACCCCTGCCAGAGCAGCTTCCTTACCATCCAATCCAGAATTCATATTGCTCTAGCTGCTGCATAGCAAAATGCAGACCTGGGGTTAAATCCTGACCCCACTAAAGTCAATGGGAGTTTCATCATTGACTTCACTGTGGCCAGGATTTCTTGTTTTATTAGTATTATTATTAAAGAGGTACCAAGGAGAGCCCTCAATGACCACTTAATTCAGTGGAAATTGTGGACAGTCAGCAGCTCATAGAATTGGGTTCTTGTGGTGCCTTCAGGAGGAGGAAAGTACAGTCTTGTGGTTAAGGCACTCTGCAGCTAGGCCTCAGGAGACCTTGAGAGGCAATCAGATACTGCGATGCTAGGTGAGGCTATTCAAAAAACACTTTTTAGTGATAAGAATGTTAGTGATTTATTTGTAGGGGGAAACCTGGAAATGTCCCCATCCCCACCCCCTTCATATACGTGCTTGCAGGATGTAAATACAGTGTGCTCACCTTACTGAATATCCAGTTCAGTGGGGTGGAGAATGCATCCATGAATTTAACCCTCCACCACCACCGCCCCACTCCCTTTTCTGCACATAGAGGGAGCAGCCTGCACATTCCCCTGAACATAGGACAGCAATTGTGGCTGGTGCTCTGCCCCCCCACCCCATGACCCTCATAAGGGCCAGCTGCAGCTCATCATCATCATCATCATGTTCCCATTATGCCTCTGGCGTTTAGGGCAGTGACAAAGCTCCTCCACTCCTGTCTGTTTCTGGCAAGTCTTTTAATGGTTCCCCAGCTGTGCCCCTGGTTTTTCAGCTTGGCTTCCACAGCTCTTTGCCGTGTTGTTTTCAGGCAGCCTCATTTTCGCTAGCCTTCAGGTGTCCATCTTATTGCTACTCTGGTGATGGAATCAGTTTCCATTCAAAGCACATGACCAACACATCTCCAACACCACCTGGCATTGATGGTGCTCAGATCCTCTTGGCTGCACTGTGTCAAGAACATTTGATCCTTTTCAAAGTTCATCATCACTGCCTGGATTGCTGATGAGTTTTGTTAAAATACAAGCCAGAAATGTATGCTGGGATTAGAGCAGACCAGCATACACATCAGGCCAAATTCTGCTGTCCCTTGCACAGCTGCCAACCCACTGATATCCAGGTGGCTGCACAAGGGTAAGTCAGAGCAGAATTTGGCCTGTCACATCCAGAAGAGGAAGCGCCTGTGAAGCATGAAGATAAGTATGTTAATTCCCCAACCTTTTCCTCAGCAGCAAACTTCAAGGTTGTGATAGAGGAAGAGAGATTATAAAAGCAAAAATTACCAACAGTATTTTATGGAGTAAAATTACACTTTATGGGACCAATTCTCCACTGCCCTGCCCCTGTGTGTCTTCATTTATACCTTTGCAAAGTGGGTGTCAAATGCTACTAAACCAGAGTGACAGCGTTTGCATAGGGGTAAATGATGACATAAGGCCTCAAGATGGTGGCAAACCAGATACTGATTTTCAGGGTAACAAGAGCTGAGGGAAACAAAGTGGTGTATGGAATACTGCTGGAAAAAATAAAAATTATCCCAAGTCAGAAAGAGCTAAAATAATGAGTCCTGTCATTCTGCTAACTCTCTTCTCACAGATATAATTTGATCTAATAATATTAAATGGTTCTCTTTAATTCATCTTTCAGAGGACCAGAGGCATAACTTTAATAAGAGAACCCCATTGAGGCAGTGGGAATAAATAACAGAAGACATGCAGCAATCCATTCAGAGTATTCATGATTGTTATAATATACATGTGTAGTGCCACAACTTCACATGGTACTTCACAGAGACAAGGGTCCTGACCTGAAGCGCTTACAGTCTAAACTAGACAAACATGAGAAGACACAAAGGAACAGGGGAGGGAAAGAAGGGACTAGGGTTAACACAAATAAAAATGGTGCCAGGGAATCCAGCAGACTGTGAATTTCATAAGTAGGATCTGAGGTAAATGAAGAGAAATGGAGCAAACAGGATTGGCATGGAAACCAACCACAGAAAGCAAGGTGAAAGAAAGAAGAAGCATGACAAGGCTTATCACACAGAAAAAGATGTTATCCCAGGCTTCGGGTGCATGATGAAACAAGATGTGAAAGTTGGGGGTATGAAGGAGGAGGAGACAAAAGGAGCAACAAGATGACCAGAATTGACATAACACAGGTTGTCAGTGGAGGCAAATGGAAATAAAGGGAGCAAAGCTGTGCAGCACCCTAAAAAAATCAAGATATGGAGGTTGAACGTTATGAAGAAAGTGACAGTGACTGGGGGTAGGGGATTTTGACATGGTCACAGAATTGGAATAGGAAGGTTTATTTCAGCTGCTGGATATTGGATCTACTGAAGAGTGAGGAGGAGGAGGAGGAGGAGATGGAGGTTAGAGTAGTCCAGGTGAGAAGTATGAAGTGAACCAAGGTTTTGGAAGTAGGGATGGAAAAAAGGGGAAGAAATGTCATCCTTCAGGACTTTAGCCAGTCACCCCAAGAGGTCAGGAAGGACTTTTTGCCCCCCATTGCTCAACTGGCCAGTTGTATTGGTTATTGTTTTTTTCCTCCTTCTTCAGCATCAGAGACTGGCCACAGCTGGAGCTGGAGATGGAACACTTGAGTTACAACTCCCCCGCCACCTCAATTAATTTACACCTAGCAAAATTAATTATGTAACAGACAGAAACAATCAAAGAACCAGACAGATTATACAAACAATAGAGAAGTGGGGACCACAATGACAAAACAATAAAGAAATGAGGATTTCACAACCACAACTATTGGTAAGTGATTTCTGGCCAGACAGAATGCTATCAAACTAAGTTTTCTTTAATCATCTTAAGATCTGTTTCTTTATCTGGTGAAAGTGGGTGCTATTAGGACAGGATCTCCTTCTTACTAGCCTGATATTACATTGTTTTAAAGTAATTTAGCTGGAATGTGAGGATGTGACTTCCTGCTTCTTAGCTAGTGGCTGCTGCCCTCCTAATATGGCTGCAGACAAAGGCCTTACAGTATGGCTACAGGAACAGGCCTTACCCTTACAAGGGCATGACTCTCCTGTCACATCGCTGTGATTCTATGGAAGTCAGTGGAATCTGCTCATATGAAGACGCAACCAGGCACTTCAGACAGTTAGGTAATATTAATTATACCTGCAAACTGCTGGCACATAAAGGGAAGCCAGGTTTTAAAAAATCTGGCCATAAAACTAGACTCATGCTATACTTTTCAGGTGTCAGCAATGTCCTCCCTCAGGGGAACCCAGCAAGAGAAAATTCATTTCACTCAAATAGCCCAATTAGCTTGTAGGCCCAAGAAATCAATCATTGGCCTATAAACAGCTGGCATGGGATAAATATAGTCTTCCTTTAACCTTGTAGGACTCTTTTCTTCAAAATATATTGAAAATATATTTGACTAAAGGTGCCAAATCCTGTTAGACTCATAGACTTTAAGGTCAGAAGGGACCATCATGATCATCTTGTCTGACCTCCTGCGCAACACGGGCCACAGAACCTCACTCACCCACTCCTGTAATAGCCCCTTAACCTCTGGCCGAGTTACTGTAGTTCTCATCATGATTTAAAGACTTCATGTTACATAAAATCCATCAATTACACTAGTTTAAACCTTCAAGTTACTCCATGTTGAAGAGGAAGGCAAAAAAACCCCAGGGTCTCTGCCAGTCTGACCTGGGAGAAAATTCCATCCTGACCCCAAATATGGTGATCGGTTAGACCCTGAGCATGTGAGCAAGATCCACCTGTCAGATACCTGGGAAAGAATTCTCTGTAGTAACTCAGAGCCCTCCCTATCTAGTGTCCCATCACTAGCTGTTGGAGATACTTGTTGCTAGCAGTTGCAGATCAGCTTCATGCCTTTGTAGGCAGTCCCACCATACCATCCCCTCTATAAACTTATCAAGCTTAGTCTTGAAGCCAGTTAGGTTTTTTGCCCCCACTGTTCTCCTTGGAAGACTGTTCCAGAACTTCACTCCTCTGATGGTTAGAAACCTTTGTCCAATTTCAAGGCAACTTTTGTTGATAGCCAGTTCGTTATCTATTTGTTTTTGTGTCCACATTGGTGCTTAACTTAAATAACTCCTCTCCCTCCCTGGTATTTATCCCTCTGATGTATTTCTAGAGAGCAATCATTTCTGCTCTCAGCCTTCTTTTGGCTAGGCTAAACAAGCCGAGCTCTTTGAGTTTCCTCTCATAAGATAGATTTTCAATTCTTTGGATCATCCTAGTAGCCCTTCTCTGCACCTGTTCAATTTTGAATTCATCTTTATTAAACATTGGAGACCAGAACTGCACACAGTATTCCAGATGAGGTCTCCCAAGTGACTTGTATAACAGTACTAATATTTCCCTGTCTCTACTGGAAATACCTCGCCTGAGGCATCCTAGGACAGCATTAGCCTTTTTCATGGCCACATCATATACACACAGGTCTTTCTCCTCCTCTGTCACTTCCATCCGAGAAGTCTCCAGCGTCTAGCAAAAATTCTTGTTGTTAGTCCCTAAATGCAAGACCCTGCACTTTGCATTATTACATTTCCATCTCATTTCTATTACTTCAGTTTTCAAGCTCTTCTTGTATGATATTCGGTCCTCCTCCGTATTGGCAATACCTGCAACTTTGTGTCATCCGCAAATTTTATTAGCGCCCTCCCACTTCTTGTGCCAAGTTCACTAATAAAAATATTAAATAAGATTGGTCCCAAGACCGATCCCTAGGGAACTCCAATAGTAACCTCCCTCCAGCCTGACAATTCACCTTTCAGTATGACCCATTGTAGTCTCCCCTTTAACCAGTTCCTTATCCACCTTTCAATTATATTAATCCCCACCTTCTCCAATTTATCTAATAATTTCCCCATGTGGAACTGTATCAAATGCCTTAGGGAAATCCAGATAATTAGCTCTACTGCATTTCCTTTGTCTAAAAAATCAGTTATCTTCTCAAAGAAGGAAATCAGATTGGTCTGGCACAATCTACCTTTTATAAAGCCATGTTGTATTTTATCCCAATTACCATTTACCTCTATGTCCTTAACTATTTTCTCTTTCAAAATTTGTTCCAGGACTTTGCATACAATTGATGTCAAACTAACAGGCCTATAGTTTCCCAGATCACCTTTTTCCCCCCCTTTCTTAAAAATAGGAACTATATTAGCAATTCTCCAGTCATAGGGTATGACCCCCGAGTTTACAGATTCGTTAAAAATCCTTGCTATTGGGTTTGTAATTTCATGTGCCAATTTCTTTAATATTCTTGCATGGAGATTATCCAGGCTCCCTGATTTAGTCCCATTAAGCTGTCTGAGTTTGACTTCCACCTTGGATGTGGTAATTTCTACTTCCATATCCTTGTTCCCATTAGGTACCCTGCCACTACCCCCAGGCTCTTCATTAGCCTTATTAAAAACTGAGGCAAAGTTAATTGATTCTGGAATTTATACTGGTGTAAGGACAAATGCAGCTTGGCCTATTGAGTTCAAGGAGAATATTTTCACGAATAAGGTGATCTTAAACCCCTAACTAACCTACTGTACAGCTCTCAGAGCCTTCCAGCTGTTGACTGTACCACTCCCGAGTCCTCTCCTCCAACTTTAAGGGTGCAGTTTAAAAGAGAACTGGATAAATTCATGAATATTAAGTCCAGTAATGGCTATTAGCCAGGATGGGTAAGGAATGGTGTCCCTAGCCTCTGTCAGAGGGTGGAGATGGATGGCAGGAGAGAGATCACTAGATCATTACCTGTTAGGTTCACTCCCTCTGGGGCACCTGGCACCTGGTAGACAGGATACTGGGCTGGATGGACCTTTGGTCTGATCCAGTATGGCCGTTCTTATGTTCTACAACATAAGGCTGTAGGGTAGACGGTGCACAGGAGTTCTTATCAATTGTGACAAAGTTCCTCCTCTGCCTTGGTGGGTCCTGCGCTTATTGGCGGATTTGCTCACCTCAGGAGGTTCACAGCAGCCCTCAGTTTGGCCATTTTTGTGGCTCAAATCTGCCGTTCACTCAGTTAGCCTCATCACTGGCCAGCATGGGGAAAAGGAAAAAGAACAATCCCCACAGTCTCTGCTGATCCACCTAGTGGATCGGGGAACAGGCCAGAGACCTTCCCCTCTGGTGGAACCCACAGTCCAGGTCAACTCCTCCGGTATCAAGTAGGGAGTTGGGGGGATGGAGGGAACCTGGGCCTGCCCTCTACTCCAGGTTCCAGCCCAGGGCCCTGTGGATTGCAGCTGTCTACAGTGGCTTCTGTAACAGCCGCGTGACAGCTACAACTCCTTGGGCTACTTCCCCATGGCCTCCTCCCAACACCTTCTTTATTCTCACCACAGGACCTTCCTTCTGATGTCTGATAATGCTTGTACTTCTCAGTCTTCCAGTAGTCAGCCTTCTCACACTCAGCTTCTTGCACCTCTTGGTCCCAGCTCCTCACACACACACCACAAACTGAAGTGAGCTCCTTTTTAAATCCAGGTGCCCTGATTAGCCTGCCTGTCTTAATTGATTCTGCCTGCTTCTTGATTGGTGTTCTAATCAGCCTGTCTGCCTTAATTGTTTCCAGAAAGTTCCTGATTGTTCTGGAGCCTTCCCTGTTACCTAACCCAGAGAAAAGGGACCTACTTAACCTGGGGCTAATATATCTGCCTTCTATCACTTTCCTGTAGCCATCTGGCCTGACCCTGTCACACAATGTATTGTCTACACCTGTATTCTGTCTAGAGTAATACTGCCACTGTTGGTAGCACTAGTGGAGCAGGAACAATGCATAAAATACATTTAAATATTCCTAATACAGACAAGGATAACATGGGTTTTTAGAGTAGCAGCCATGTTAGTCTGTATTCGCAAAAAGAAAAGGAGTACTTGTGGCACCTTAGAGACTAACAAATTTATTTGAGCATAAGCTTTCGTGAGCTACAGCTCACTTCATCGGATGCATTCAGTGGAAAATACAGTGGGGAGATAGAGAACATGAAGCAATGGGTATTACCATACACACTGGAACAAGAGTGATCACTTAAAGTGAGCTATTACCAGCAGGAGAGCAGGGGCGGGGGGTACCTTTTGTAGGGATAATCAAGGTGGGCCATTTCCAGCAGTTGACAAGAACATCAGAGGAACAGTGGGGGTAGAGGGGGGGAATAAACATGGGGAAATAGTTTTACTTTGTGTAATGACCCATCCACTCCCAGTCTCTATTCAAGCCTAAATTAATTGTATACAGTTTGCAAATTAATTCCAATTCAGCAGTCTCTCGTTGGGGTCTGTTTTTGAAATTTTTTTGTTGAAGTTTTTAGTTCATCTATGTGAGCATCATCATGCCTCGGTAATTAGTAGCTTTGGGATTTCTCATTCTGCCAGTTTTAACACAGATTAGGCATGTTGAGAGATCCAGATGTGAACAGCTGAATGCAGCTGTAATTATCACAACATCAAGAATTCAGTATTTGGCAGATTTTAAAAAAAGCTGGTTTTCAGGAAGCACTGGATAAATTACAGATTTTGCTGCAGATACCAAAGGAACATCCGGTGATGCTATTAAGCACAGTATTAACTGAAATGAACTGATAGCTTGATGCCAGTTAATGTGACTGTGAAATAGCGTGTAACATTTCCGTAAGAGTGTCAGTGTATGTACATAGTATTTCATCATTACTGCACTATAATTCTTTTACATTAACATAATAAACATGGCTTTTCCTGTCCTGTTCTCTGCTCAGTAGAAAAACCTGTATTTATTCTATACAGTGATGTCACTTAGAAAGTGGACAATAACAGCAGCCAACAACACTCACTTTGACCAATTTGGTTTCACCTGAGATCTTTTACAAGATATCAGGCCTTTCTCCCAACAGCCTTGCACCTTGTGTCATTTTTATACATTATTACCAACCCCAAACACACAAATCATGAGTAATTCTGCCCAAAACACTGAGACTGGCTTAAAATCATGACATTAAAATATATCGTTTCCTTTATTTTCCTTCTGGTTTTTGAGCTCTTAGGGTTCACATTTTCAAGATTTATTTGCCACCTTGAGGACTGATGAAATATGTATTTCTTCATACTTCACAAATAATGTGTGTGTTTATTATGTGGCGACTATAAGATTTACATGCTTCTGAATGCTACATTTTCTTGCTTTTAATTGGTTGGGGTCTGTAGATGATGTGATAGTTAACTAGATAGTTGTCTCTTAGCAATTTTAATTAGATTTTTGAAATTAAGTATTTTGGTTTAGCAATGCTTAGCACCTCGCTTACATTAAATTATCTTCAAATCATCCCTGTGAGGGCGTGAACTTTTATTCCCATTTTACAGATGGGGAAATTGTGGCATAGAAAGATTAAGGGCAAAAATTTTCAAAAGTGCCTAAGTTCTATTTTCAAAACTGAGAACCTAAGACATAAAGAACCTAAATCTCACTGATTTTCAGTGAGTCTGAGGCTCCTAAGGGAGAAACAGAAAAGTACTTAGGTGCTTAAAGATGCAGATAGACATCTAGTGGGATTTTCAAAAGCACCTAGGTGCCTAACCCCAGTGATTTCAATAGTAGTAGGTATCTAGGAATGTTTAAAAATCCCACTAGGAAACTATCTGCATCATTATATACCTACATACCTTTTAAAAACCTGGCACCTAAGTCACTTAGGTGCTTTTGAAATTTTGACCCTTTGGGAATGTCTACACAGCAGTTAAGCACCTGCGGCTGGCCTGGATCTGCTGACTCAGACTTGTGGGGCTCAGGCTATGGGGCTGTAAAATTTCTGCAAAAGGGAGGGTCCCAGAGCCTGGGCTCCAGCCCGACCCCAAACATCTACCTAGCAATTTTTAGCCCTGCAGCCTGAGCACAAGTCAGCTGACCCAGGCCAGCCACAGCCATGCCGCAGGTCTTTTATTCCAGGGTAGATGTACCCTTTATGACCTATACTAAGGTCAAGAAGGAAATTTGCAGCAGAATAAAGAATATTTCCCAGTGTAATATTTCAGTGTTGTTTACTAACCTTACCCACCTTTGTAAAGTGTTTTGATAGCCAGGGCTGAAAAGCTGTATCTATGCAGTGCCTAGCAAAGTGGAGTCTTAGGCCTGGTCTACACTACAGCTGGTGGTTGATTTAAGCTACGCAATTCGAGTTACATTAGTAGTGTAACTCAAGTCGATGTAACTTTGATATACTTACCGCGGGGTCCACACTATGCTATGTTGACAGGAGGCGCTCTCCCCCTGACATTACTTCTGCCTCTCATTGAGGTGGAGGACAGAAATCGATGGGAGAGTGCTCTCCCATTGATTGAGCGTGTCTTCACTAGACCCGCTAAATCGATGCCGATTTAGCTCGGTAGTGAAGACGAGCCCTTAGTCTCTGACATAGCTGCTACAACTAGGAGTGCTGGGGGTGCTGTCGCATGGTTTCCATCATATACAGGGTTTACAGTTTGGTTCAATGGCTTTCAGTACCCCTTGTTTCTGATTGAGGACTCTAGGCTCTGCCACAATACGAATAATATAAAAGAAAGTGTTCCAAGTATAATTAGTGAAAATAAAGGAGAGCAGACAGAAAAGCTAATAATTTAGAAAAAACAGTACATCACAATGTGGTATCAAGATTTTGGGCCTAATTCTGACCTCACTTTTTACAGCAATTTTATACCAGTATAATTCCAGTGACTTCAATAGAGTCATTTCTGATTTACACTGGTGTAAATGAGATCAGAATCAGACCCTTGCTGTTTACAATTCTACCACACTTAAATTGACCTTGAGTTCTAAATCTTGAGTGGCAGGCTCAAAGCTACATAGCTCTCATTCAAACATGAATCAAAATGGATATTTTCCTAGGGATTTAAATTAAGACTTTCAAAATGCTGCAAACAGAGCTTTAAGGGATCCATTTATGGAACAGTGACTGGCCTCAAAGCAGCAACCGGGGTTATTTTTTGCTGTGTCATTTTAAACATATAGCTCAACCATTCATTGGTGAAGTGTTGAACAGTTGTAGTCTAATGTATCAGAGGCCAACAGGCTGTATCATTAATTCCTGCTGCTGAAATGTGCTGTTGTGAAAGGTAAAATTAGTTCAGCTGCGACCTATGATGAGTGACTGAATGTCCTCAAGTGTTTTGTTTTTCAGTCCCAGCACACAGAGTAGAAAATATCCCTGCCTACATGGGAGCCAAATCCTCAGCCCGCTGCAATCAGTAGCAAAGCTCAGTGACTCTAATCAGGGCTTACCTTGGGCTGGATGCTGTTTCGGGGAGAGCAGCTCCCTTTTTCACCTTGCATGGATTGAGGAATCCGTCTTGTTACAGTTAGTTGGCCAGTCCTGTGAGGTGAGACCAACCACTGCTATTGTCATAGCAAGTCAAGTATTAGGGACAAACAGCCATGGTTGCAGATGTGTGGTAGTGTGTGGCCTATTGACAACACAGGAAACAGCTACCATTGCAATGTGGAATATACAGAGTGATATTTTATCTATCCTGCTATTTAAACAGCAAGCAGAATGACACCCAGTATCAGCCAAAATGAGTGTGGGGAACTATATCCCTATTACAGTAGTTCATATTTAGTTGAATGAATTATTGCATCATTCTGTGACACTTTATCTAGGTTCCCCCAATGCTTCCGTTGGATGCAATATTCTTTGTTACTGCCTATCCTAAACTGTTGTGTAGAGTTTCCTTGTGCATGGGGCTCCTTCTCAAGCTTGCAAGGGGCTGAGCACCTTTAACTCTCTTGGACTTCAGTGGAAGTGCAGTCCTTAATGACCAAAGGAGTTTGGGTCTCAGGGATAGGCTGAAGGCTTGCTCCCCCTATCCCTTGCAGCGCAGGGAGATTTAGCTGCTGCTGAGGCTCCATGTGGCTGATTCTATAGTATTCAAAAAGGTTAGGTAAGCTACATTTCCATCCCTTGGAACAGACTAGGGGCTAAATTTATATCCAGTGTATGCAGGTGGCAACTCCATCAGCGACAACAAAGCTCATAATAATGTCTAACCTCACTGTCTAATCTTAGATCTTTGCTTTACAGAGCTCCCAGTAACTGGGGACACTGTAGAAGAGATCTAGATAATTATTTGGTTGGAAGAAACAATATTGCTTAAAACCAGTAACATAAAAGAAAACCTATATGGGCTTCTTAGACCTTGTTCCTGTTTTCCATGTCCTATGTTCTTCTGTTTTAAAAACAAAGTAAGCCCAAGATCCAGCAACAATATTCATGGTAGATCAGACTTGTATTAACAGCTAAAACAAGTGATAATGATTATGATCATGCCTTTCTTTTGTTAGTGGATATAACACTACTTAAACTTATGCCTTAATTAGAACAAAACAACAGACAAGTACTAATGATCTAACTCTTAGATTCATTTTGCTTTCAGTGTTTACTGTAAATTGTTCTCTGTTTGTGTACTGCAGCAATGTGTGTTCCTGCGTGCTTTCTCCCAGCAACTCCTTTAACCGCACGCAGTGCAGCTGTCTCCTATGTACTTGTTCTGTCAAGTGCTTCTAACGTAGTTCAGTAACTGTATGAACCTTTTCATCTTAGACATGGTGCTTAGCCTACAGATGTGATTTGTCTCCTCAGAATGTGTTAAAATATTCAGAATTTAAGCCGTGGTGCCAAGACATGTCTTAGAGAAAGGTTTCAAAAGAATTTTGATGGACTGTAAAAATTACTGATAATTTTAATGTCAAATATTCCAAACAGGCGTCAGGAGGATTTGAAATACTGAGGTTAATTTAGTGCTCATGAAAGTGAAGGACAAACAGTAGTGGCTTGGGCCAGATGTATTGCAAGCAAGTACTGTACAAACATTGCCATACAGCTCTTTGCAAGATCATCTTGGTCCAGACCAAGGCACACCTGGTTATTCCAAGCCCGGGCTTCTTGTCATCAGCAGTGATGTATTGTAGGAAGTGCTCAAGAGCTCCTGGTTAAAACTCCACCTTGAAACTGAAGGGTGGGTGTGGTTGATTTCCCTGTCTCTCAGAGTTCTTGTGGCCCCCATGGCTTCTCTAGATGCTGCCATAGATTCTTTTCCTGAGGCTCATGAGATGCATCAGAAGAGCAAATTTTTGCTTTTGGATTTGACCAGATGTCACCAAGCCTCAGGTATTTTCAAAAAAGTGTCCTAAAATAGAATCCCATGACAAGCTCCCTACCTACTTCAGATTACCCAGAGTAGACGCTGTGCGGCTTATCACAGGCTAAAGAGAAACCTTTTGTGAGAGCTCCTGGTTAAAGCATTGGCAGCGCATCCCTGGGCATTAGATGCCACCTATCTTGGCAAGTGGTTGGTGTTTCTGAGAAGTGTACAAATAAGGGCAAACTCATTTTCACTAGTGGTGTGAACCAGGATCTATCAGCTCAGAAACTTTTCTATACTTGTCTACATGTCTTTGGGCTGGAAATTTCAAGAGCATGTGCCTTTTCAAGAGATTTCCATGTCTCGTGGCTTCAGTCAGGCCAGATCTATTACAAGAAAAACCTTCCTGTTTGTATTCTGTCCCCATTTCAGGCACAAATCCAAAAGTGCAAAGGTCTGGGATTGTTTGAAGGTGGCCATTTGATTATGTGGCCATGTGATCTCTTTTATTAAAATCTGGATCATAAAGGTGATTTTTATTTATTTAAGTTTTGAGGTGAATGACAGCATAGACCACAGTGGTAGATTATGATGCTGGCTGCACATAACAAGAAGCAACTTGAATTGCATTCCTACTCCTATTCCATCCAATCTTACACTGCTGAACACATTAATCTCCGCAACAGATCCATTTCTGTTCCTCTACTTTCATGTTTGCCTTCAGCATTTACAGTCTCTGTGTTCCTTTTATATGCCCTGCAAATTGCTTTGCTCAGTACAACACGCTCATAATGGCACACCTGTGCCCTTTCCTATTTGTATGGGCTGAACAGCACATGCCCTCTTTCAAGATTTCTTTTTAACGTGTCCCTCTGGCTCTTCTCTTCCAGTCTCCTTTCAGTGCTTTCCTAACACTACAGGAAAATGAATGGCATAACAATTTTTATTGCATCTCGCAAGTCTGTCCCAATGCATCCAGCAACACAGAGATAAAGTCCATGTGCATCATCATAGACTCTGGATCAGACTCTCTATTAGCCTGCACCTCAACCAGATCACACTGACATGACTTTACAGTCACCCTCTTTGCATTGGTGGAAATGACACTGAATGCATCCGATGAAGTGAGTTGTAGCTCACGAAAGCTTATGCTCAAATAAATTTGTGAGTCTCTACGGTGCCACAAGTACTCCTTTTCTTTTTGCAAATACAGACTAACACGGCTGCTACTCTGAAACCTGTCACAATGTGTAGGATAATGGAGAGTTAGGCCCTCTATCTTCCCTGGGTTGGTTTATTTTTGCATGTCCAGATGTATCGATCAGGTCTAGAAAAATGGTGCTTCTCTATCCTGCACCAGCTCCCCATGGATGATGTACTCCAACCATTTCCCATCTCTCCCTCCACCTCCTCTGGGCCTTTCCTTACATGTCTAGATCACAGTGAAATAGTTGTGGGTGCCCGATACCCTTCAGGATGTAGCTCATCGATTTCACTGGTAATTCTCCCCAAGATTAAATTCATCCAGCAAGGTATGTGCACCACTCACATTCCACTTAGGCCTTATTTTGCATTGACCCTCTTTAGAAGGGTGAATTTCCCCCTAAGGGTATGTCTACACTTTGAGCTGGAGGGGTAAAGTCCAGCTCAAGGAGCTATACCCGTGCTAGCTCTGATAGAATGCGGCTGTGAGCAGCAGGAGGGGCTAGTCACCCTGAGTACATGCCTCAGGTACATATTCAGGACAGCTAGCCACTCACACCACCCTGCCTACACTCTATTGTTAGTGCATCAGCTCAATCAGAGCTAGTGTGGGTATGTCTAGTCAAGCTGGAAATCACATCTCCAGCTTGAAGTGTAGCCACACCCCTAGTTCTGAGTAAAGTCTGTATTGACTATTAATTATTTTTATTATTATTGCTGCCCTCCCAGGGCAGCTCCTGGCAACCTGCAGTTTAAGCGCTGCCCATTTCTCAAAGCTGTGCTTAAACTTAAAAATCTAACCTGTGGAGTTTTGGAAACTTGTATCACCTTGTATCACCTATCACTATGAGGAGGAGTCAAGGATTGACTTTCTTTACTTGTTAAACTTTTTTATTTTCTGGTGTTGACATAGACCCATCATATTATTTTGAATGTAATTTTTGTGCCTTCTCTATCCCGGGAAAATCTTCGCCTCAGCATGTTGTTCCAAAGAGAGAGCGAGAGAGAGAGAGAGAGAGAGAGAGAGAGGGAGCAAATATAACACTTTGTGGCTGTTTTATTTTTGCAGAGCCCTATAACTAGCATGTAACTTACTAGCTAAGGGATGAGTGCACACCCCTACAAGTGACTGGTCAGTACAGTCACTGCTTTTGCTGAATAACTGAAAATTGCTTTATTGAAATGCTGCTGCTGCTACCACTGAGGACTCTTGGGCTTTTCATATAATTTATTGTTGCCGGCTTGGTAAATATGAACCACCACATGTTGGCTACCTACAAAGAACATTATATTCCTACAGTGGTGTAATGCTCCCAACAGTGATGCAAAAGTACCAACCTCAGTGCAGACTGTTAAACACCAGACACTAACCCCAAATTGGTTACAAGTTCTAAACTTAGTTTTCACCAACCAACTTCACCAAGGGCAAACTCATCAGGCACTTGAACAGCCTTAATATATATAATATATATATTAAACTTAAAATAAACAGGAGTCACAGACATGCCCTTTGAGCACACCAGTCTGCCTTGCCTCCTAGGTGAGTGTCTCTCTGTGACATATGCCCCTTGCACCAAAAATCACAGCAATATTCAGGTTACTCCTAATCCCAAAGGACCAGTCACTTATCCCAGGTCAATTGCACTATAGGTCTCACACCAAACGCAACGCTTGTAGCCAATCCTATAATAAACTATTATATGAAGATTTATTAAATAGAAAAAGGAAATTAGAGAGTTATTTACAAGGTTAACGCAAACAGACACATGCACGTGTTACCGTTTTTGGTTTCAAAAAGCAATACAGGCTTCTATAATCAGCAAGCTCTGTTTGTCCTTTAGGGCTAACCCAGACGAAGCAGCTGGGGATCTCGTGCTTATGTCTTGAACCACCTTGCCCTACGCCCCACCCCATGCCTCCACAGAGTCCAAGCAGCATAGAGCTACTTAGTTTCTTTTGTTTGGGTTTTTATCTCCCTCCCTACCATGTGCCCTGAGCTACAAACTCAACAGATGGGAGAAGTCCACTTGCATGACTCATCTTCATGGGGCAGAGAGCAGAACAACAATAAGAATCTTTAGTCCTTTTGTTGACTACTCCACAGTTCAGATTTAAGGCATTTCCAGTTATGATATCCACTGATAGCTTGTCTGGGATCAATGGGTTTCTTCTTTGATGAAGGGCATAACGAATTCTGCAGAAGAGCAGCTCTTGACAATAATTAATGTCCCTCTCCTGTATAAATAGTCACATGGTCACAGAGGCTCAGAGTACACTGACTCAAACATTCCATTAGCATGTGGAATACAGATATTACAAGTAAGATTAATGCATGTATTAACTCAGAATTATCAGAAAGTGTTTAGACTCTGTTGAATACTTTATAAGACCTATTTTATCATTAACCCACAAGAGTCCAGCTATGTATCTGTCAGCATCCACCTGAGACATGAGGCCCTTGGCGTGAGCTGGCACCTGGCCTGTCAGCTTCACAAGTGGAACAAGCCACTGTTTTGTGACATGAGAGACGGGCTCTTAACTTCAGCATCTGCACCTTAATGCACTATCAGTAGTCAGCTGTTTTCTTTAGAGGAGCTAAACCAAAACCACAGATCCGAACACCCACCAAAATTTGAGTGCAGAAAAAAACTGTCTGACTATTGTCCATTAATAATTACATGGACTTTCCATAATATCCAGATCTCTTTACTGTTCTCAGCACAGCAGCTGAAGTCCAACTAGAAAACAATTTCCAATTTGACTTTGCTCTTTGACATTCACATTTAGAGGAAAGAGGGACAGAGAACAACATGAATAGTGAACATCTGTTTTATCTGCAAAGGTATGGTGTGCTCCTTCAGCCACAACGTGGCTGGATGCTCTTCCATGTGGCTGGTCTTCACCTGCCAGTGAGAGAGAGCACAAGTTCTTCTGGCTGGAAACGTGATGTGACCATGTCAAGGTTTGAGTCTGCCAAATCAAGGTTGCAATATCTAGTCCCTGTGTCACCTGAATGGGGGTGTTGCTTTTGCAGCACCATTTGCCCAGTCTTAGCTTTATTACCCCTCCCATCTACTAGTCTGAGAGATGGGCTTGCACTGCAGACTTGGGTAATGGATTCAGAGTTGTGATACCCTAAACGTAAAGGAGTTTTGGATCTCAAGTGGTAGTACAGCCCATTTGTCGAGATAGGCACAAGCTCCAAAAACTGGATCCAGATTGGGTTTGGAGTCAGAACTTCTTCCCCTTCCAAAGTATGGGGAAGGAGGTGTCTTCAGATCCAGGGCTAGGGCCGGCGGAGCACCCTCAGCTACTCTTCTAGTCAATGGGAGTTGAGGTCACTCAGCACCATGGAGGATAGGGCCCTTTCAGTAGGAATCTCACACGGTCTGGTCTGTTCACTGGAAGATCAGGCTGAGGGAACTTGTGGTGTTTTTCCCTTCATTTAGACAAAGTGAGACTGTCTCTGACTTGACTCTGACACAGCTGCCAGAACTGAGTTGGTTTGGGACTGATCCTGCGAGGTGTTGTGTCCTCAGACCTAGTGGCTGACCTCTGTGAAGATAAGAGACTGCCAGCTTGCTGAAGGCTAGGGCAGTTACTTCTTCAGCTCTAGTGTTAGAGGCTTGTGCTTTAGTCTGTCGATATATTGTTGCCATCATGATGGTATCCTACCTCTCACACATCCTAGTGTTCAGTGCCTAGTACTGAAGGTGTCAGACTAAATCCCAGTTTACATCAGTGGGGTCTGTAGGTATGCAGCCATGGTTCAGTACATTTGTGCTTATATACCTGCCTCTCCCAAGGGTATAACTTATCTCTGAACCATTGCACTGTACAGGATAAAGCTATATTCTCAAGCCACAAATTGTAGTAAGATACTTGCTCTTTAAAAGAAAAACATGACTTGGCAGTGAGCTGTAAATAGCCCTGGTTGGGAATTTTTTGACAAAACCCATATGTTGAGCCCTAAATGTTTTTTGTGGAAATATCTCAGGTTGGATGAACTTTCTATGAAGCACAGGTAGATTTGATTGTTTCCATCAGAAACATGCCTACTATCCTGCCACCTTTCCTGCCATCCTGGTGAGGTGCTGGGGAGTCCAGGCTTCCAGGATCAGTAGATCTGGTGCAGCCCACCATATGGACTGGAGCCAGGAGGCTGGAAGCGATGGAGCCTCCCCGTTCTTACTGGAGCTCTGCAGCAGTGAGCCTGGAAGCTTTAAGAACCCTCGCAACCCGGAAGTCCTGGAACAGGCTTCCAGGGTCCACAACTCCAGGACAGCCCTGCTATATGGACTACCCCAGGCCAGGAACCAGGGCTTCCAGACTCCTGGGCCATCTGGCTTCTTGGGCTACCTCACTCCCACAGCTTGGTAAGCCAGCTGCCCCAGTCTGTGTGGTGCATCAGCTGGTCTAGAAGTCATGTCAATTTCATTCAGCTGCTGCCAGAGACTGGAGGAATAAATTTTGTTTCAGAAACACTCTGTGCTGGTGTTTTCAAAATGAAAATTTTACAGAATATATGGTTAGTGGGAAATTTTGAAGAGTTTTGGCCAGCTCTAGGAAATTCACATACGCAGGTCAGCAACCTCAGCCATTGATTTCCCAGCCAAAGGTAAAGTGCTTATGGCTATTAAACAATGTTATTCTGCACTTATACTGGCTACATTGTTGTATTCATTTAATATCTCCCACTAGTCACCAGCTGGAGAGATTTTGAATCTGTTATGCTCCTTATACATATACAGTTTCTTTAACTGAAAGAATCTGGCACCTAGTTAAACACAAAACATTGAAAGGCCTCACTGCCTAATTCTGTCTCATATAAGATCGAAGTCGTCATAATCTGTCTCCCAGCACCATTACTCAAGGCCCTTATCTCTGATTAAAAGAGCAACATAAAATACTTAATTTACAAAGCAGCCTCCTATTTAGAAAGCACTAGAGATTAATAGCATTAAATAAGAACAAAACGGCACAAAAGCAATGAAGTGATGAAAGAATTGCAAAGTTTTTAAAAAACAAAATAATAAAAATCAGTTGAATTTTTTTCTCTTCCCTTTTTCATCCCCTCCCCCCAAAACCAAAAGCAAACCCACCAAATAATGGATTGAATGGCATGACCAGTCTACAGCGCCAGGGATTTCCCTACACCCCCCCTTAATTTCCTCAAATCCCCCCCCAATTTTGTGAACTAGTTACATGCAGTGTTGCCAATTTAGTGATTGTTTGGAAATCTGAATTGAAATTGAAACATTAGTACACACTTTAAAAGCATATACAGTGTATGATAAAATATGTGTATCTGAAAAAGTATAATAGATTTGAAAAGTATGAACATAGACTAACTTCCTTATACAGCTGTTGTTTTATGACAATGTCCGTGCATTCATTTCGGTGATGTTGGCCAACCTAATAATTTCAAAATATGATTTCTAAGGAAAGTCTAAATGAGCTCTCCCTGACAGCTAGTGATGAGCTGGGGGTTGGGGGGAAAGGCTTCAGGACCAGATTGTATTTACATTCACACCTAATCTACCTAGGTATTCAGCAAACAGAGCTGTGTTGCCCAAGTGATACATTTTGGCTGGGGTTGGGTTACAAATCACTTGAATGCGGGAGGTAATGAAACGTTGTTGTTCTTATTGTGTGAGTAAAGGGCAGGAGAACTGTACTTACCCTGTGCTGGTTGAGGGCATCAGGAGAGAGGTGGGGACAGGGGTTTTGCTTGATGGTCTGCCTGAGTCACAAGTACTATTTGACCTGCCCCTCTCCACTGTTTAAAGACAGAGCTGATTAGGCTCCATAGAGAGTCTTTTGTTTTGTTAAGTGACCACTGCAGCTGAAATCACTGAGAATCAGGTCCAAGTGATTAGACCTGCTGTGGGACAGTGTTTCACTGGAAGAGACGGCTCAGCCTGCACTAGCAGCGAGGTTCCCCCACTGAGAGCTCAGCTGAAATCACCGAGAGCCGGTGGAACCTTGAGAGACCGACTCCCAGAGGTCACAGTGGCAGGTGGCAGCAGAAGGTGACAGTGCAGGGCCATTGGGACGGAGCAATACAGTGAATGGTGGCACCACAAACAACAGTGGCCAGAGCATTGGACTATGTTTTAGTGCAGGGGGAGGCAAACTTTTTGGCCTGAGGGCCGCATCGGGTTTCAGAAATTGTATGGAGGGCTGGTTAGGGGAGGCTGTGCCTCCCCAAACAGCCAGGCGTGGCCCAGCCCCCATTCCCTATCCGACCCCACCATCTCTCTGTCCCCTGACCGCCCCCAGATCCCCCGCCACTAACTGCCCCCCGCCACCCCATCCAACCCCCTCTCCTTCAAGACTGCCCCCCCCGGGACCCCTGCCCCATCCAACCACCCCTGCTCTCTGTCCCCTGACTACCCCTGGACCCCCGCCCCTAATTGCCCGCTGCCGCCACATCCAACCCCTCCTCTCCTTCCTGACTGCCCCCCTGGGACCACTGTCCCATCCAACCACCCCTTCTCCCTGACCGCCCCCGGAACCCCTGCCCCCATTCAACGCCCCCTGTTCCCTGCCCTCTGACCACCCTGACTTCTAGCCACATCCCTGGCCCCTGACCACTGCTCAAACTCTCCTGCCCTCTATCCAACCCACCTTCCCTGCTCCCTGCCCCCTTACCGCTCTGCCTGGAGCACTGGTGGCTGGCGGCACAGCTGCACCAGGACTGGCAGCCGCGCCGCCCAGACGGAGCCAGCCACGCACCGCGCGGCACAGAGCACCGGGTCAGGCCGGGCTCTGCAGCTGCACTGCCCCCGGAGCTCGCAGCCCTGCTGCCCAGAGCGTTGCGCCGGAGGCACAGTGAGCTGAGGCTGCAGGGGAGGGGGAACAGCGGGGAAGGGGCAGGAGCGAGCCTCCTGGGCCAGGAGCTCAGGGGCCGGGCAGAACAGTCCCGCAGGCCAGATGTGGCCCGCAGGCCGTAGTTTGCCCACCTCTGTTTTAGTGACTTCGCTCCAGAATGCTAGATTTGTGACTGGGACACTTATATAAATATACAGTTCCTAGTAGGCCAAGATTTTTAAAATGCATTATTTGCCAAGGTCATTATCTCACATCATCGCTAGCTCTAGGTCATTATCTTGGGGAATTTCTGTACTAAACTTTTTGATTATTATAATTATTTTTTATGTAAGAACGGACATATTGGGTCAGACCAATGGTCCATCTATCCCAGTATCCTGTCTTCCAACAGTGACTATTCCAGGTGCTTCAGAGGGAATGAACAGAACAGGGAATCATTGTGTGATCCATCCGCTGTCGTCCACGCCCAGCTTCTGATGAACAGAGGCTAGGGACACTCAGATCATGGTGCTGCATCCTTGCCCATCCTGGCTAATAGTCATTGATGGACCTAACCTCCATGAACTTAGCTAGTTCTTTTTTGAACCCTGTTATAATTTTGGCCTTCACAACATCCCTGGCAAAAAGTTCCACAGGTGACTGTGTACTGTGTGAAGAAATATTTCCTTTTGTTTGTTTTAAACTTGCTGCCTATTAATTTCATTGAGTGACCCCTTGTTTCATTGGTTCTTGTGTTAAGTGAAGGGGTAAATAGCACTTCCTTATTCATTTTCTCCACACCAGTCAAGATATTATAAACCACTATCATATCCCCTCTTAGCTGTCTTTTTCCAAGCTGAAAAGTTCCAGTCTTTTTAATCTCTCCTCATATGGAAGCTGTTCCATACCCCTAATAATTTTGTTGCCCTTCTCTGAACCTTTTCCAATTCCAGTATATCTTTTTTGAGATGGGGTGACCATGAACATATCATGAAGGACTGGAAGTACCGGACACACAAGAAGACACGAAAGAGTGCAAAATTACAAGAAACCAAGAAGGCTGTAGATATAGTGCTTCATAGTAGGCTTGAGCAGCCAACTTTAATTTTTGTGATGATTTTAAAACATGAATTAAATCTAATAAAATGGTTGTGAAACATTTTTCAATTTTTACTCTGGTGCCGTACAGCCCACCTTCACCCTCATGGTCTCAACCTTCATTGGCCTTCACCCCCCCCTGAATATTCCAACACCCCCCCCAATTTCAATTCCTGGGGAAAACACTGTACATAGCGCTGGTGCGTCTGAAAATCTGAATTTGTGCTCTCAAGTCATTTTGAGTCAATTTCTCCACTGCTGGATCTGTGCTATAATTGTAATGTGGTGTCATCTTCCAGAAGGGAGGCAGAGCATCAGTGATTGACAGCATTTCATAAATAACTTGCTGGTATTCACTGTGTTGCCTAATTTCCTCTCCATAATTATGTACTGTTTTGACATTTTGGTCTGGCATTTCAGCGGTAGAGAATTTCAGAAAGTATAGCCTGCTGTAGGTGACGCATTTCAAGAGAAAATATTGATTCTGTTTGTGCAGTGCGTTCACAAAGGGAAGGGGCACTCAGCTTAAAATGAAACACAGCAATATATTGTTTGTAGGTCTGGTAGCCAGACTAATCTGAATTGAGAAAAGTGTGTATCTGTCCTCATCTCCTACTGAAAGGACAATATTTTTTTAAAGTTTACCCAAAAAATTATCCTTGTCCATTTCTCCCCAGTTTTCCAACCGAGTGAACCATGAAACCAAAAGGCAATCCAGTGACTGAAAGTCACATGCTGAGTCAGTGGTGAAGCAGGAAGTAGCATTCTCATAGGCTTTGGCTGAACCTTCACAAGGGCTTCCTTAAACTCCATGTATTGTTAGAGAAGAACGTGAATATAACACACATACAGTAACAAAGAGGAGCCCGGTCCTGAGGCCTAGCCACTGGTGTAATGATTGCCACGCATAGAATGTGAGTTGTCACAGCAAATCAGCATATAATGTTCCTCATGGTCAGCTTTGTTTTGGTTGAGTCATTGTAGCTCAAGATGCTATTCCTTCCTTCCTTCCTCTTTGTGGGCCAGATCCTGGGGTTCTTACTCAGGCAAGCCCTCTTGGAACGATGGGAGTCTGCTTGAATGAGGCTGCTCTGCTCCAACAAACCTCAGCAAGCCTGGTAGGATGCAGCTCCTGAGGTGGGGCATGCTTACTGGGGAGGGGAAGTGTAGGGATACTTATAAAATTAAAAGAATTAAAGTTAGCTTAAGTTTACTTAAGAAAACAATCTATTTCCTTTATGGCTTGTGGGTAGTAAAGAAAGGGCCCTGATAAGCAAGCAAAAGAAGGCTGTGAGAATAGTAAGTAGTATTCCATATTATGTGTAGTGTGGGAAGGATGTATGGTTCAAAAGTAACTACTAAAATAAAGAGCTACAGTAACAAGACCAAAACTGATAAATGAATAAATAAATAAATAAAAAAGCACAGACCTTCTGATTGTTCGGCTGGGAAGCAAGGCCAGAGGAGGAGATGGGAAGAAAGGAGGTTGTAAATCTTACGTGAATTAAGACTGGAAATAAGGGTGAACAGTCTCAAATTGGTTTTTAGCTGAAGTCAGTAACTGGCAATGACATCACTTGTTTGTTAAAGGGTATAAAAATAAATTCCTAAAGGATTCATTGCTAATACCTGCCTGACCGCAGTTGAGAGCAATTGTATAAACACCATTTGGCCTTTGGATTTAATAAAGGATTTTAGGGTTAAATTGGTGTCTGGTGGTTTCCCATATTAATAATTTCAGCAGGTGGTTTGGGGGCTTTGAGCAGGAGAATTGAACAGAGGGAAACAGCCATAGCAGAGAGGCACTGAATTGAGCTGTGGAGTAGGGAGCAGAGCCGAGCCCAGGGCTGAGCAGTGGCCCCAGTCCTTATGCCTTTATACCCCATGCCACAGGCCATCTATACCTCCCTGACCCTATGCACACGCCCATTCCCTGCTACTCCCTCCACAGCTATGCAGAACCCTCCATGCCCCCTGAGCCTATTTCTCCCTAGGACTTTAAATCTCCACTACTGGGCAGCCTGCCTCCCTGGCCCAGCAGATGTGGTGCATAGCAGAGCTGCGGGAGCAGGGAGGCAGGCTGACAGCTCTGTGGCTACCAGAAATAAAGTTCCACTGGGTTTTTGTTACCAAGGAGAAAGCAGTTGGGGAAGTTGTGGCTTTCTAGGAACTGTGGTTCTTTGGCTGTCGGAACCCCCCAAACGTTATCTCTGAGGTAGTTTTAATAAAGGGCTCACTTTTAAATTAAATGTTTCTTCCACCAATTTTTTACTCATAAAATTTTATAAAAAATTAAACTGGCCCCTCATGGTGAGTGTGCTAAACTCAAACCCTGATTCTCAATGACAGGAGGGCCATTGTACACTGCTCTTCGCAGTATAAAGGGTCTTAAAGTGGGTATGAACATAATGCCCGTTCTCAGTCGGAAGGATGGCAGTAAAGTTGCTCAGCTGGAAAGTGGAGCTCACCTGGAGAGTCCAGCCACTGGCAGAAGCGTACTACCTGCAATAACTAACTACAAACAGATTCTGTCATTCCTAGTCTCACTGAACAGCACCTTACTCGTAGGGTATTTCTGTTGATTTCAGTGGTGCTGCTCCTCACCTTAACAATCTGGCCCTGGCAGAATATACAGACCAATCTATCACCACATATGGGAACCCTACTATTAGATAGGAGGCTTTGTTTTTATACCTTGAAAATAGTCCACCCTTTAGTCTCCCCACAGCTGCCACTTTATTTTCTATTTGAAAAATGTATTTGATTATCACATTCTGATGCATCGTCTATTAATCTCCAAAGTTTTTCCCCGCTGGGTTACAAACACATGGTTAGCTATTTACATTTAGTCTGCATTGAAAATCTTTTATTATAGATATTTAACCTTAGTGAGGGAGCTTCAAGTTTCTTTTCAAAAGTGTCTTAGACAGAGTGGGGTCGCCAGACACTGCAGTAGATACAGGCATTCAGTTATGGGTACAAACAGAATTTAAAAAATTCCCATCTTTTTACTTTAAAAACAAAATAAGTGTATACAAGTACAATTAAGCAAAGGCCAGTGGGATCTTTAGGTGATAAAGGTTACTGGGACAAATGGTCATAGTAAACAAATTGCCAAATTGTGCATGCAAGCATTTATGTTGGCATTGCTTGCACACTTAAATTCAGGACAGAAAAAATACCATGTGACTTAGTTTATCAATCATAACTAATCCAAACACCTCAATGAATATTGAATATTTGCAGCAAACTGTTTAGATAGATCCATAGAGACTTTTAAAAGAACAGGGTTGATTCAACAGAGCTATAACTTTTCAGAATAAGTATCAGAGGGGTAGCCGTGTTAGTCTGGATCTGTAAAAGTGGCAAAGAGTCCTGTGGCACCTTATAGACTAACAGACATATTGGAGCATGAGCTTTCGTGGGTGAATACTCACTTCTTCAGATGCATGTAGTGGAAATTTCCAGAGGCAGGTATAAATATGCAAGCAAGAATCAGGCTAGGGATAACGGATTAGTTCAGTCAGGAGGGATGAGGCCCTCTTTTAGCAGCTGAGGTGTGAACACCAAGGGAGGAGAAACTGCTTTTGTAGTTGGCTAGCCATTCACAGTCTGTGTTTAATCCTGAGCTGATGGTGTCAAATTTGCAAATGAACGGAAGCTCAGCAGTTTCTCTTTGAAGTCTGGTCCTGAAGTTTTCTTGCTGCAGGATGGCTACCTTTAAATCTGGTATTGTGTGTCCAGGGAGAGTGAAGTGTTCTCCGACAGGTTTTTGTATATCGCCATTCCTAATATCTGATTTGTGTCCATTTATCCTTCTATGTAGGGACTGTCCAGTTTGGCCAATGTACATAGCAGAGGGGCATTGCTGGTACATGATGGTGTGTATTACACTGGTGGACGTGCAGGTGAATGATGGTGTGGCTGATCTGGTTAGATCCTGTGATGGTGTTGCTGGTGTAGATATGTGGGCAGAATTGGCATTGAGGTCTGTTGCATGGATTGGTTCCTGAGTTAGAGTTACTATGGTGCGGTGTGTCGTTGCTGGGGAGAATATGCTTCAGGTTGGCTGGTTGTCTGTGGGCGAGGACTGGCCTGCCTCCCAAGGCCTGTGAAAGTGAGGGATCGTTGTCCAGGATGGGTTGTAGATCACTGATGATGCATTGGAGAGGTTTAGCTGAGGACTGTATGTGATGGCCAGTGGAATTCTATTGGTTTCTTTCTTGGGCTTGTCTCACAGCAGGAGGCTTCTGGATACACGTCTGGCTCTGTTGATCTGTTTCCTTATTTCCTCATGCGGATATCATAGAATAAGTAGATTCTGAGCCAAGCAGGAGAAACCTTACTTTTGAGGACACTTAAAACATAGGCGAAGGAGCGTTTAGTCTATAATTAATGCTGAATGTGAGCAGAAAGAAGGCTGAGAGTTTCCTATAATCAGAACTATTCATCAGTCTTTCTTCTTCAGATTAGAACTTGTAAAGGCCAAAACTTTTAAGAAGCATTAATTTTCTTTAATAAAAGAACTTGTTAAGATCTTTAAGGATTTATCTGATGATGTGGGAGCGTTGATCTTGTATTTTCCCCATCTAAAGTAGTAAAAATTACTACCTGAAGTTGTTAATATCCAATGATAGCTAGCAACCTGCAGTTCAGCTGAAAAAGACAGCTAAAGATAACTAAGTCATGTGCACAACCTAAGGCTGAGATTCTGCAATCTGATCCATGAGGGTTGACCTTTGTGGCATCCTGTTTAAAGCAAGGATACACTACGAGAGCAGCCCAGCAACTAAAAGATTCATTTATTTAAATGATCAATGGCAAGAAAGCTACTGAAAGCAGTGACAACTCTTCCACGGTTTTCAATCTGTTGCCAAGTAGAATAAGGCCCTTTCCTGCCCATTTGATAAAACAGGGTGGGGTTTCTTAGCAATGCAGTAAGTGTGGTCTGTTGCATAATGCTCACTGTCTAATCATTCTTATGCCCTTTTCTTTGTCCTTTTGATTAACAAAACTCCTTCCAACTGAGAAAAAGCCATAGTAACAGGTTTGCAAATACTAGGGGCACGTCTACATTGGCAAAGTTACAGTGCCAGCTGTTAGAGCGCCGCTCAGAGAGCGCTGAAGGGAAAGCGCTGTTGTGTGTTCACACTGTCAGCTGCCTGCGCAACAGCGTGTTCACACTTGTGACACTTGCAGCGGTATTCAGAGCGGTGCACTCCGGGCAGCTATCCCACCGAGCATCTCTTCCTCTTCTGCCGCTGAGACTTGTGGGAAGGCAGAGGGGGTCGCAGGGCATCCTGGGTCCTGTCCCAATGCCCCGTGAGGCATTGCTTCGTATTCCAGCAATCCCTGGGCTTCCGTCCGCATTTGGCGCCATCTTTCAACGGTTCATGTACTGCGCGCCCTGCCTCTTCAGGCTGCAGGAATAGATCCCAAACTGCTGACCAATATGCTGCTCGCTCTGACTAACACATCACAAGTGGCAGTGGAGTATCTCCTTAAACTACAAAGGCAAGAGGAGAGCAACATTGATCTCACCATGCGTAGTAGCTACAACACGAGATCACTTGTGGCATTCACGGAGGTGCTGACCACAGTGGAGCACTGCGTCTGGGCTTGGGAAACAAGCACTGAGTGGTGGGATCATCGTCATGCACTTCTCAGATGACGAGCAGTGGCTGCAGAACTTTTGGATGAGGAAAGCTACATTCATGGGACTGTGTGATGAGCTCACCCCAGCCCTGCGGTGCAAGGACATGAAAATGAGAGCTGCCCTGTCACTGGAGAAGCGCGTGGCAATTGCACTGTGGAAGCTGGCTACTCCAGACTGCTACCGATCAGTCGCTAACCAGTTTGGAGTGGGAAAGTCGACCGTTGGACTTGTGTTGACAAAGTATGCAGGGCCATTAATCACATCCTGCTCTGAAAGACCGTGACTCTGGGCAACATGCATGACATTGTGGATGGCTTTGTACAAATGGGCTTCCCTAACTGCGGAGGGGCGGTAGATGGCACACACATTCCAATTCTGGCACCAGACCACCAAGCCACCGAGTACATTAATCGCAAGGGGTATGTCTCAATGGTTCTCCATGTGCTCGTGGATCACCATGGGCGTTTCACAGACATTAATGCAGGTTGGTCCGGAAAGGTGCATGACGCACGCATCTTTTGGAACACTGGCCTGTTCAGGTAGTTGCAAGCAGGGACTTTCTTCGCGGATCAGAAGATCACCGTAGGGGAAGTCGAAATGCCCATTGTGATCCTGGGAGACCCCGCCTACCCCTTAATGCCGTGGCTTATGAAGCCGTACACAGGGCAACTTGACAGCAGCAAGGAGCGGTTCAACAACAGGCTGAGCAAGTGCAGAATGACTGTTGAGTGTGCTTTTGGCTGTTTAAAAGCCCGCTGGCACTGCTTCTGTGGGAAGCTGGACCTGGCCGATGACAATATTCCTATGCTTATAGCCATGTCCTGTACGCTCCATAATATTTGTGAAGGGAAGAGTGAAAGCTTCACTCAGGGCTGGACCGCAGAGGCTCAGTGCCTGGAGGCTGAGTTTGAACAGCCAGAGCTATTAGAGGGGTGCAGCGCAGGGCTATGAGGATCAGGGTGGCCTTGAGGCAGCAATTTGAAGCTGAAAGCCGTGAATATTTGTTGCTATGCTCAGGATTGCAGTACTTGTAATGCTAGGAGGTGATTGGTGCACATGATGCAATAAGGGGGATTAACATAATTGTATGTTGATTTGAAGGGCTCTTTTTGTTTTCAGTTAATAGAATAAAGATTGCTTTCAAACCAACACAATTCTTTTATTAAAAGAGGAACAACGGAGAAACAAAAAAAACCCAAAACCATAAGCAGGGAGGAGGAGGGGGAAAGGGAAGGTCCCAGGAGGAGGAGGGGTCCCAGGATGGCTAAAGAGTTGTGTACGTCCAGGGATCATATCCAACCTTCTCCTTTGGAGTACACTGCAGTGGGTACTGTACTTCAGCAGGGCCAAACTGCAGAGGGACAGGTGTTGAGTGCAGTGGGTAGTGAGAGTCCGCAGGGCTGGACTGTGACGGGGCAGGAGTGCAATGCAGCGGATACAGACTGGAGCCAGGAGGTTGATAAGAGTGTGTTGGCGGTGTCTGGGGGGGACGCACGGGTAGGGGTTTTGTGGCAGCGGCTGCAGGAGTGGGTGGGCACAGAGCTGCTCGGTTTGAAGAGCTAGTATCGCCTGGAGCTTGTCTGCTTGGCGCTCCATAACCTTTAAGAGCCGCTCCATGGCTTCATTCTGGCACGCAGCGTTTTCCGTTCTGTCCCTCTTCTCGCTGTCCCGCCACTCCTTCAGTTCCTGTTACTCAGCGGCGGAGTGCATCATGACATCGTGCAGCAAGTCCTCCTTAGTTCTTCTTGGCCTCTTTCTAATTCTGTGCAGCTGTTCAGCTGCCGATAACAAGGAGGGGGACTGGGCTCCCAAGGTCATATCTGTGAAGTTTAAATGCAACATTTTACAGAAGCAGTATTGTTTGCAACACAGACAACACTGATTCAGTGACTTAAAACACAGCCAGTACTCACACACCTGTCACTAACTGGCTGACCCCCAGGCAAGCACACATGAGCCACAGGACCTCCAAAATGGTGAGTAACTGCAGGGGCAGGGGAAATCACTCTTCCCGGACCCTGCTGTACACTGGGCACATGGTTCTTGGGAAGAGCCAGCACTCTAGAGGCGGCCTGATAATCATTCCTGTCCCCACACTTTCCACAGGCTGTGTTCATTATGGAAGATATCTCGCTGCTGAGAGTGAGCAGGGAATCAAGGGAGAATCTTCTCCAAGCCTGCGGCTTCCTCCCTGGCTCCTATGCAGCTCGCCTGTGTGCAGCAGCGGTGTCTCCCCACCCCCACCCCGTGACGGCACAGTGGCGCAGGAAAGTTACCATTAATAGGGCAAGAAACAAAGCAGCTCTGCCAAAGAATCTGTGGCAGTGGATTGCCCAGTATCTCCATGAGAGTTTCCTGGAGATCTCTGAGGGAGATTCCCATGACGTGAAGGAATCAATCAACAGCCCGTTCCGCCACTCAGACTAGGCATGCGGTGGGAGACAAACCTGCTCCCTGCAACCCTCCTGCCCCCAACAGCTCACTTCAGTGATTCCCAAAATCAGATCCACTTACCAGCAGCCTCCTCTCCTGTTGGCACTTCCCCAAGATCCAACTGCTGTGACTGGCTAGCCTCCTTTGGGGTAGAAAAGAGGCTCCTGGCTGCATGCATCTCTGACCTCTGAGTCATCCTCTGCCTCTGGGTCCCTCTCCCCCTCCTCCTCCCAGTCTTCGTCCAAGATTTCCCCCTCCTGGCTCGGTCCACTCTCGACGGGCACACGAGCCACCAAAGTATCCACAGTGGTCTTTGCAGTGGAGGGAGGGGTCGCCGCAGAGTATCACCTCCAGCTCTTTGTAGAACCAGCAGCTCGTGGGTGCAGCACCGGAGCGGCGGTTTGCCTCCCGCGCCTTGTAGCAGGCGTTCTGCAGCTCCCTCACTTTGACCTTGCACTGCAGTGTGTCCCGGTCATGGCCCCTTCCTGTCATGCATCGTGAAATCTGCCCGTAGGTATCATAATTCCTATGGCTGGAGCGCCGCTGGGACTGGACAGCCTCCTCTCCCCAAATGCCGATGAGGTCCAGCAGCTCGGCATTGCTCCAAGCGGGGGATCGCCTGGTGCGTGGAGCAGGCATGGCCACCTGAAAAGATGCGCTGAGCCCGACCAAACAGGAAGGGGACTTTCAAATTTCCAAAGGAATTTACGGGGTAGGGATGATGGTTAGTCACCTGAGGTCAGGACAGTAGAGTTCAAACCGATGCTCAAGAGGCGAGAACAGGCATTGTGGGACACTTCCTAGAGGCCCATCACCAGTGCTGTTATCGCCACAGTGTCTGCACTGGCCCCGCAGCACTGTAGCCCCAGCACAGGAAGCTGTTCTCCTCTCACTGGGATGGGTTTTTTTAAGTGATACAGCTGTGCAGTTTCTGGCTTGGCAGTGTGTACACCTCGGGAGTTACAGCACAGAAAGCTGCTTTACTGCGCAGAAACTTGCCAGTGTAGACTGGGCCTAGATCTCTTCTTAGCTGCAGTCTTGTTACAGAAACATGTGCTTTACAATGGTCACGCAAACGGTCTGAAACAGTCTCTGGCCACTAATGACTGGCCAGGCTAAGGCTATGCCACAAGCATCTAGTTTACTGTAGTGATTCCACCATTGCTAGCACTGGTGGAGCTGCACCAGGGTATAGACCAGTTTTATGAAAAGGCCTAGATACGTCAGTGAGTCCCAGGAAGGCCGAGCTGACTATTGCTGTCCAAGGGTCATACTTCCATTCCACCTTACCCAAGGACCCCAAAGCACTTAAGAACGTTTAATTACACTTCACAGCTTTAATTACGCTCCCTGTGAGAAAAGGCTTTTTATGCCCATTTTATGAATGAGGGAACTGAGGCACAGAGGCTGTCAACACACATAGGCCATGGCTACACTAGAGTTTTGCTGCCAGAACTTTTGCTGGCTTACAGCTGTCACCATTGCTATGGCCTTAGAGCGCATGTACAACTGGCTGCCTTCCCAGTACCACGTCTTCACGGTGAGAGGTTGTGTCAACAGGAGACATAGTGCACCATGAATAGGCGTCCCAGTGTCTTCTGCATGCCATCTGGTGCAATGCCTTGTGGGACATTTTTTGTACTGCATTGTGAGATATTTGCACTGTGCTCAGGGAATTATAGGAGCTCAAGGTCAAGTTCCCACAATTCCCTTTTCTCCATTCCATAATTTTTGTGCCATTCTAAAAATTCTTACAGTTGGTCACACTGCTTCTCTCTCTTGGCCATCTCAGCAGATCCCCCACAGATCAGCAGAGTTCTTAATCTTGTGTCTGTTTTGGAGACCGGGCACACAATTGTTCTGTATTTGCAGAACTTCCTTCAGTGATTACCACAACAACAGTGGATGGTGGTGCTGTGATGACAATGAGGCAGGACACATCAAAATGGATGAGTGGATGATGCTGACAGTCTGGGGCCACTCAAGCTATTGACAATAAGGCAGATGTAGGACAGCAGATTCCCAGTGTGTTGGATTTCTGGGAAAAGTGATCAGCACCACTGGATGGTATAATCATGGAGCCCCTTCCACAGCTGGCACAACAGAGAGGCAGCAAGGCCAAAGCTGAGCAAGTGGCATTGTGACCTGGTGCATGGGATCACAATGCCAGTTGCCCCCCTCCCCCTTCTGCATTCCTTCTGGCACCACTGCCTCAGTCATATCGATGTTCTAAGGAGGCTGAAGGGGGTGGCACACTGAAGCTTTGCCTAGGACAGCAGATTGTCGTGAGCAACATAGACCGACAGTGCATAAAAATTACAGGGTGTTGCAGGCATTCACTGACCAGCTCCATGTGGTGGAGACATGAGGCCTGAGAAACAAACATTGAGAGGTGGAACTGTATCATGATGCACAGCTGGGATGCTCAATAGTGGTTGCAGAACTTTCCAATGTGGAAGGCCACAGTCCTGGATCTGTGCGCTGAGCTTTCCCAGTCAAGACAACAGAGCAGGCAACTGAATACATCAAATCTGCATCATATGGTGCAGCTTCCTGTTGCCCTTAAGGTTGCTTTTGTTGTTTGTAACCAATATTATCAAGTCACACAACATTATAAGCAAGCAGAACAATTCAAATGCAAGTCGGACTTTCAGATCACTACTTCTTCCATGCCATCATCCCGTTCCCTTGGGACCATCAAGCCATCTCTCCCATTAATCTCTGTTGACCAGCATATACTGGCTAATGTATATATCCCATTATCAGTAGGTATTATTCATACCACATGTTAATATGCATTAAGCATACACTATGAATAGCATTATATCGTGCATACATATTTCTAGCAGTTACTTGGCCTGTGTCTTCCTATAATCCTGTTCACTTATGCTAAGTAGCCATAACACTTTGCAAAGCTGAAGTCAGCTTTGGCATTAGAAAATAGAGAACTTGAAAAAGGCAAAATACATTAATTTTCTGCCCTGATATAAGATAGAGAGATACCTTGACACATTGATGGACCAGGACCTGGAATGCTAGTATCCAAAACAAAGATAAGGACCGTACAGAACAAGTAAAGAAACTGGTGGGTTGTATTTTAGTGACATGTAGAGTTTTTTGTATTTTGTAAAATTATCCTATAAGTACTCCTACATGAAATGTGTAACTTTGGAAGCACAGACACTGTATAAGGTGAATTAACAATACTGCCAGACATGGCTTGCCAGACACTGGTATCATACTGAACCTTTTTTCCTTTACTATACTACTGTTGACTTTTAGCAATAAAATTGACGGATATTGATTATTTGGTCTCAAGTATATTTCATAATGAACCAAAGTGTGGTCAAGCAACTGACTATACAATTTACTAACTTCACCTCACTCTTTTAAGTTTACTGATTCGCCTACTAGAATGCAGTCAGTGCTTGTAAATCTTTGTTGCACAATTGATCACTATCTATGCATGTTAGAGGATTGATCCTGTAGTGTCTTTCATAGCAGAGAAGAGACAGGACTTGGCAGTAATGAACATTAAGGCTGCTGGACACATGTTTGATGCTTAGCTCTGTAGCTCACAGGCTACGGTGGATAGTGTCACCATACAAGGTCTCCCAGCGTGGAAGAAACTGCTGACTACACCACAGTTCACCCCTCTTCATTAATCACATGCCCTGCGAAGTGGAGTTGAGTTCACTTGTTTAACTTTAGCTTCAGTTTCCTCCACAGCTTGTTTTAACCTTCACATTATGCTTAGTTCAGGAAGACTGGATTAATTCTTCCCTTTCAAATTAATCTTGTAGAGATGGGCCTTAACTACAAAGTCTTGGAACTTCCCCGAGTTGGGGGAGGAGGGTGTTCTAAATGAGGCCCATCTTTGAAAAAGCAATAGCTGTTATAAATAATATCCATAACTCTATTAGACAAACTTTCTTAAAAGCTAAAACATGAAGACAGCATATTTTGCTTAATTTACCTGACTACTAGTTTATACGTTTATTTTCAATGGCCACGTTGGAATAACATGAAAATAAAACAGAAGTAAACTGATGCAAGAAATTCTTTAAAATTCCACTTCGGAACCATCTCCATTATTGTTTTTCAGGGCATTGACTGACACTGATGGGCTCAATCTCCCTAATGAAGCCTGTCATAGCTTGGGCCCTGATTCCCATTGAGGGCCAGCCACCCTGTGACAGTTATTTAAAATAAAATGTGCACTGCTCCTGCAGACTACCACGATAATGATTCTCCCAGGAACCTAAGCAAATTAGGTGGCTAAAATCAGGGAGAGTTGGATGCTTAACTCCCTTAGGCTCCTTTGAGAATTTGGGAGGCTGGAAATTATCGTACATGAACTGCAGCTGTGGTGTACTGTGCCTTTAAATTCATAGGTGTCTGCAAAGGCAGCTGTAATTTTGAGAGAGAAAGTTTATGCAGCATGTTGCAGAAGAAATGCTCTCTCCTTGAGGCTTTGCTTTAGTTATTTATCTCTCACCACCCCGCTAAATCAAAAGCACAGGATTGTTCTTTGTGCATCGAAAAGCATAAGAAGAAGGAAGTTTAAGATCCATACTATTTTCTAGAAATATTTCTGTTCCAAAAATCTTTATTTGACCCAGTTTTTAAGTGCCTGGAGGCAAAACTGACTGGTAGATGAACTTTTGGGACTGCAGCCCTAAATGGATTATATAAATCAGTCTGTTCCATTAAAATACTCACACATGCTGTCAGGTTTAGAAAATCTTTTCATCTCATATCTTAAAGAAACTTGTCAAGTTAAACTGGAATTGTAACTGGTCAGTGGTGTTTTCTACTTAGGAAAATATGTTCTGCATCTTTACAGCACTTAGAAGTATGCTAGTGTAACACTGTGTATGGTTGCTGTTCCCCTGGGACCCTCATGGAAATAAGATGTGCAGCTTGCGAGGCAATACAAGTGAGCAAAAAATGTGAAATTTTAAAGACCTGCAACAACTCTAAACTTTTATTAAGATATGCTATTCAGATACATCTGCAAGTCAAACTATCACCTTCAGCTAAAGAAGAATGTATCAGAGGAGTAAAGACAATATAAAGGCAACAAACAAATACAACACTGAGATGGTATACTGAAAAGGCTTGAAAGAAAGTAGCTGTCCAATATGATGGGCAAAATTCTTCTCTGATCTACACCTATGATAACTCATTGGAGTTGCATGGAGGGAAGTCAGAGCAGAATTTACACCAAGAAGTCTAGCATCATTTGGTTAAGTGTGCAAATCAAAATACACCATTGCTTCTCAATACAACATCTGTACATTAATGGTTGTAAGAAACACATAACCGGGACCGGCTTCATGTTGGCCCTGGATGTTAATGGTGGTTATAGTTGCCATAAAACACTTCTGGAAAGTCTGTCATAGTCTGGGGACTGGTTATCACAGTTGTTGGATCATATTAAAGAAGTTCTGTATTAAAATCACAAATGAGTTTGATTCCCCATAGTTTAAATTCCAGGGTATTACTAATTAAGAGGTCTCTTGGTTTTTGGTACTGTTTCTCTCCCTCTATGCGTGAAACTTGCAAGCTGCTAATTGTGTTAGTACATTCTAAGACAGAGTCTGTTCTCAAAGCAATTCTTTGTAACAACAACTACTCACATACAGAGAGACTCAAAGCAATACTCTGTAACAACAGAAACAGCACCCAGAGACTCCCCGCCCTTTCGTTGTATTCATCTCGCTTTGTTAACAATTGTGATTAAAATAGAGATAGAGGATGTATGTGGATGGATGCTTGGTGTGGATAATAACTGAAAGATCAGGGAGGTGCCAACCTAAGAATCCAGTGTCCATCGGCTGAAGAAGGCGTTAAGTGGAAATAACCAGAGGACCCCCGGAGGGCAGACTGGAATCCACCCAACAGCCTCAAGAGTGGGAGAACCAAAAAACAAGATAACATCTGGCAGCACAGAGCCATCAGGAATGTGCCATCTGCTGATTGATTCAGCAACAGCATGATGAAGCAATTCCCATAGACTGGCATAGGAAGAAATTCCTATAAAAATGGACTCTAGAAAGTGAGAACTTTGGGGTCTGATTCTGCAAACCAACTTCCAGGAGCATCAGATGAGCATCTGACAAGGCCCTGCTCCCTCCTCATGTCCAGGCCACCTGGCCAGTGGCTTGGTATGAGCAACTCTAAGGCTGGTATCTATGATAACAACCTTGCAGAACCTGTGTGTGTGTGTGTATGAATGAATGTGTGAATAAATATGAAATTGAATGGAATGTTATAGCTATAACTAACTGCTTACTATGATTCTTTCTGTATTCACAATAAATGTGGCATTTTGCCTTTTCCCCTTTAATAAGATCCTGCTGGTTTTTATTTTATTGGTATAACACAGTCCAGTTTATGGCTAAAGAAGCATTTCCTGAATCCATTTGGCTCTGCAGATGCACTGCTTCAGCTGGTGCCTTCTGCAGGATACGGTTCCATGCCTGGAAAACAGCAACCATCGTTTAGATATACACAGAGAACAGCAGGATTTTGTTTATAAAATTTGTTCTTGCTCATTGTGAGTGAAATCCACCTCTGCACAGACAGCCCCTAGAAGACTGATGCACCACTTAAATCCACATAAGTACTCAAAACAGGGCTTAAGTGGAACCTAAATGGTTGCCATGTCTTGTGCTGGCCCTCTGCATAAAGGTTAGAAATATGCTTGGATTGAAATGACCAAGGATAAACTACACAGTCTTCAATGCAGTTAACATTTATATTCAGCGCCCTCTGAGACTGCAACATACACTGCTAATGGCACTTCAGAAGTTATGGGATTATAACAAACTCCTTGGCTATTTTAAAATAAAATATAAGGCACAGCAAATTCTTTATGCCACACAGATTCCATCCACTACCACTAATCCCTTCCCCACCAGAATTTCTCATTAGCGAAAAAACAAGAGGGCGTGCAGGGGACTTATAATGGGAGATGAAGATCTTCATCTGTGAGTCACAGATTCTAATGAGGGCCAGGTTGGAAGTGGCTGAAATGGTACATGAGAAGTTCACAGCTAGTTTCAGTCCAGTTCCTAGTGGATGTGTGTGTCCGTGTCACAAAATCACTATCTGTATTGGTCCCCTTGTGGGTAACCCTGGTAGAGTGACTAAGGAGTGAATGGACACCAAGAATGAATTACTATACCTTCTTGCCCCCAGAGATGGTCCTTCCAGGACAGAGACTAGTTTGGGATGATGTGAGGAAGCTTGCACTACTGCTTCTCAGGCTGTAGCTGTTCTCGGGGTACACTGAGGATTTTGGTCTGCAGAGCTGTTTACCCAGCACTTTTCATCAACACATAAACACAGCACCTGATGCTGATATTTTGCTAGTTTATATAATATTTCAGCCATTCTCTGCTTGCCAAATAGATGCAAAGAAATCCATGCCTATGCAGTGTATGTATGATAACATCACAGGATGTTAAAGGTTAGCTCCTCCACAGTGGTCAGCATGGCACGGCGTGGCTAAAAATCAAGAGAAAAATTCAGTCCCCAGAGGCAAAGTTTTGGTCACATTGCGGAGTTTTAATCTTACTTAGCTGGGGTGAGGATATTTCCCACAGGCCTCTTGGAGTAATAAAGTAGGTGCACAGTCTACAGTATACCTAATTGAGTTATATTTTGAATGTGACCACATGTTGCACTAATGTAATCTAAACACTTGCCAGTGTGAGTGGGTTGAGACGCCTTTCCCAAGCTTGTTCTTGGAACCAGAATCAGTTCACTGGGGAGAAGGGGTGTGCTCTACTACTATTTTAGAAACAGTGGATTAGGTGGAGGAAATACTGTATGCACATTAAGCAAAATCCATCATCTTCTGTGTAGCTTTTTTCGGCAAGTGAAGGTTTGGAGCGTTGGATGGAATTTTTGACAGATCTGGGGTGATTTATAGGCTTTGGCGAGATAATTCCTGCCACTCTGGGTTAGCTCCCGGTAATAGCTGGTGACATCAAAACATACTGGCCTATTGTAAAATAAATGACATTTTTTTAATCCAGCAACTAAACAAATTGAAAATATTTAAAGCAGGGATGGGAGAAACCAATCTGGACTCCAACTTTCCCCCCAAAACTTCAACCAAATATTTGCTGAGGTTCAGAAAAGTTCAGATAACTTTCCCACATCACCACATTATTTTTCACTTTCATGACAGACACCTCCTTTTTTTCCTTAATTCCTGACAGTGCTAGAAGCAAAATTGCTTAAACACTGAGAGGCTCTTTCTATTTCCAGTCCAAACAGAAATCCCACAAGACGACTCATACGAAAGCTAATTCTCATGGTATTTCCAGCCCAGTTTTGTAGACTCAAGAGGCTCAGTTAATCTGTGAACCTTTGGGTCTTTATCAAAATTGAACTGGAACGCCAAACTCACTGAAGTCCCTCTTCCCTAATTAGGTGTCTTTTCCCTTTTCCCTTGTCTTATCCACATGATTCTTCTCTTCCCTCCCTCTCAATAAGCACCACCACTTAACATGCTACATTTCAGAGCACTGCACAAATGTTACTCTTCACAACACCCTTGGGAGGTAGGGAGTTAGCATCCGATGAAATGAGCTGTAGCTCACGAAAGCTTATGCTCAAATAAATGTTAATCTCTTAGGTGCCACAAGTCCTCCTTTTCTTGTTATCATCCCTATGTCAGAAATGGTGAAACTGAGGCAGAGAGCATGACTTACTCAAGGCCACATTGATATGAGAGCCAGATTCAAACTCATGGGGTCCTAGCTCATAATCTGTTCACTAGGTCTCATGGCCTCAGAATAAATCATTGAACTCAAAGTAAACTTTTACCTGAGGATCTATCTTAAAGCCACATGGGCTGCAGGCACTTTTAGTCTTAGAACCCACAGTGTAATGGAAAGAATAAGACAAAACAAATGACTTCTTTATTTATGGGTGACTTTCTAGTTTCAGGTGCCTTTTTCCATCTTACCATGGCATTATTCTCCCATAAACCATCTAATTTGCAACAATAGGAAGCAATGATCTTTTTCCTTTGTACAATGCTGTATTTCAAAATGAGTTTTGTCATAATAAATATTTCACTAAAAAAAAAAGTAGCAAAACAACGCAAGTCAACCTCTTTCATGCTGCTGATGAAGGGAAATGCACAGAGATACCATTTGGTTCAGTTTGCTAAATGGGATGTCAAAGTAACATCAGGCACGGATTTCTCACTGCTTGTATGTGTGTTTATTACATAGCCTTGTTGTTCCAAGAACAGCTGCTGAGCCATAAAGGTTCCCTCTTCCCTTTGACAGACATTGTTGGTCCATGGCCTTGCACGCACTCTACAGATGCTTAGCCACGAGCTTTCACCCCAGGTAAAAAGTAGTATTTTGTTTCATTTCACCTAATGGCCTGCAAATTATTTATAAATTCCTTCTCAAGGCTGAAGCACAGTCATTATATTTTGAATGCTTCCTAGCTTGGTCTGTGAGGCAGGCAACTTGACCTTTTACAACAAGTCCAGCATGCAGTGAAGTCAGAATGAGAAACCTGGGTTTTTGTGAGATTCCGTTCCATTTCTCTTTGCGATTTGGCATAGCAACAGTACAGACTGTATATTCAGAAAACAGAATAATACTGCCTTCTTACCTGTTCATCACCAAAGAATCTTTTCCCAAAAGAGGTCACACTTGCTGCCTCATAAGTGAGCCATGGAGCCACTTGGCCACTAATGTAACTACAGTATGAGCTTTCAGAGTAACAGCCGTGTTAGTCTGTATTCACAAAAAGAAAAGGAGTACTTGTGGCACCTTAGAGACTAACCAATTTATTTGAGCATAAGCTTTCGTGAGCTACAGCTCACTTCATCGGATGCATACTGTGGAAAGTGTAGAAGATCTTTTATACACACAAAGCATGAAAAAATGATCACTTTAGATAAGCTATTGCCAGCAGGAGAGTGGGGTGGGGGGAGGTATAAGCTCACGAAAGCTTATGCTCAAATAAATTGGTTAGTCTCTAAGGTGCCACAAGTACTCCTTTTCTTTTTACAGTCTGAGGGGAATGCTCGCTCGCTCTCAGACTATTACTATGAAGGAGCATTTCTGGGTGAATCAAGCAGACCCACTGATTAGGGGTCATTAGTGTGTAAGTCATCCACTCTCTGCCATTAGCATGTTTCAACATCCTAAAAATCAACCTAGGAATTTATAGCATTTTGAAAAATGACTGCCCATCACATTGCTTAGAGAACTGAGGGCATGAAGGGTGGGGAAAGGTGCATAACATTCTCACTGTACCTATGAATTGCAGCACTGGCAGAATCCGGTCCAGTGCCTCTCTATTTTTCACAAAGAACACCTTCTAGTCTCACTTCCTGAAAAACAAAAACATTTCAATAAAACAAACAGCAATATGCTTCTCTCAGTTAAATAAATAACTATGTATAGCTTGCCCAAAGCATTACAAAACACACTACTGGGAACCATCTTTCACTAGCTGAGGGGATGGCATGGATTAGATCTGTGGTTCTCAACCAGGGAGACGTGTACCCCTGGGGGTATGCAGAGGTCTTCTGGGGGTACATCAACTCATCTAGATATTAGCTAGTTTTATAAGACTACAGAAAAAGCACTAGTGAAGTCAGTAGAAACTAACATTTCATACAATGACTTGTTTATACTGCTCTATATACTATACACTGAAATGCAAGTACAATATTTATATTCCAATTGATTTATTTTATAATTATATGGCAAAAATGAGAAGTAAGCAGTTTTTCAGTAACAGTGTGCTGTGACACTTTCGTATTTTTATGTCTGATGGTGTAAGCAAGTAGTTTTTAAGTGAGGTGAAACTTGGGGGTCCACAAGACAAATCAGACTCCTGAAAGGGGTCCAGAAGTCTGGAAAGGTTGAGAGCCTCTGGACTAGATGACCTGATAGCGGAGCCCTTTTTTTGGTCTCTGATCTCTATGGGTATGTCTATAGTGCAGTGTAAACCCACGGTTCAAACTCAGGCTCAAGCCTAAGCCCCCTTCTATTTACACACAAATCATCCCAACCCAGGCTTGGACCCAGGGTCCCAACACCCCACAGGGGTGAGGGTCTGATCCTTTGAGTCAAGGTGGGACCCAGGCTTCAAGCCATATTGCTTTGCAGTGTAGATACAACCCCACTAGATTCATTCTCTGTGAGTCTGCCAAAAGAATGCCATGGGGTGACTTTCTTTGTCCTCTAGACAGTCAAGTTTGGTGGACAGTCAAGTTTTCCCACACTGCACCATGAACAAAGGGTTAGAGAGGCCACATTTTGGGAGGGTGCAAGGAAGTCTGGGGTATGGGTGATTGGACTTGGGCCTGCACAATGCAGTGTAGACACTGGAGCCTCAGTTTGGGACCCAGGGTTCAACAATTCCTAACCTAAAGTTACAAATAAGTATAGATGCTCAAACCCTAGGTTAACAAACCCAGGGTCTGCTAACTCAAGTTCTACTAATACTGGGCTAACATTGCAGTGTAAACACAGCCTATGATGTGATAACTGAGGGACACGTTAGAAAAAGATAAACATCAGGATGGGAACATAGGACTGGAAGAGGCATCCTGGGTCATCAAGTCCAGTCCCCTGCTACCTCAGGCACCCCTGTCATATAATCCCATTCATTAATTTCTCAAACTCCATCCTGAAACCAGTTAGGTTTCTTGCTCCCACTACTCCTATTGGGAGGCGGTTCCAGAGTCTCACTCTTCTAAATAGAAATCCCCTTCTAATTTCCAGCCTAAATTTATCCATGGCCAATTTACACTCATTTGTTCTTGTGCCAACGTTGTCCTTTGTCTTAAATAGCTCTTCTCCTTCCCTGGTGTTTATCCTCCTGATGTATTAATAGAGAGAAATAATATTCCTTTTCAGTCTTCATTTTGCTATGCTAAACAAGCCAAACTCTTAATCTTCTCTTGTAAGATTGGTCCTCCTTTCTCTGATCATCCTCATTGCCCTTCTCTGAACTTGCTCCAGACTGAGTAAAACTTTCTTTGACACGAATGACCAGAATAGTGCACAGTATTCCAAATGAGGTCTTACCAGTGTCTTGTAATGTAATTAATTCTTCCATATCTCTACTGGAAATACCTCACCAGATACATACTTAGGGCATGTCTTCACTAGCAACATTAAAGCGCTTCCACGGCAGAGCTTTAACGTGGCTGTGTAGTCGCAGCACCAGCGCTGGGAGAGAGCTCTCCCAAGGCTATAAAAAAAACCACCTCCACAAGGGGAGTAGCTCCCAGCGCTGGTCCACTGTCTACTCTGCCACTTTACAGCACTGAAACTTACAGCACTCAGGGGGGTGTTTTTTCACACCCCTGAGTGAGAAAGTTGCAACGCTGTAAAGTGGCAGGGTAGACAAGGCCTTAGATTGCATTTGCCTTTTTTCTCCACAGCCTCACCACATTGGTTGCTCACAGTCATCCTGAGATTGACTAATACACCCAAGTCTCTCTATTCCTCTGTTGTTTCTGTCTCATAAACCCTCCAGCATATAGCAGAAAATGGAGAGGATAAAGAAGAGTTATTAGGGTGGCATAACTAGGAGTCATGGGGTGAAATTCAACAAAGGAAACTATAGCCTAGATTACAATGAAAGCTTTGCTGATAATGAGATCTTTTAAACAGCAAAACAGTTTCCTAAAGGAAATACCTGTAGCAGAAACTCCCCTATGTTTGACATTTAAAATGGATTGGAAAAACACTGGATAACATTACAATAATAATTTTCACTACTATAGCACCTTCCACTCAATGACCACAAAGCACTCTGCAATAGAAGTCTCACAACCATTCTGTAACATAGGGAAATATGACCGTCATTTTGCAGACAGATTAAAGGGGAGATTTTCAAGGCACAAACGGCAGTTAGGTATTTTACTGATTGCACAGCCAATCTAACTCTGGCATTTCCTAATTTTTGATTGCTTGCCTTTGTAGTCATAATAATATTCTTGTAAAGTAGTTGTGTGTGTGTAGGTTCCTAGGGTTTTACAAAAAACAAACTGAAAAACAGAAATTTCAACATGAGGCATCTTAGTGACACCCAGATGGATCATCAGCAGGATTGGAACCTTTAGATGTACTGCACAGACCTCTGCCACTTAAGCTAATTGAGTAACTCATATCAGTAGTAGGTTGTCATCTTCTGTGGACTAGAGGGGATGAGACACACACTTTGCCAGCAAGTTTCACAAATATTTGCTGACAACAGAAAAATGGTGAGATTCAGGAATCTTGGGTTCCAGTCCCTGCTCAGGAGGGGATTGTGCTCTGGTGGGCACAGATTCTTATGACTGTTCCCACCAACTGTGACCTTTTCTGTCATGTCCCATCTCTTCACCCCAGTCCCATTCTCCTTGCCTACCCAGTCCCAGTCTTCACTCCTCACGCTTCTCATCCCAGTCTCCTTGCCCAGGAAGTCATAGTCTCACTTCTCCAGACTCTCCCATCTCGTCTTCCCTTATCTCCAGTTCCAGTCTCTTTACCCAGACTTTTTCAATCCCCACCCCACACAATTCCCTTTTTCTCAGATTCGTTGCCTAGCCAGTCCAGTTCCCTACCACTGTGGTCACCAATTGCTCTCACCCCACCCACATTGACTTCCTCGCCCAAACTCCCTCCCCAGGCTCTTCATCCATTCTCAGTGCTCCTCCAGAGTCTTTGCCTAGCCAGTCCTTATTCTCCCTCCTGCACCTGGCCCCTTGTCAAATATGTCTCCCCTCCCACATCATCTCCTTCTCCCTACCCCACTGATTCTTAGTCCTACTCTCCTTGCCCAGCCTTTCCCAGACTCCCCCATTCTGGGCCCTTGTCCAATCTCAGGTTTTCCCCCCACCCAAATTTACTAGTTCTGAGTCTCCCTACTATGTTTTCCTCCCCATTTCCTAATCTCCCCCAGAGACCAACTCCCAGTCCTAGTTCCCCTTTCCTTCCCTTGCAAGCCTCCAGTCCCAATCCTCTCCCTCCCTTGCAAATTCCTTGTCCCAATCTTCTCCCTTCGTCCCCACCTCTCCCACGTCTGGCTCTTGTGCCCTCTGCAGGAGTGTTGAAAATTTTTTATAGTGGGGGTGCTGAGAGCCACAGAATCAAACTGTAAACCCTGTATATGATGGAAACCACTTCAAGCCAGGGGGTGCGGCAGCATCCGCAGCACCCCTAGTTCCAGCACCTACGGCCCTCTGCATTCAAACTAGGCAGCTTCTTCCTCCATGTAGCCTGAGCCCATACAGAGGAGCATTTAGAGTACAGGAGAGACAGGTGAAGCTGGGAAGGAAACTGCTTTCTTGTCCTTGGAAAAATTCTGAGATTTTGGAAAAATTTCCTGTCTTTAATCAGGACCAATAAATAAATTAATTAATTAAAAATTCCAAACCTTGAAATTTTTTGCAAACTGACAATCAGAAATACGTTTTGGTTCAGGTCAACCAAAACATTTAATTTTGACATTTTCAAATTTTTTAATGACAATTAGCCTACATTTCTAAATGAAAAGTTGTTTCAAAGTGAAAAAACAATATTTTTCATTTAAAAAATATCAGAACATTTTTAAAACCAAGAAATTCCTCAAAAAGTACCCTTTCCCATTTTCACAAATTGACATTCCAGGGGGAAAAAAAAAAAGAATTCAAAAAATTCCTGACCAGCTACAGACAAATGATTGGCATATCTGAACAATTAGGGATCTTTAATAATAGAAGACAAAGAAGTCAATGCGCTGTTTTTCAGGCTAAGCTTTTCCTTGTAAAATGAAATTATAAAACCTTGCTTATTTAGTCCAATCTCCTAATTTTGTAAGAACAAATAACTAATTGTTGTATTAAAAATTATTCTTTTCAAGCCCTTACTAGTAATTTATAAGTCTGTAATTGTCTCCAAATTCCATCCCAGAGATCCCTGTAATCTGAGTTTGAATACATCACAGGAAGCTTAAATAGAGGCTCAGATTTAAAGGACAGTGTTAGTGCCCATCATAAAATGTAATTTATTATCACCACTTTGCAATGGAGTGGGATAGCCTGACCTAGAGAACTGTCCAAGCTAACATACATTACATGGTGAATACATATAGTTGAACTGTTAGAATGCTGTCAGACTGGTGGGCCATGTGCAGGGTGATATGCAGGGAGAGTAAAAGGAGCCTTTAACTATTCTTTTACCACTGAGCAGACGCAGCCAGAACTGCAGTCCTGGAGCTCAGGGATTGCTCACCACTATCGACCACAGGGATGCCAGTAATTTCAAAAGGGACAGGGTAGATTTGTTGATCCCTTTCCCCACCAATTAGCCATGGAGGGGAGACTATGCTGCACCTTCCTATGAAATGATGCAGCAGCTATGCTCCACCATATTCCTCTCCTGCTCCCCTGTCTGCCTGGAGCCCCTCCTCCCTTGCCCACCTCTCACAGCTTAAACTCCCGTTTTCTTCCACAGCTGCAACAGTATCCATTCACCCCTCTCATACAGAGATTCCACTGATTCCCCCGTCCTGAATTTTGAAGGGTTATTACTTATATACACAATGACAGTGTAAAGTTTAAAAAAATAACATGGACTGTAACTTAATTTCCTTTACTCCAGTAAACTAAAAGTTCCTGCAGGAGAGTGTTTAGTGTAAAGTTCTAGATTGGAATTTGTTTTGGGCGTTTGTGGCCCCAGAAAGGAGAAGCCATTTTGGTTTTGGCCAGAGGGCTGACCTACGCTCCCAATTGAGGCAGTGGCCTGGCCACACCTTACAGCAGAGATAAACAGCCCTCTCACAGAGGAATTATTGCAAAGATTCTACCTAACTATGAAGACAAGACAGGTTACTTGAGAGAAAGGATGTTCCACCAGAGGTTTCCTGTGTGACCTTGGCCAGATCACAAATGGTAGGTGTACACTGCAATAAAAAAAAAAAAAAAAACAGCTGGAGCTATAAGACTGCAATATAGCTGTTCAGGCTTGGGCTGCAGCATGAGCTCTGGAACCCTGCAAGAGCCTTTACCCTGAAGAGATAAAGATTTACTCCATCAGTGAATTGGTGAAGGCGAATCCAGCATAACAGAAGTTCTTTTGTGATGGGGATTTTAAATACCCAGAGAGATAGTTAAAAACAAAACTCTCAGCATATCCTGCATAGTCTTTAATTAAGGAGTTATAACAGGATTGGTTTGAGATTTTACAACACCCTGCTGCCTGAGCCCCGCAAGCCCAAGTCAGCTGACACAGGCCAACTATGGGTGTTTTACTGCAGTGTACACATACACTTAGGGACAGATTTTTAAGAATATTTAGGTGCCCAGATGGATGCCTAGTGGGGTTTTAAAATTCTTGCTGGAGTAAACCTTTATCGCTGCAGATGATGTCAACAACACAAAGCTGATCTTACCTGCTGTCTGCAAGCTTAAACCTGTATCCAGCTTGTTGCGTGGCTTCGTACTGATAAACAAGTAACAGAAAACACACACTGTGATGATAAAAGCAAGCAGGACCACCGCTGCTATTGACAGACCCACAAGTGCTCCAACACTGAGAAGAGAGAAAACAAAGTGATTAAGTGTACACACTAATCTGTGATGTCTGTCAAACAAATGCCCAACATGGGATCTGGAGGTTACCTGTATTCAATAGGGCAGGGAAACAATCTTACATTTTTACTGTATGTATAGATTTAGGGCCAGATCCTTAGCTGGTGTAAAGTTCCTCAGTGGAGCTAAGCCATTTTACAGTAGCTGAGTGCTTTTATCATGTTACCTGCTATTTATTGGGTCTGATTCTGCTCTCATTTACAGTGATGTAAATCAGGAGTAACTCCACTGAAGCAACACCCATGTAAAACTGGTATCAGTGAGATAACTCTCTCTCTAGTCCTGAGCCCGCCTCCAAACAAGTCATCAGAAAAATGTAAAGAAATGTATATTCTTTGCTGGGAAATGCTCATCATTTACTGCAGCAATCAGTTCCTGTGTGTGAAATGGCTGGAAGAAATTACCCAGGGCTTCTTAAAAATCAAATCAGACAACATCAAAGGCACACTAACAAAAAATCAATAACAAGTACTGGGGAATTACTTGTCTTCACAATTGTCCCTGATTTTTTATCTCAATCGTCCCTGATTTTATTGGCACTTCTACCATGGAACTTTAATTTAAAGGACAAAGGAAAAAACATTTCTTCCGATGTTGCACTATAAAAGAAAAGGCTCCCAACCTGCTAACAGACTGCTTAGGAGTCCATGCAAATATTTCATTCTTGGCTCTCTTCTCTGAAGGAACATAAAGGGTATTAAATATTTTAGATTGAAGGTTAATTTTTGTACTTCAAGAAAATACACTTATTTTAAAACCTAATAGGAACATGTTTGATGTAGCGGATACATATTTGTCACAGGCTTCTCTCCTTTTGGTTCTGAAATGTGTGTAAAAAGGGCTAATGGAGTTTATTTAATGATTCAAACAGCACCACTCTTTTTTACTAGTAGCTTTGCAAGGGAGAGTGGAACTCCATGACCCCCGTTATGCCTCTGTCTTACGGCTTGTCTACACTGGCAATTGACAGCGCTGCAACTTTCTCGCTCAGGGGTATGAAAAAACACTCCTCTGAGCCCTGCAAGTTTCAGCACTGTAAAGTAGCCGTGTAGACAGTGCACCAGCACTGGGAGCTCTCCTCCCAGCACTGGGAGCTGTTCCCCTGGTGGAGGTGGTTTTTTTATAGCGCTGGGAGAGGTCTGGTGCTGCGACTACACAGCCACTTTAAAGCGCTGCCGCGGCAGAATTTTAACGTTGCTAGTGAAGACATGCACTCAGAGTAACAAGTTTTGAAGGCAGACCAATTTGCTGCTTCTAAGCCCTTTGTCAGTAGCCACTGCTGCAAAGGAGCAGTGTAAAACTGAATATTAATTCACTTGCACATAGTAATAAAGGCATTAAAAAAAAGGAACATATTCAGGAGATGGGAAATGAACCAAGACATACATTATATCATAATATTAATTTACTGCAGCAGAGGCTATCTCAGGGGTGGGCATACTATGGCCTGTGGGCCAGATCCGGCCCGTCAGGACTTTGGATCCGTCCTGCGGGAATGCCCCCCGTGGTGCCACAGGCCCCACGCCACTCTCAGAAGCGGCCAACACCACGTCCCTGGGACCCGGGGGGGTGGGAGGGGCAGAGGGCTCTGTGCGTTGCCCTTGCGTCCAGACACCACCCCCCGCAGCTCCCATTGGCCAGGAACGGGGAACCGTGGCCAATGGGAGCTTCGGGGGAGGTACCTGGAGGCGTGGCAATGGCAGCCCGCAGAGCCCTGTGTCCCCCCTCCCCGGGGGCCGCGCAGGGACGTGGCTCCAGCTGCTTTCTGGAGCAGCGCAGCATGGGGCCAGGGCAGGTAAGTGGCACCAGGCCGGAGCCCAAACCGCTTCTGCACCCCGCCCCCCAACTCCCTGCCCTAAGCCCCCTGCCTGTACCTCGCCAGGTGGGTTCTGATCTCATTTCTGAGATTTCAATTCAGGCACTTATAACCAGAATAGACAAAGCACAAGGAATGTACTGGAAGGGATCCAGATGAGCATCCATCAAATGAACAATTATCCTTATGACTGAGTCCAATCCAACATGAAACTGAATCTGGAGGCTTTTAAGAAGGAAAAGCAGTATTGATTCTTTTCAGTTAATACTAGCTCTACAAGCTGAAGGCCTGAATACAATAACCTAGAGACTGGAGCACAAAAAAGAAAGGTTGTCCACAGTCTCCTATCCAAATATTAAGGAGGCCTATGCATGTTCAGGAAAGATCAGGATTATACAGACTAACATTCTCTCTTCCTTATTCATGCATCCAGCTACTACCTCTTCAGCTGCAACTTTCCGTGACACCCATCATTTAATCATCTCAAGAGGCATTTCTTTATACAGTACATCTGTGCTACCATTACATGGCATGTGCAAACCACCATTCAGGGTAAAAATGGAAAAGTTAAGGAGGATTACTGCAGCAGGAGGAGCATTGAGCATTTCTCATCACAAGTAAAAGGGTATAGAACAGCATGACACCAAGGAAGCGCTCTACATCTGAAAGACTGCCATGTCCTAGCCCCACTTATCACTAAGGGCATGGCTACACTGGAAACTTCAAAGTGCTGGCGCAGAAGCGCGCTTTGAAGTACAAGCGGGGTCACGCATGAACGCTGTGAGAGAGAGCTCTCCCAGCGCTCCTGGTAATCCACCTCCACGAGCTCTCCCAGTGCTCTGAGCCTGTCCACACTAGCGCTTTAAACTGCTCAGACTTGCTGCACTCAGGGGTGTGATTTTTCACATCCCCTGAGCCAGCAAGTTAGAGCACTATAAAATGTAAGTGTAGACAAGCCCTAAGGCTGAGATTTGGTCATGGAGGTCGCAGAAAGTCATGGATTCTGTGACATTCATAGCTGCAATGGCTGCTGAGGCTGATCCAGGGGCCAGCTGCTTGGGCGCCCTGTGGACAGCTTCACCAGGCGCTGCTCAGGCGCCCCACATCCTGCCGCACCAGCTACAGTTGGAGTAGCCCGGGGTCAGCCGCACTGGCTGCTGCTCAGGCAGTCCCAGGGTGGCTGGCCCTGAGGAGCGTTTGAGTAGCGGTCCTAGGGGCAGCCCCGGAGGAGTGCCCAAGGAGTGGTCCTGGGGACAGCCCCGGGGCCAGGCGCACCAGCCACTTCTCGGATGGCTGGCCCCAGGGAGCACCCATGCAGCAGTCCCAGAGGCAACTCCAGGGCTAGCCGCACCAATCACTGCTTGGGTGGCCCAGTGAGCGCCTGAGCAGCGGTCTCGGGGGCAGCCCCGGGGAGTGCCCAAGCACTGGCCACTGCTTGGGCAGCTCGCCTGGGGGAAGCACCCAAGCAGCGGTCCCAGGGCGGCTGGCCCCAGAGAGCACCCGAGCAGCAGTCCCTGGGACCTTGGAGCAGGGGTGGCTGGGGGCAGTCAGCCCCTGCAGCCAATGCAGGTGCTAGCCATAGGCCACAGGGCTCCCACAGCAGTGGTGTCCTCGGGCCCCAGGAGCAGCTAAGTTTTAGTCAGGGGTATTTATACAGTAAAAGTCATGGATAGGTCATGTCCAAAAACAAGTAATTCATGAAAAAAAATCACCATAAAAATGCAAAGTAAATTACCTCCAAGCTTTTAATAAATAATTATATATTTCATAAGCAAAATTTTTAAATAATATTCTCTTCTTTGGTATTTCTTTAATTTACTTCCTGTGGAGGCACCAGCCAAGAGAGCCGAAAATACAAACTCTGCTGAGGAGTTCCTGGATCTGAGATGCTGGACAGAAGCAAATTGTTAATTGTTTTGTTATCTCAGCTCCCCCTCCTGGGTAACCCATGCATTAGCTCATTGGCACTGATTTGAAAGAAATTGGTCATTTGCATTTACTTTCTCTTGATTAGGTGCCACACATAATAAAAGTTTAAAGGGAGACCAGAGTACAAGCATAACAGTACCGGTATCTGTTAAGGAGCCCTTCATGAAAGGCTGCCTTAAAGCAGGCATAAATGGTTATCAGAGGATCAGTCCACAAAGGAGGATATTTGGGTTGCCTAGAATTTCTCTGCCCTCAACATGTTAGTGATATGCTGTGCAGCAGTGGAATTGGTATGGTAAAATATTTTTTACCTTGAAATAAACTGTATGTATGTTCTTTTTGAATGCGGCTCTGGAATGCAACTGGCTGCATGTTCTTGTCAATATGGGCTCTTTTTTAAGACATCAGTGTCTAGCTTTTGTTAATCTTGCAGTAAAGATAAATTTAACCTGTTTAGTTGCTCTTATCCCAACCCCCTCCCACTGGCTAGTGCAGGGGGAGTGGTTATGGAAAAGGAGCATAGCTATAGCTAGCAGTTGTAACAGTTACACCACAGGGAGTTGTCACAATTTAGAGCAGACTAAGGCCATGTTAAATTGTGCAATGGTACCTGACTGGTGTAGATCAATCCAGAACTGAGGGCACACAAAGGTGGCTTAAATAAAGACACCTTTGCACTTCTCCCCTGAACTACACAGAGCATTCCTCAGCCACAGTTCAGATTTGGAGCCAATAAATCCATAAAGATACATAAGCCTTGGTTCAGCTACATAGACCTTCATACAAAGAATCCTTTGTAATAAAAGCCAGGCTCTGATGTGAAAGAGGAAATAAAAGGCCAAAATAAATAAAGTGTGAAAGCATCTGTGGGAAAAGAATGAGAATGAGAATGAGAAATAGGTAAAGGGACAAGGTCTCAATAAAGGAAAATGAGGACTGAAAAGACAGCAAACGAGTTCAATAATGAATAAGCCATGAGAAAGCAACTGAGCTTTGGAAAAATACAAAAGCAAAATTCCACAGAAACAGAGATACTGTAACAAAATGATAGAAAGAAACAGGTGAGGAGTGGGTAAAAAATGCAAAGAAAAATAACTGGAAGAAAAAAAAATCAGTGAGAGAAAGCATCAAACACTCATGATGGATGTTCAGGACTCTTTAATTAACCATGGACCAGACCCACAGAAAAAAAAAAAGTCCTGCACATGTTAGGAAGGGTAACTATTATTGATTAGAGAGGCACGACTAGCAGTGTAATGAGCACAGAACTTGGAGACAGGAATTTCTGAGTTCTAATCCTAGCTCTGACACCAACTTCCTGTATGCCCTTGGTGGGCCAGTCACGCCCTCCCAAATGCATTGAGAGGATTCATTATGCAGCATTTTTTAAGAACTTTGAATATTAAAAATGGTATGTATTATAGAGCAAACACAGTTAGAACTGAGTTACCTTCTACCTACAGTATATGGATACATCATGCATTTAACCTACTCAGCTTAGTCTCAATCGCTCCCCAGGTTCATCTAAAGACATGGTTGCAAAGAAAGCTCATGAAAACAATATTTCTGTGAATTATATTTTCAAGCAGAACAGCAATGAACAGTCAAAGCAGAGTCATCTTTTAGAGGTGGTCCTTCTAGAAGGATTTTGATTCATTATTTGATTACTGTGCATTGCTTTGAAGATGTAAGGCCTGATTCTCCACTGCTTTAGCCCTGGTGTAGTCATTCACATGAGTGCAGAGTGAGTGTCATGTGGGACAAAATTTTACCAAATCAGAACAGTAGCATTTGCACCCACTCTCATCACAACTGTGACTGCACCAGGGCTAAAGCAGTAGAGAATCAGGCCCTTGAAATGTTATATAATTTCTAAGTTGTAGTAGCCACACAGTATTTAAAGGATGATGATGATCCCAACTGTTTTAAAAGTGCTCCAGAACTAGAAGAAACATTTGAGAGATTAGTTTAAAAGTTAGTTGTTTTAAAAGTGCTTGATCATGAATGTGATATAGATTCTGCTCTGGAACAAAGACAAACAAGTCAAACTGTTCTCAGTGGCTAGACATTTTTAACTCTTTTGGGATAGAACTATACTATAAACTATAGCACGTACTATAAACCATTATCATAGTGTTGGGAAGCTGTAGAGTTTCCAGTGTCCCAGTGATTGTGAGCTGCCATTTGACTTGTGACTTAAGGAATGATCTCTCTCACAATTTCCACATAAGTAATTAAAATTTCTTGGAGATAGAGCCAATTAATAAATGTTCACAAATACATCTGCTTAGAGATATTTTTAATAACTCCATTTATCCATTTTAAAATCTTTTTCCATGATGTTTTACATGATGGACATGGGCAGTTAAACTCTGCTCTAAGGACACACTACAAAACACAGAAATTCCATAGTAATTATATAGCCCTCTGTACAGCCTGTGACCAGAACACCGAAAGAGATATGCTTTCTTCTTTCGAGTGATTGCTCACATAATTTCAAGTAGGTTTGTGCATGCCACGTGCACAGTCATCGGAAGGTTTTTCCCCTGGCAGTACTTGTTGGGTCGGCTGTGGAACCCCCTGGAGTGGCACCCTCATAGCACTGTATATAGGTCCCTGCTGACCTGCCACCTCTTCAGTTCTTTCCTACCACCAGTGACAGTCGCTGGAGCAGCTTTCTCTCTCTTGTGTTTAGCAAGTGATTCCCTAGTGGACTGTTATCCATTTTTTTTGGTAAGTAGTTTTAAAAAGTTGTAGTTAGGTTTTAATTGGGGGTTCCCCCCCCTCCACTATCTTTTGCTCCCACCCAGGGACTGGGGCATGCCTCGGTCTCAGGGTTTCAAGCCGTGTGGTCCTGCCTGAAACCTATGCCGAAGGGAGATCCACACGGCTCCTGTCTGAAGTGCCTCGGAGAGGCACGCCAATCCAACAGGTGCAAGATCTGCAGGGGCTTCAAACCCAGAACTAAAAAGGAGCAGGACTTTCGACTGAAGCTCCTCTTGATGGAGTTGGCCCTTTGTCCCCAGCTGGTGCCTGACCCTGCGCCCGGCACTTCAGTGCGCAGAGCACCTCCCTCGATGCAGGAGGCTTCGGCACCAAGAAAGGATTCAGTTAAGGAATCTTGGCACCACCATTCTCCGGCGCCAAAGACAGCCTCCGGTGCCAGTGCAAGGCACCGCTCTCATTCACCGGTGCCGCACAAAAAGAAGAGAGTGGACAGGGGGTGCTCCCACACTAAATTAATGGAGCAAGCAGGCACCAGTGGGGTGCTTCCTGCATTGGAACACCCAGCTTCAGCCCAGTCTATACTAGCACCGCTCCAGCCTCACAGGGAGGTCTGTAGAGTCTGGTCCTGGTAGACTCCCTGGTACAGAAGGACCTGGAGGAGGACATAGGCCTTCTGTCCACAGCAGACATTTACAGCAGCCAGGGACTTGATTGCTATGACTGCATAGTCTCCCGCTCCAGCACTGGCTCTACAGAGAGGTACCATGCCATCCAGGGGCAAGCCTAAAAAAATGCGGCACCGATCTCCCTCGCCACGGCAATGTTCCCCAGCACCGTCTCGGTCTGCACCACCCTGGTCACCGGGATTGGACTATTCTTCAGAGTTGGAGACGGACTCCTATGTGTCCAGGCATAGCTGGTACCACTCCCGGCACTGCCCCAGGCAGGACGTAGGGCAGCCGGTGCCTCTGATGTCCTGGCCCCCACAGTGACAGGGGCCGGCCCCGTGGCCCTTCTGGACACCGTGGGCCTACCACCAACAGGGCCCAGGCTCCAAATCCCTGTCAGTGGCCTCGGCGGTTCGGATCCCTCCTTCGGCCATCTCAGTAACTCGGGAGTCTCCCCGTGGGCAAGACACGGACACCCAGGTCAGCGCCAGCACCGAGGCGGGCTCAGCATGGGCACCAGTACCAATACTGCTGCGGCACTGAGCACTACTGCTATCCTCTGCACCACTCAAGGGATCGCCACACAGGGGGACCCCTGCAAGGCGGAGGTCAAGACCACCCAGTGCCCCCAAGTTGTCCTCATCCTCCCTAGATGAGGCAGTGGTGGGTACCTCTACTACGCTTTCTGCCATGTACTCCAGGGCGCAGCAGGACCTACTTAGGAGGGTGGCCCAGAACCTAAATATGCAGGCGGAGGAGGTCTCTGAGGAGACCAATCCGATGGTGGACATTCTTCTCCCTGAAGGACCTCTGAGGGTAGCGTTTCCCCTCATCAAGACTATCCAAAACACAACTAAGGTGTTGTGGCACACACCCGCCTCTATCCCCCCCCGGCTAAGACGGTGGAACGCAAATACTTTCTGTTGTCCAAAGGGTACAAGCATCTCTTTCCCCACCCACAGCTAACCACAAGGAGCAGCAGAGACAGTCGGGGCCTACCCCCAAATCCAAAGAAGCTAACCAGCTGGACCTCTTCGGTCGGAAGATGTACTCCACCGGGGGTCTCCAGCTTCACATAGTGAACCAGCAGGCAGTCCTCCGCCATTACTGCTACAACTCCTGGAATAACTTGGCCATGTTCCAGGGATTGCTTCCCGTGGATTCCCACTCTGAGTTGGTGCAGTCCTGAAGGAAGGCAAGGTGGTCACAAGGACCTCGCTACAGGCCACCTTCGACTCGGCAGATTCGGCCACCCGTACGATGGCTACCCTAACCTGGAGTCTCTCCACCTCAGAGCATGGAAGCTCCATGGCTGAACCCATTAGAACTTACATGAACAGACTCAGTCAGGGAGGTTTGGCAACAGAAAACCTTCTACTGGCACAACTTATCTGGCTAAGTGGAAGAGATTTTCAATTTGGTTTATTCAGAAGGGCACTCCTCCATTGCAGTCCTTGATTCCTTTCATCTTGGACTATTTATTTCATATAAAGCAGCAGGGGCTGGCAGTCTTGTCAATAAAAGTGAACCTGGCTGTGATTTTGGCTTTCCATCCCGGCTCAGCCGTTCAGTATTTGCTTAACCCTGTGGTTGGTTGTTCCTCAAGGGGCTAGACAGACTGTATCCTCAAGTACGACAGCCCATTCCCCCATGGGATCTCAATCTGGTGCTCTCGAGACTCTCTTCAAGACCCTGGTGACATGTTCTCTCCTCTACCTCTCTTGCAAGGTGGCATTCCTTGTGGCTATAACTTCAGCTAGGAGGGTATCTGAGCTCAAGGCCCTGACGTCCGAGCCCTCTTATATTGTGGTTTACAAGGACAAGGTGCAGTTGCGGCCACATCCAGCTTTCCTCCCAAAGGTGGTCTTGCAATTTCATGCGTATCAGGACATTTTTCTGCCAGTGTTCTTCCCTAAACCACATGCCACTAACTGAGAACATATGCTCTGTTCCCTGGATGTCAGACACGCGTTAACGTTTTACACTGAGCAGATGAAACCATTTAGGAAGTCGACCCAGCTCTGTTACAACTGCAGAATGGATGAGAGAGCTACCGGTGTCATCTCAAAGGATCTCTTCATGGATCACGGCTTGTATCACACGTGCTACAACCTAGCAAAGCTGCCAGCCCCACCGTTGACAGCTCACTCCACGAGAGCGCAAGCTTCATCTGCAGGGCTGCGACGTGATAGTCTACTCACATGTTTACATCGCACTATGCCATCACTCAGCAGGCTAGAGATGCTGCTGCTTTTGGCAGAGCTGTGCTAGTCTGCAACTCAGTGAACTCTGACCCGTCCTCTGGGTAACTGCTTGGGAGCCACCTATTTGGAACTGACATGAGCAATCACTCGAAGAAGAAAAATGGTTACCTACCTTTTGTAACAATTGATCTTTGAGATGTGTTGCTTATGTCCATTCCAAAACCCACTCACCTCCCTTACTCCCCAAAGGAGAACATTGTGGGAATAAGGGGAAGACCTCTCAAACCCTGTTTCTTAGAAGTCTCTTATCTTGGGCAAGGCCTACCGCAACCAAAACAGTCTAAAAATAGCTAACAAAATAAAACCCTACAATTCAGTTTAATCTACACTAAGGCTAGTGCTGTAAAATAACTATTTATACCTAGCTCTAAATAGTACACATGGCATGGAAATGGAAACATTGGTTCCAGGACCACTGCAGCTGGATAGAAGAGCTGATGGATCGTTAGAGGGAAAGGGATATTTAGACCCTCAGTATTTAGAATATTGGGCTCAAGTGAATTGCTCACCGTTCCTAACTGCCTTCTATTGCTCAAATAGGTTCTGTAGCCATGTGGTGTGGCTAGGTTAGGCCAGGTGACTCCTACACGGGGCTCTGTGGAGACTGTATTAGGAAGGAGAACCTTAATATTACATCTCACCTGGAAAAACATCACCACAGCACTATGTTGGGACACTAGCTTCCTAATGAACTGAAGTGGAAGAAGACACAATCACAAACATCATGTTCTGAAGACCTAGGTGACAGTGATCGTCAGAGGTCTCCCACCTAAGCTAACCTGCTTAGTCCTGAAGGCTAATAGAAACAACACAAGGAGGCATGGTTGCAAACATAGAGAGTGAGTCAATTAAATATTCCCATTGTTAAACAATTAAAATTGTACATTATTTTTCTGATGAATTTTACTTGTATGTTTAGTATAGTAAAAGCCTAGAACATCTGATCCATTTTGCAGAATGAACTGTGGTTTTCCCAGAAAAATGGATCATGACATTACTGGTGGCACTCTCCCTCCTTCCCCAGACCCCCACTAGAGTTTTACCAAGTGACTGCATATACATCTTGGCTCTAGAACTAGTCCCTCTGGTTGCAATGATTCATCTTTCAACATGAGTATCCACCACCTAACAATCTGGAGGTAAGCACTAGTAAAAATGTCACCTAAGGAGGAGTGAACTTGCTGACATATTTTGTTCTCATGGATTCAGTCTCTTTGTACACCAGCTTCTGACAAGTGCTTCAAGGTGATATGTTCATTCTTGGGAGAGTGGGGAGGAAAAGACTAATTTTGTTTTATATTGATTCTGTGGCAGATTGAGAAAAGTTTCTAACAATCATGATGGAGTCCAGACCAAACCTTCTTAGCTGGAATTGGTAGCTGTGACAGAGTGCCTAGCACTACAGAGGAACAAATAAGGACATCCTCAAGACTTATGGCCAAATTCCCTGCTGTTGTGATTCCACTGACTTCACAGTCAAATCCCCTACTGTTGTAATTCTATTGACTTCAGGATCAAATTCCCTGCTGGTGTAATTCCATTGACTTCAATACAGTTGTGCAAGCAGATAATTTTTCCCTCTGGTTTTTTACTGCACAAAAGGATGTTAATCTTTTACTGCACAAGATAACAAAATATACTATTTTTAGTGTCTCCACAATTTCTTCCTTTGCACAAAACAGTTTACACAATCCCAGTTTCCTTTTCAGTGTGCTGCATAGTATTATTTTCAAACACTTTAACAGTTCAAGTTGCACTTCAAGGAGCTGCAGACAGATTTCCAACTGTTGAACAAAGAGGAAAGGAGACAGTGCTGGGAGAGATTCAGGCATGTTCCAAAATGAAAGTGAACATGGGGCCTCACATAAGCACATATGGACTCAACCTAACACATCTTTTCTAACTGCTATGATCTTACTAGTGGCAACTGAAAGTGGATAGCCAAAATTGACAAAGGTCCCCTATGAGCCAATTTACAGCAGTGGGTAAAGATTAGAGATGGGTACCTCACGTTGACAGTTTGTCAGAAAACTAAGTGTCCTTCCAAAATCAAAAACCTGAACAACAAAAAACAAAACTCAGTTTTCCACAAAAAGTAGATGCTTTTTACAAAAAAATTAATCAAAAATATCAGTGTTAGTTGCAAAACAGTTTCAACTGAATTTTTTTCCATCGGCTGTAGTACAGATTTTAATATGTCTGATTTGAAACAGGGTTGGCAACACCTTAAGAATTGTGCCCCCCGTAGTATCACTTTCTACTCCCTTTCACTGAAAGTTTACTTCACCTTTAGTTCTGTCTGAGATGGAAACAGTATAAACATTTGGAGCCTGATCCCACACAATGCTGAGCTCCTCTTGAGAGATGCTGTTGACCTCAACTGCTCCTCATTTGTCCCTCTGGAATGGAGGATGCAAAAACCCTGCAGAACTGGGTCTATTGAGATGTAATTTGTTAGTTTCCAAACATCTCCCATTCCTAGAATGCCCATCAAGGGCTGAATCCTCAGAGCTTCCACATGTGGAAAATTCCATGGAAATCAATGGGAACTTCATGCTCAAGAGTCCAGGGCTAACTGGATCAGGCCCCAATCCACCTGACAGCAATTCCCCTAATTTTAATAGTGCTGGGGCAGGCTATTATACATGTGTGTTCACGCCCCCGACGGGTAGGTCTATGCCCCGCGCGGATCCCCCCTTCATCCAACGCCCCGGGACCGGTCAGTCTGCGCCCCCGGCCCCCTCCAACGCCCAAGGCCCCGGGACGGGTCGGTCTGCGCCCCCGTCCCCCCCCCCCAGCCCAACGCCCGGGGACGGGTCGGTCTGCGCCCCCGCCCCCCCCCCCCAGCCCAACGCCCGGGGACGGGTCGGTCTGCGCCCCCGGCCCCCCCCCCCGTCACCCAACGCCCGGGGACGGGTCGGTCTGCGCCCCCGGCCCCCCCCCCCCCGTCACCCAACGCCCGGGGACGGGTCGGTCTGCGCCCCCGGCCCCCCCCCCCCCTCACCCAACGCCCGGGGCCGGGTCGGTCTGCGCCCCCGGCCCCCCCCCCCCGTCACCCAACGCCCGGGGACGGGTCGGTCTGCGCCCCCGGCCCCCGCCCCCGTCACCCAACGCCCGGGGACGGGTCGGTCTGCGCCCCCGGCCCCCCGTCACCCAACGCCCGGGGACGGGTCGGTCTGCGCCCCCGGCCCCCCCGTCACCCAACGCCCCGGGCGGGTCGGTCTGCGCCCCCGGCCCCCGGCCCCCCCGTCACCCAACGCCCGGGGACGGGTCGGTCTGCGCCCCCGGCCCCCGGCCCCCCCGTCACCCAACGCTCCGGGCGGGTCGGTCTGCGCCCCCGGCCCCCCCGTCACCCAACGCTCCGGGCGGGTCGGTCTGCGCCCTCGTGGCCGGCTGAGGGAGCCGCTCTCACCTCAGCCACCACATGTAGCCGTGCTCGTAGGGGAAGAAGCTGTGGGGGTCATCGCAGCAGTACTTGACGTCCTGGAAGCCGCAGCAGTACAGGGCGCTCGCCTCGCCGTCCGCCCGCGGGCAGCTGAAGCCGCTGACCAGCGCCCCGTCGGCGCTCAGGTAGCTGGTGCAGTCGGAGCTCATGGTGCGGCGGGCGCTGCGGGGCGGGAACCCTCACCGGCTCCGGACCGGCAAAGTTGGCTGGAGCGGGTGCCGGAGCGCGCCGCGCAGTGGGGAGCCGCGACAGATGCTGCCGGGCAAGCGGCCCCCGCCTCCGCCTCTAGAGGCGGCTCCGCAGAGTCCCCTGGAGAGCGGAGCGCGGCCCCCCGGTGCGTGTGGCGGGGTCTCGGACCCCGCCCGGGCCAGTGTATCCACCCGCCTCCCGCCCGGGCCAGCCCGCGGGCTCCCCCTCCAGGACAGCTCCGGGAAGCTCTGCCCTGTCCCGCGGTTGGGATTCTGTAGAAGGGGCCCGATCCCCCCTGCACTTCGGTTACATCAGGGAAGGATTAAGTCCAAAGACTTTCCTAAAACTTGTTTCTCTCGTCCCACTGCCCTCTGCAGCCCAGACGGAGAAGGTACGGAGCTTTCACTGCTGTGATTTTTGTTATGCTGACAGTTTTTATCCATACAGACGAAACCAATCGTTTATAACCGAGATAGACATTTCATAGAATATCAGGGTTGGAAGGGACCTAAGGAGGTCATCTAGTCCAACCCCCTGCTCAAAGCAGGACCAATCCCCAATTTTTGCCCCAGATCCCTAAATGGCCCCCTCAAGGATTGAAATCTCAATCCTGGGTTTAGGAGGCCAATGCTCAAACCACTGAGCTATCCCTCCCCCCCCCCCTTAGGGTTTTCACCCCTTACTGTATTTTAAATAGTGAAAAGTACCCTAAGTGTCTTTCTCTGCAAAACATAACAATCCCTTTAACCCAAAACCATTTCAGCCCCAACAACTGTCATGATGTAGACATCTGATGTAGCTGGACAATACCAGTTGCAGACAACCCAGTATTTATAATGATCCTTTACTTCCAACATTGCCACCTCGGCGCAGGACGCATTATCTCAAACTTTCCCAAGAGCATTTCCTCCTCCAACATGGCAAATGACACATGGATTTTGTTATCGTTGTTAAATTTTAGACATTTCAGCGTATCTAGAAAGAAAGCCTGAAGATAATTTTCTACAAAATGTTGCCTGAAGCCTATTATGGGCACCTGGCACCAAATGTGAATAATGAACACTTGACTACAGTAGTCATAGCCATTACACTGAAAAAATACATTTCAATAGCATATAGGAATGTTATAGTTAATTATGTTGTTTGGAGACCAGTTGCATATGGAAAAAATCCCAGCTCTGGTCATTTTGTTAATATCATTTCATCAGTACATTGTATTTAATTTTCTAGTTTTGGTTTTTTGACATTAAAAATTGTACAGAGATAAATTCCTGATCCAAACTGAAAGCTAAGTCAAAGGGAAAGTGCAAAGCTTTAAAAATGTGTCAAAACATCCCCCTCTCCTTTTTTTTTTTTTTAAAGATCCCAAATCATTATGGGTGAATCTCACCTGTAGTTCAGAATGCCTTCATAAAGAGCCAGATCCACAACCCTTTGAGGTTAATAGAGTCTTTACCATAGACTCAGTAGAGTCTGGCTGAAGCCCTAAGGTCCTCTGCCTCATAAGTGACCCTCCAAGGGAGAAAACAGTCCTGTCCTTTTTGTGTGGTATAAAAAAGGTGTGAAAGGGTTCAACAAAATGATTCTGCTTGTAGTTTATATTATTTCAGGGCTTGTCTTGAGCGAACCGTAGGGGGAGCCAAGAGTTCATATCTACCAACCAACATGTTATAATGCTACTTTCCCTGCCTATGTTAGAATTTAAAAACATGTTAGCTAGAAAGTTTTTAAAATACACATTTTATCCTAGTCTACACAAGCCCTAGGATTAGCACCTATTGAAGTGAATGAGGCATTTTTTCAGGCTCTCAGAAAACTCAGGTGCATATCACTGCATCAGTTACAATGAATTATCATAAGAATGGCCATACTGGTCCAGCTAGTTCAGTATCCAGTCTTCTGACAGTGGCTGCTGCCAGATGCATCAGAGGGAATAAACAGAACAGGGCAATTATTGAGCGATCCATGGCAGCTTCTGGCAGTTGGAGGTTTATGGATATCCAGAGCATGGGTTTGCATGCCATTGATGGACCTATCCTCCAGGCACTTATTAAATTCTTTTTTTTTAACCCAGTTATACTTTTGGACTTCGCAACATCCCCTGGATGTATATAGTGGCATGATGCTATTTTCTGTTTTATTACCTAGACCTTTCTTAATGGTTCCTAACATTCTGTTAGTCTTTTTGACTGCCGCTGCACACTGAGCAGATGTTTTCAGAGAACTATCCATGATGACTCCAAGATCTCTTTTTTGAGTGTTAACAGCTAATTTAGATTCCATCATTTTGTACGTATAGTTGGAATTATTTTTTCAAATGTTCTTTACTTTGCATTTATCAGCAGTGAATTTCATCTGCAACCATATCAGCTAGACAATTCCTTTAAAAAAACAATAAAGCCGGAGAACAATCGACAAGCCTGTCTGGGTCCTTCAGCTAGTTCTTTGTATCCCTCGGGGGCACATCCCACACTTTGGGAAACATTGATGTAAGCATTAAACATTTCCTTTGGAATAACTTCCAAATAGGCATTCAGGCAAGGTTCCTTCTGCCTGTCCTTGGCAGCTATCCAGAGGAGAATTTAAAGATTCCCTGGCAGTAGGGGTTTCAGTCCAGCATCCACATCCCTAAAATCATCAGCAGAGATGACAGTATCTAAACCCACCTGTTGACAGTCTCAGTAAAAAGCTGTGGAATGAATGGACATGAAGATGGAACTATGTTCTCATTTTCTTTCCAGGACAGGGAGGTATGTTGGCAGGGGAGTGTCTAGAAAGCATGTCTGGCTGCTGTCTCTGATGGTTCTGTTCTGTGGATTAATAGAGGACTTCAAACCTCCACAGTGGTCATTTAAAAAGTGGCACCTTTTGTGAATATTATATTCCCACATAAACATTTAAGAACAAAGCCTAGGGGATAACCCCAGCATCACACCCATTGCATGCTCCCAAATTCTGCTTTCCTGCTTCCCCAAACCTACAGGCTTCCTGCACCTGTAGAACTGCAGCCATGATTTGCCTCTCAATTTGTAGATGTATGAATCCCCAACAAAGGTCCAGAATCATTCAGCTGCCCTAGGTGCCTAAAGGTTGAGCAATAAAAGAACTGGACTCAGGCACTTGAAAGCCACCTTAGCACCTGGTGCCGCATTAAGGAAAGTGACAGGTTCGTCAGCGAGGTGGCTTCCACCTCCACAGAAGCATGCCACCCCAGTTCACCACTCTCCTTATTACAAAGAGCTTAGACATGTCTAAGTTTATTTAACAGAGCTTGAGACTGGGATTCAAATAAAAGCAACTATAAGGGTTTGGAAACATAAGTTTACAAATAAAAGAAAAGCAAAAAATGCAATCTATAGCCTCTACACTTATTAACAAGTTTCAGAGTAGCAGCCGTGTTAGTCTGTATTCGCAAAAAGAAAAGGAGTACTAGTGGCACCTTAGAGACTAACAAATTTATTTGAGCATAAGCTTTCGTGAGCTACAGCTCACTTCATCAGATTCATCTCCCCACTGTATTTTCCACTGAATGCATCCGATGAAGTGACATCTTCCCTCTCACAGCATTGATGCTGAATCAACTGATGCACTTAAGGCTAGAGGGGCCATCATGATAATGTAGCTTGACCAACATAACAAGTACTCTTGGCTGATCCAAGAGTTGACTGTAGTTTACTATAAAACTCAGTCCATTTGAACAAATGGATGTCTGTATTCAGTAATTTGGACCACATTCAGCCAGTTGTTGAGCAATGTGCTAATGTGTTGTAAATGGTGCATTAGGTACCACCCAACAAAGTCACATTAGGCCTTACTCACCTTTGCGTTATTCCAGCATTAAACCAGTGTCATTCCATTTATGAAAATGGAATGATCCCAGCATGAAAATGGAATGATCCCAGCATAAAACTGGAATAACACAGAGATGAACCAGACCCATAAAGCTTGTCACTTTCCAAAAACCAAAACAAAAATACATGTTTAAACCCCTGTTTCATTGTAACAGGTTTCAGAGTAACAGCCGTGTTAGTCTGTATTCGTAAAAAGAAAAGGAGTACTTGTGGCACCTTAGAGACTAACCAGTTTATTTGAGCATGAGCTTTCGTGCCCCCAAGACGCTCTGGTTAAACTTGGATTATTGCTGTGCACATTGTAAGATGAGCTGTTGCCAGCAGGAGAATGAGTTTGTGTGTGTGGTTTTTGGAAAAGGGGGGGGGTGTGGGGGGGGTGAGAAAACCTGGATTAGTGCTGGAGGTGACCCACCTTGATTATCATGCGCATTATAAAGAGGGGTTTCAAAGGGGGATGGGCTGTTGCCAGCAGGAGAGTGAATTTGTATGTGTGTGTGGGGGGGGGGGGAAAGGGTGAGAAAACCTGGATTTGTGCTGGAAATGGCTCTACTTGAGGATCACTTTAGATAAGCTGTTGCCAGCGGGGGAGTGAGGTGGGAGGAAGTTTTGTTTCATGGTCTCTGTGTGTATATAATGTCTTCTGCAGTTTCCACGATATGCTATGCATCCGATGAAGTGAGCTGTAGCTCACGAAAGCTCATGCTCAAATAAACTGGTTAGTCTCTAAGGTGCCACAAGTACTCCTTTTCTTGTTTCATTGTAAATATTTCAGGTTACGAGTCCCACTTTGCAAACAAATTTTTTGTATTATGTGGGTCCGATTCTGCAATGTCTACTCAGGCAAAACTCTTAAAGTCAACAGGTATTTTGTCTGAATAATGGCTGTGAGACCAGGCTCTGAAGTGATTTCTTCTTCCTCTGTCATACCATACAGGGACATATAATAACCTGCAGTTATGTATCTCGTCACTTATCTTAGACGTTAAACCAATGTAACGTATTTCTTACAGGGGTAGTCTACATCTATCAGAGCTGCATGCTATAAATCTTAAAGCCCTAGACAATTGCTATCCATTCACAAAAATGTATGTTTGTTAACACATACCAAATCTTTCTGTAATACAGGCAAGTTGCAATGCAGGTAAGATTTAATCATGGCACATTCAATGGTTCTACATAGTTTCCAGGAGGTGCCCTGGGGAAGATCCCTGTCAGACTTGAACTGTGTTAGAATTCATAAACCAAAGGAATAATTTCTGATATCTACACACTTGTTGAATCCTCAGAGAACAAATACAATCCAGTGCAATTTGGCTTGTTATCTATGGTTTGTCTATCTAGTGACAAGATCATATCAAATGATTAGAGGACAGATTTCTCTCCTAATAAAAAAATTATGATTTACATTTATCTAGCACTTTTCATCCTGAAAGACCTAAACTTGCTCTACCAACTATGACTTCAGCCCAACAAAGGATTTAAACATGTTATATGCTTAACTCTCAGCACATGACTATTTCTGTTAACTTAAACGTAAGCATTCATGTGCTCAAGTCCTTTACTGGATCAGGGTTTAAGTGTACTAGCTTACATAGTATTCATTTCATCCACCACTAAACTGTTGCCACTGGTAAGGTGGACTGCATCAGCTGTTTAACACTGTGCAGCATCACTAGCCACCAGTTTAGGACAGAAAGTGAAGAGGAATTTAAGGAACCAGACTGTATTAATTACCACACTTGAACTTTGGCTAGGACACTGGGGCTAATGCTCCTACTATTATGAAGAGTGCTCTGTGCTAGTCAGAGCCTCAGTTATATACCTTATCCAAAGGGCAGTATTTCCAGCAGCATAATGCCTGCCACTACCGTGCTGGGACACTGTTTCCGTATTTATGTAGAGGGAAGAGAGCCACATACTGAATCATTAATCACTTTTCTTCCATTAGCCTGGATTCTCCTTGGTGATCTCCCTGCCACATAACAGACACACCAGACTCTCCTTCACTTGAGAGGTGTGATGAAGTCACTGCTACGACTCATTTAGCAAATAGACTGAATAATAGAAAAGACCTGGGGGTTTGCTGCTCTCTTCTTCCTGCATGCCCATGTATCTATGTGCCACGCCCACTAGCACTGATTTTCCTTGCTTGCATAGGTGTAAGTTACGCCCTTCATTTTAGTCTAACATCGGTTTGTAGGACTGAACATGTTAATTAGTGTCAATATTGCCTGATTCTGGAAATTTCCACAATTTCCAACTGCAGCTGGCTCAGAGATTCTTTGCCCTTCTGCCTTGGGGCTGTGATCTGCCCCTCCATCTCCTTTATTTGTCTCTCTCTCTCTCTCTCTCACACACACACACACACACACACACACACACACACACACACACACACACACACACACACACACACACACACTTTTTTCCTTTTATTCCCCTGCCCCTTTATTTTATTTATTTATTTATTTTTAAAACTCATCAGATTTTCTCAGATGATGTCAGCTTGCTTGATGCAGTAGAAAACACAGTTCAGGTTCCAGTTCCCCTGGCCTTTCCGCAAGACTCAAGGCAGTTCCAGCTTCTACCCTCTTGGACTGCTGCTGATAGGCATCCATGACCCTAGCAGCAGCTGTGCAGGTCCAGGAACCATCAATTGCTTTAGCATCTCTCCTTTCCTCTCCATCCATTCATCTGCTCCTCACCCTGTTGCAAGACAGGAGGCATCATGGTACGCACACACACCTCTTTATTCTACTGGAGTACACTGGCATAATTATGAATGTGTATGATTGCAACAGCCATTTGGAAAGTGTTTACACTGTATGCAAAATGCTAAAAAAGTTTATTGTTTTACCATTTTAAAAACACTATGCAGCACAAATCAGCTTTACTGTGTCAACAATATTAGAACTGGGCAATATTATACTTTTTTAAAGCATCCTAGGGTTAGGAGCATGCTGGCCCCTAGAGCTTGTTTTATAAATAATTGCCTTATTTTACTATCTAGTGCTGATAGTCCTCCAGTGCCTTCCCACAGTTCCCCTCAAAGGGTAGAAAAGTTATCCCACAATTGACAGGCATTGCGTACCCCTTGGTTCTTTGTGCTGAGATGCTCTAGGATTCTTTCCCTGTCAACTGTGGGAGAACTTGTGTATTTTTTTGCAGGGAAACTATGGGAAGGCATTGGAGGACTATCAGCATTTAAATGATTTTGCCTATGTCCTCATTGCAAAATAGGCAGGCTCCAACCTCAGCTTTAACCCCCGACACCTGAGTAAGCTAACCTAGGCTTAAAGCACCTCCAAACCCAGGTCAGAAGTTTTTCTGTATGGATGGCAGGGAGGGGTAAGGCTAAAACCTAAGTAAGAGCCTCAGTTAACGGTGTAGCGTAGACACCATGTGTGCAAGAACATGTTACCCTCCACTGATTGGCTATGCTAAAAAAGATACCCTATGAGTGTTTCTGTAGGTGACAGCTAACAGAGATCTTTGTTTTAGCTTAAGTGGTAGTAGCCTCATACTTTTGGAGCTAAAGTAACAGAGCTTTTATCTCAGCTGAATAGGTCTATGAAGTTTTATATTAGCGAGCGGAGAATATTGCCATTTTTAAGGTTCCAATCACAGTCCAATTTTAAGGCAGATTTAATCTTCCTTGTAAGAACCACTTCCTCTCCCTATTGCCCATCTCCCTATCCCCCAAGAAAGATAGAAATCTTTATGCTTTCAAATAATTAGGGTTAAGGCTCACTGGCAACTGGAATGTTTTTTGAACATTTTGATTAAACTGAGTAAGTATCTTTTGAGATTAAAACATTTTAAAGTGTCACCAGTTTGAAAATTTTGCATATTCTAATGTTTCTCTCTATCCTTAGATTAGCTCAATGCAATCACATTACACCACAAGATTTGAATTATAAACTGAACATAGATTTTAACATTGGTTTAGACAAGAGGCAGTTTTCAAAAGCAAAAACAGTAAAATGCGTAAGAAATTTCCATTACTTGTTCACTTGTCATGATTCTGTCAGTGAAACTGAGGAAAAAAAATATCACAGTGACTGAGAATATTTTCACCATGGAGCTCTGAATTGGCCAAGGCTACTTTCCAGAGTTAAAGGAAAGGTCAGGATCTGGTTTAATGATTCTCCTTCCTGCATGATCCACCCTTTGGTCTAGGGTGAAATGTGGTACAGGTCCATTTTCCTGACTGAGGAACTGAGTAGTCTCATTTTTTTATTATGCTGTAGCCCCCTTATACTGTACTGGTATATAATTCTCTGTTATACCAAGGACCCTTTTTGCTGCTTTGGCAGAAACAATCCCCTGAGAATATACCCTACATAAAAGAGCCTCACCAGCTGGCACAGACGATGCCAGGCCTGCTCTAATCCACTCCTAAGCTCCCCCGCCTCCCCACAAACACAAAACCACCACCACCTGCAAAGAGTACTGGGAACATTTATTTATTTATTTAGCGTGTGCAACCAGGTACCTTGGGAACACGTTTCTATATTTATAAGGCTATTCTCTGCTTCCCAGGTTCCACAGGGGACCTAGGGCAGCAGATCAAACACTAGAGCAGCCCACGGTAAATGTGTGTGCTTTTGTCAGATGTGCTTTGAATGAGGCAGGGCTTTGCAGAAGCCATTAAACTTGGACAGCACCACTAATTCCTTTAATTTAATAATCTGTCCAATCCCATTTATTTAAAAGTTTAAAAATGCTGTCTTACATTTGGCTACATTTTAAAAATAATTAAAGTTTCTGGGTGATATCAGAGGACTTGGCTATCACATCACTTATCAAAACGAAGCACTTAAAACTGAATAAACAACGATATCATTAATGTTACATTGCCCACAAAATAAACACATTATTCATATGGTGCCAGCAGATTTCAAAACCACCTTAACTCTGACTCAGAATCAGTACTGTTCTTTCTCCCAAAACATGAAGCACCATACAAAAACTTTTTGAAAAAAGAAACCTAACAATAGGGGTAGATTCTCAGCTGGGATAAATCATCTTAGCTCGTTGATTTTAATGGTGCTAAACTGATTTAGCCAGAGGAGAATCTGGCCCTATAGATGTTCAAATTAATTATACAGATTTTACTAATGTCACTCAGTAACCCTTTTTTAAACAAAGAATTTAAAGACAGTTCACACAACTTATGGAGAATCTTTTTGTAGGAAATGTTGTCTTTTATTTCGGTTCTACAGATGAGGCCTCCCCATGCCCTTCTCCCCCAGTTACCCATGACACAAATAAAGAAAGTGAAGTGTCTGTCCTTTATAACTAAGCAGACACATATCATTATAAGCGTGTCTGCTTTGAGGAAACCTATTTTTGCCTGCCCCTTATAACTGCGTCCATACTACGCCGAGTGCACTCTTCTACTTTGGGTTGCATTTTTAAATGAAATTCATGGTCAAAATTATGACAAATGAATTGCAGTTGCTAGTAAGGTCTCTCTAAGGAAATTCTACTGAACTGAGCCTGGCTGCCAAAAAGATCCTAATTGGCTCTTATTAATACCATCAACAATTCATGATTTGAGTTAGTAAAATGAACAAATGGCTGATAATTTTCTTTCCGAGAAGGCACATATTAAATTCAGTAACTTTGTAATGATAGCACAAACCTAAGTTAAATCACCTTTTACCACATTCAGTTATTGTTTCCTGTATTCTTAGGATAACGGGGAAAACTTCAATTAGTCATAATGATTTCCTGTCCCTCTATTTCCTCTTTTGGAATGCAAACAGTCAAATTACAGTCCTTATGATCAATCAAGGTATAATAGATGTGATGGGACTTTTGAAAGTCACAGTTCATCTTTCTGCTTCAGGATGATTTTCCTCACAAGCTCAGTGATGTAAGGTTTTATCTCTTCAATAGTGACAGTTGAGTCCCAAGCCTTTACTACTTTCCCATTAGGGGCTATCAGGTACTTCCAGAAGTTCCAGGTTGGTTCTTCTCCTGTGGATTCTGTGAAGGAAAAAAAAATACAAACAGAAGAGAAAACCACACGAACCAGTTCCTGACATTTTAGTATGATGATGTGTTAATTAGCGCCTTAAGGAAAGAAAGTACATAACATCAAGGGGAAAACATTAGGTTGATTATCAGGAAGGATTTCCTGACAGGGAGATATATTAGACTGTGGAGTAGTCTACCGTGGGAACTAGTAGAAGCCCAATCCATAAGACATATAGACAGGAGAAAGCACCAGAAAATATAAGGAATACTTGTGGCACCTTAGAGACTAACAAATTTATTTGAGCATAAGCTTTCGTGAGCTGAGCTGTAGCTCAGAAAAGCTTATGCTCAAATAAATTTGTTAGTCTCTAAGGTGCCACAAGTACCCCTTTTCTTTTTGCGAATACAGACTAACACGGCTGCTACTCTGAAACCAGAAAATATACCATTTGGAATAATCATGCACTGGCAGGGAGATGAACTTAGGAACAGCCATATTAGAGCAGACTAATGGCTCATCTAGTCCAGTAGGCTATCTCCGATAGTAGCCATTACCAGATGCTTCAGAGGAATGTTTCAAGAAACTCTGCAGTAGGAAATAACGGAATAACCTACCCCGAGGAGAAGTTTCTTCCTAACCCTCATTAGTTAGAGATTGGGTTATTCTCTGAATGACCTAACAGGTTTTCCCATAGCTCTAACCTCTATGATTCTATTTTATGAAATGAAAAAGTTCAGGAATGCATTTTAGAATAAGGGCAGGAGTTTCTGCCCATAAATATGAGGTCATAAGATAGGAGCACAGAATGTGCAGGTCCAGAGCTATACAAGCTTCATCTGGGACAAGGTTACATCTCTTGCCACTTCTGGGCCAAACCCCCATGTGGAATCAGACAGATTGCCAAGGTGCATGTGACAAGGTGTACCAGGCCCTTTTCTGGGGCACAGCTGGAGACCTCATGGTCCTTCCACGCTCTGCCCCAGAAAAGGAGAAGGGAAGCAGCCAATCGGAACACAGCAGGCTCAGATAAAGGGAGCTGCAGGGGCTGTATGCAGTGCTGTCCCGGACTAGGACCAGAGGAGTAAGGAAGGGTATTCCTTGCTAGAACTCAAGTGAGACACAAAAGATGGGTTCTAGTGGAAATGGCATTTGGTGAGGCAGGAGAAGAGTAGAGAACTTCAGCACTGAGGTAAAGGTGAAGAGGAAAGGGCTATGTGGGAAGCAGCCTGGGGAATAGCAGCAGCAACTACTGAAGGAAGCGAAGCAGTGTGTAGCTGCCATTTGTAGGGTCCCTGGGTTGGGACCTAGACAGTGGACAGGCCTGGATCCTGCCACTGGCAACGTGGCCAATGCCCTGAGAAGGGGGCATATTTTGTTTAGTAGCCCAAGCCCAGGGATGGAACTTAAAGGACTCAAGAATGGCTGAAGACCCCGCAGAGGGCCAACCATTTGTTGAACTTTATTACTCCTGTCCCCTGGAAGGGAGCTGAACTTGAAGGAGTGACCCATATGGGGCAATAAGAACTGTTATGGCAAAGAGTCTCCAGGGAGAAAGCCCCAGAGGTACTGCTCTATACCAGGGCAGGCATGGTCTTAAAGCCAGCCTAGAAGGGGCTGAGGACTGAGCACAGAGACATGGCTAAAGATTTTAACAAGGGCAAAGGGACAGGCCCTGTTTGGACCTCTTATCCTGGAAGGGGTTTGTTAATGCACATTGACTGTATGTCACTTGGTCAGAGAGCTGGACTAGTGAAGACCCACCTGATGAGGTTAACTGCTGAAAAGAGGTGGTGGGAGCAGAGAGGGAAAGTGCAGGTTTGCACACAACCGACAGGAGGCACTAATGAGAGGTGAGTGTTTCCTGTCACACTGCACTGCCAGGCTGATGCTGGTGACTGACCTTTCACGTTGCAGTGGTGACTGTACCACTCTCACAGCCTCATGCTACATGTGGAGCATTGGGGAAGGATGAGATTTGCAATCTGCATGTGATATGCTAGTGGCAGCTGAGACGTTATTGACATGAACTGTGACCGTATAGATCATTGTTGTAACCAAGGTTCTACAGTTGCACCAAATCTTGTACAAAGGAGGTCAAGTAAGGTGTCTATGGAAAGGTTGTAATTTGCTGGTTATGATTATGCTGTCTGTATGCGTGTATCATTTTTGTATTTGAGGTTATGAATATTGGCTATGTACTTGTATCTCAATGTGTTTGTTTCTAAGTAGCATCAGTGAAACATTTGGTCAGCTTCTTGAGAAAGGACTATTCTGAGTCAGTGCCCAATCAAGAAATACTTAACTGACAATGGACTTTGGGAGACGCCAATCCACATCTGAGCTTTCCTGGGAATGTTCAAACTAACATGTAAACAATGGCGTTGGCCTGCAAAAAGCTGAATCCATGGACATGTGATTTGCCCAGATGGCTACAAACTCCATCTAGTTGCTGTGATTTTGCACAGAAGAACAAAAGGGGTTTCCGCCCACACGAGAGAATATAAAAGGCCCTGGAAGCCTCTCTATTTTTTCTTCAGCTGGCTCAAGAGATGGCCTCTCCACCCCAAAGAGATGCCTGAAAGAAACTGGGACAAACGGGTGTATGAGTGATTGCAGGTTCCAGGCCATAAACTACAACGTTGGTCTGAAAAGGATTGGGCCCAAACTAGGAAGGCGTCTAGTCTGTGAAAAAAGCTTATTGGAACATTTCTGAGGGTGAGATTTACCTATATTCAGTTTCTCAATGTATTAGGCTTAGACTGGTGTGTTCTGCTTTATTTTGCTTGGTAACTTACTTTGTTCTGTCTGTTATTATTTGGAACCACTTAAATCCTACTTTTTATACTTAATAAACTCACTTTTGTTTATTATTTAACTCAGAGTAAGTGATTAATACCTGGGGGAGAAAACAGCTGTGCATATCTCTCTATCCATGTTATAGAGGGTGGGCCATTTATGAGTTTACCCTGTATAAGCTTTATACAGAGTAAAATGGATTTATTTGGGGTTTAGGCTCCCAGAAAGACTGAATACTAGGTGCTGGAAAAGTCCCTATTAACTGAGAAGCCCCTGGGCTAAGTGGATCTTAGTTTCTGTGAACTGCAGGGATGTGTGGCCCAACCTCCTGGTCTGTACTGAAGCTGACTGGTGTGACTAGCTCAGCAAAATAGAGTGGAGGGAAGCCTTTTCTGGCAGAGGGGTTTGTTCTCAGTGGTATCCCAGCACATCTAGTGACTGTCTTGAGGGAGTTTCTGTGACCCAACCCATCACAGCAGCTATCCTACCTGGTGAACCAGAACTGGAAGAGTGTGAAGTGACCTTGGAGTCTTTTTGCTTTCCTCTGCAGCGTGTGGGTGTGGGTCTCTTACCGGGATTACCTGGCTAGATCTCAATCATGCCCTTGTCACTGCTGGGGACTCAGGCATTGGTGCACCTTGGTCCCTCCTATTCTCTGCCTGTGGTACATAATAGTCTAGTCTCCTGGAGTTGTACTACTCTGGTCTAATTTTAGTTGTTGGGTTTAGTTTGTGGATGCTGGTTGGAGTTGGTGGCCTGTGATGTACAGGAGGTCAGACTAGATGCTCTGGTGGTCCCTTCTGGCCTTAAACTCTACAAAAAGAGCATGGGGAAGCTTCACCTGCAGGAATGTCAGCTCTGGAAGATTGCATGTAGCTGCCAAAAGTAGTACAAACAACTGTGCTGTAAGTCCCTGGGAGAGTGTGGAAGGAACACTGTTGCTGGGTAGAGGAGGTGAGACTCAGTGTGCTGTCATGTGATGGTGGGTTTGATTAGATTTATCTCATTTCCTAAAAAATTGGATGAAGATTCCAATTTCAGTTCAGTATATGAATGGTGTTTGGAGCATTCAACCAATGCAAAAAAATATAGTCTTTAGATAAGAATAACCTGATTTATTGAAGGCTTCTTAGCTGTCTGCCAGGAACCAACAAAAACTCCCAAAGACTCCTGTCCTAGCATGCATTGGTTCTTGTACAAATAGCTGGATGGGTTTTACAATTTGGTTGTTCCATATTCCTGGTGAGGAACATGGAAGGAATTTTTCCAGAAAATCACTATCAGCACCTGGTTGCACTGTTTTGTGAGTGAATGCAAAGCTTGTGAAAGTGAGGGGTTTGGTTGGATACTGAGGACCTTTTGCCTCCTCTTACCCTACAGTTCTGCTAATGCATCTGATCAAATCTGGCCTGATGTGCCCTGACACGAATGCTCTGGAGGAATGGTTGCTAAGTGGAGAAAACCAGGCACAAGTGCCCACGTTCATGACCCTATGATCAGGTACAGAGGGAATGTATTACACTCCCATGTACACAAACTTTGTATTTCTAGACATTCTGAATCCCTATTTGGATAGGCATTAGATAGGATTATTTAATAAATGTGTATGTGAAATAATTATAACAGGCGCATTTGCTATCATGAACACTATAAATAATCCTTATAAAAGTCTTGCCAGATCAGATGAATTCAATGCCAGCGACTTACCTCCTTAAATATAGCTTCTCTAGATATTACTCACCAATTAAATATTTGAAGGCAGCATTAGCACCAGCACCTGTGACGGCAGTTTTGCTGAACATAGGAAAGGAGGCACCATAAGTCTTTCGGGCAAAGCTCTCAATTTCTTTGTTACTGTCTGGTTCTTGCTGCCCAAATTGATTACATGGGAATGCCAGCACATTAAAATGATGCGGGCCAAGGTCTCTCTGTAATTGTTGTAGAGCTTTGTAGTGGCTATCTGTAAATCCACACTCACTTGCAACATTGACGACCAGAGATACCTAAACACAAGAGATTAAAACACACTGCATATCTCCGTTTGGCATGAGCTTCCCCCAAGGAGGTTTGACTGCAGATCATTCTCAGCAGAATAAAAATATCCAGGTTGAGAATCTTCAGTGAACTGGGATTGAGCATCTTGCTACTGTTTGAAACTGTTTCAAATTCTTTTGGTTATTTAGGGAGACTTAGTTTTTAATATTCACTTTATTGAAGTCAGATGTAGCATCCATGCTGAGAAAATACATTCTAAATTCCTTGGGGGTATTAATTCTGTTTTCAGAAAAACCAGCATCTCCTCTGTCCTGTCTCCTTGGCATTTTCTAAACATTCATTATAGTATAAACAATCCAGCACATGTAAAGAAATGACTGTTCAGATGAGGTTGTTTGGTGCATATTAATTATTGTAGGTCTTTCAAATGTTTTTAGATGTGCAACATCTTCCCTCTCACAGCACTGATGCTGAATCAACTGATGCACTTAAGGCTAGAGGGGCCATCATGATAATGTAGCTTGACCAACATAACATGGGACATTAAACTTCACTCTGTGATTACTGCATCAAGCCCACTAACTTGTGGTTATCTTTCAGAAAGCCATCCAGTCTCAATTAAAGACTCCAAGTGGTGGAGAATTTACCACTTCCCTTGGGAAGCTGCCTCAGTAGTTAAGTAGCCTTAAAAATGTGAATCCTTTTTCCAGTTGGAATTTTTCTGACTTCATCTTCCATCATCCTTGAGCTTCTGGACTATTGTATTACACATAATTACATTGTTATAAATGTACATTCTGTGGGCTACAACACTTCTCCCACATGCCACTGCCTTTGGAGCCCTGCTGTTGGGAGGATGTGCAGCATAGTAGGGCTTCACTTGAACAATAGCACAGCCTCAAGCTGTAATCATTGTTAAGCAGATTCTGCAAAGGATCCATGGTGGGGACCTTCCCCAGGCCTGATGTACCTTACACATAGTGCTCTACAGACAGATCCCTAACATCAGGAAGCACCCTCCACAGAATCTGGAGACAGAGCAAGATAGTGGTGCCTGTCCCCAAACCTCAGTAGAGCCACATCCAATGGTGCACCTGCAGGAGTGAGGAGGGGAGAAATGAGGCCATGTGGGAAGCATTCCCTCACTCTGTGTGTGTGTGTGTGTGTACACAGATCTCAAATATGCCAGTCGTAGAGGTAAAGAGAATATCGTGGCCCACTGAAATGAAGCTCTTACACCCTTTTTACATGTTTGAATAAGAAAGTTTGATCCTGCTCCCATTGACATGAACAGGAGTCTCACCATTGACTACCCTAGTTTGGGATTGGGGTTCAAAGTTAGGACGTGTGGAGCCAGAGTCAGTCTGGGTGTAAGCAGATCCAACTCTGCTGAAATCAGCTGAGTCACACATCTCTACACCGACCATGGCCACATCTGCCCATGGAGCTAAATTCTTCTCTTAATCCCACTGATTTCCATGGGGCTACTGAAAGCAGAATTTGTGCATGTGTTTCTTTCATGATCTGTACATGAACTCAGACTTCATGTATTTTTGTTAAATGATTTGAGTTCTCAAAACAGCCCTAAAATTCCAAATAATAGTGGAAGTTGTTATTAATGCGGGCTCCAAATATGCTTTGAAGATTTTTAAAAATATTTAATCCTTACAAAACATTCAGGAGATCTTAGGGTATTCTTGCAGCTGCTACAAGGGAGAACTGCAACTCGCTTCCTAAAATAACCCTCCTCTAATGTTTTCTTTGGAGGCAATTAAAACCAATTGCCATAGATCTTTCGGATGTTCTAATAATTAATTACAATATTCTGCACTTATGCAGTGCTGCATGTTATCTGCATAGTGCTACAAACTTTTTCCCTTTAAATAGCACTTTATAAATGTTAACCAATTAAATTCACCAGTTAGAATAATTAGAGAAGTTTCTTCTCAACCCGAAAATTTAATTCAAGTATATTGTAGAAAAGAGTTAGGATTCTAGCCCAAATCCTATTAGGCTTACACCTGTGCACCCCTACTGAACTCAGTGGGGCCATACAATTAATCTACCCTGATTTATATCCTGTATCTTTGAACCAAAGAGCTCAAAGTGTTGCACAAATTAATGTATCAAGTTTTACATGACCACTGTGAGATTGCGAACAGTGATTCTGACCTATGTAACAGAAAAAGGGAGTCTGAGGCACAGACTGGGGGCAGGTCTATATACTTAAGTGAAGCACTTAAGTGAAGCCACTCCTATGCTGATAGGAGAGAGCTCTCCCATAGGTGTAGTTAATCCACCTCCCTGTAAGGTGGTAGTTATGTCATGTGGATGAGCAGAGGGTTTCAGGGCTGTCAACCCAGCACCTTTCCTGAGCACTAAAAATTCACTCAGAGCCTTTCCTCCCCCTGCTATAAAATTCACAATGAAATATCATAGGCCAATCAATAAAGCACATCAAAACTTGGTTTAGTTGAAAGGGAAAAATAAAATATGATTGCAGATTGTACAATAAATATAGGGCAACAAATTCTTAGCCACCAAGAATTCATGGATGCCATTATATTGGACACTGTGGCCATTCAGAACTTCACAGCAGGAGAGAACCCAAGTTCTCCTGCACCAAAAGCACAGGCCCCATTCACTTGAGGGAGAACACCTTTAGCTGTTCTAAGGTTAAGGTCTAAAGCAGTAGTCCCCAAACTGTGGGGCGTGCCCTCTGGGGGAGGGAGGGTACAGCGGAATGTTTGGGGGACATGGTGGGGCCCAGGCCAGCCCCCACAAGGGGTGTGGAGGTAGCCCCAACTCTGCCCCAGCTGTGCTCCTGGTTCTGGCTCCGGGCTGCAGCTCTGGTCTTGGACCCCAGCCCTGACCACAGCCCCACTCCCAGCTGCAAACCCGGCCATGACCGTGGCCCTGTTCCCAGCTGTGGTTCGAGGGGAGTGTGTGTGGGGACGAGCTGGACGAGCACAAGTCCATGGGACCGGATGCGCTGCATCCAAGAGTGCTAAAGGAGTTGGTGGATGTGATTGCAGAGCTATTGGCCGTTATCTTTGAAAATTCATGGCGATCGGGGGAAGTCTCGGATGACTGGAAAAAGGCTAATGTAATGCCCATCTTTAAAAAAGGGAAGAAGGAGGATCCTGGGAACTACAGGCCAGTCAGCCTCACCTCAGTCCCTGGAAAAATCGTGGAGCAGGTCCTCAAGGAATCAATTCTGAAGCACTTAGAAGAGAGGAAAGTGATCAGGAATAGTCAGCATGGATTCACCAAGGGCAAGTCATGCCTGACTAATCTAATTGCCTTCTATGACGAGATAACTGGCTCTGTGGATGAAGGGAAAGCAGTGGACATGTTGTTCCTTGACTTTAGCAAAGCTTTTGACTCAGTCTCCCACAGTATTCTTGCCAGTAAGTTAAAGAAGTATGGGCTGGATGAATGGACTATAAGGTGGATAGAAAGTTGGCTAGATTGTCGGGCTCAACGGGTGGTGATCAATGGCTCCATGTCTAGTTGGCAGCCGGTGTCAAGTGGAGTGCCCCAGGGGTCGGTCCTGGGGCCCGTTTTGTTCAATATCTTCATAAATGATCTGGAGGATGGTGTGGATTGCATCCTCTGCAAGTTTGCAGATGACACTAAACTGGGAGGAGAGGTAGATACGCCGGAGGGTAGGGATAGGATACAGAGTGCCCGAGACATATTAGAGGATTGGGCCAAAAGAAATCTGATGAGGTTCAACAAGGACAAGTGCAGAGTCCTGCACTTAGGACGGAAGAATCCCATGCACCGCTACAGACTAGGGACCGAATGGCTAGGCAGCAGTTCTGCAGAAAAGGACCTAGGGGTTACAGTGGACGAGAAGTTGGATATGAGTCAACAATGTGCCCTTGCTGCCAAGAAGGCCAATGGCATTTTGGGATGTATAAGTAGGGGCATTGCCAGCAGATTGAGGGACGTGATCATTCCCCTCTATTCAACATTGGTGAGGCCTCATCTGGAGTACTGTGTCCAGTTTTGGGCCCCACACTACAAGAAGGATGTGGAAAAATTGGAAAACGTCCAGTGGAGGGCAACAAAAATGATTAGGGGACTGGAACACATGACTTATGAGGGGAGGCTGAGGGAACTGGGATTGTTTAGTCTGCGGAAGAGAAGAATGAGGGGGGATTTGATAGGTGCTTTCAACTACCTGAAAGGGGGTTCCAAAGAGGATGGATCTAGACTGTTCTCAGTGGTAGCAGATGACAGAACGAGAAGTAATGGTCTCAAGTTGCAGTGGAGGAGGTTTAGGTTGGATATTAGGAAAAACTTTTTCACTAGGAGGGTGGTGAAACACTGGAATGCGTTACCTAGGGAGGTGGTGGAATCTCCTTCCTTAGAAGTTTTTAAGGTCAGGCTTGAGAAAGCCCTGGCTGGGATGATTTAGTTGGGGATTGGTCCTGCTTTGAGTAGGGGGTTGGACTAGATGACCTCCTGAGGTTCCTTCCAACCCTTATATTCTATGATTCTGTGGGGGGTGGGGGGAGGTAGGGGTAAAGGAGCACAAGATAAAAAGTTCTGGGACCCCTGGTCTATAGCCTGCAGTTGGGCAGTTCTAATTGCACCTAATAGAGGGCAACGATGCACATACACAGTATAACTGATCACAATACAGTATTTAAAACTGGTCTCTACATCCTCCCTTAGTTTTCTCTCAGAAAAACAAACCCATAAAGCAAAAGTTGATTTTAATAATCCTTAATGGTTTATTGTGACAACAAGGCACAATCTAGGGAATCTCTATGCACTGGCATACAAAGTATGTTCTGGTGCCATCTAGCTAACTTTCAGGGTATCAACATATAGATACAGACTGAATGAACATGGTCTACTTGCTTTTTGATGCTCATTAAAAAAAATGATGTATTAAATTTGTGTCTGAACTCTGTAGAGGAGAATTGTATGTCTCCTGCTCTGTGGTTTTACCCACATTCTGCCATGTTTTGTGTTATTGCAGTCTCTGATGACGACCCAGCATATGTTGTTTGATTTAAGGACACTTTTACTGCAAATTTGACAAAACCCAAAGAAGGTCCCAATATGAGATTTCTAAAGATAGCAGCAGCACTCGACCCAGGGTTTAAGAATCTGCAGTGCCTTCCAAAATCTGAGGGACGAGGTGTGGAACATGGTGTCAAAGTCTTAAAAGAGCAACACTCTGATGCGGAAATTTCAGAACTCGAACCACCAAAAAAGAAAACCAGCCTTCTGTTGGTGGCATCTGACTCAGCTGATGAAAATGAATGTGTGTCTATTTGCACTGCTTTGGGCAGAACCCATCATCAGCACAGAAGCATGTCCTCTGGAACGGTGGTTGAAGTATGAAGGGGCATATGAATGTTTAGCATATCTGGCACATAAATACCTTGCAATGCTGGCTACAACAGTGCCATGCGAATGCCTGTTCTCACTTTCAGGTACAGTAATATTGTAAATAAGAAGCAGGCAGCATGATCTCCTGTAAACAAGTTTGTTTACATTTGTCTTGGCAATTGGCTGAACAAGAAGTAGGACTGAGTAGGACTTATAGGCTCTAAAGTTTTACTTTGTTTTTGAGTGCAGTTACATTAAAAAAAAATCTACATTTTTAAGTGGCACTTTAACAGTAAAGAGACTGCACTACAGTACTTGTATGAGGTGAATTGAAAAATACCACTATTGTTTGTTTTTTGCAGTACATGTATTTGTAATCAAATATAAAGTGAGCACTATGCATTTTGTGTAGTAATTAAAATCAATATATTTGAAAATGTAGAAAAAAATCCAAAAATATTTAAATGGTATTCTATTGTTTAACAGTGCGACTAACAGAGGAAGTAAAAAAAACCCACCCAGGGTCTGTGCCAATCTGACCAGGGGAGAAATTCCTTCCCAACCCCAAATATGATGATCAGTTAGACCAGGGGTCTCAAACATGAGTTATTTCCTGCGGCCTGCCATAGGCGCTGCGTCCACCGGCAGCCAAGCTCCCCTCACCCCTGGCCCCCCCTCCCCAAGCGCTCCGTGTCCCCGCTCCTCTGCCTACCTCCCAGCGCTTCCTGCCGCCAAACAGCTGTTTGGTGGCACTTAGGACTTTCCAGGAGGCAGGGGGGAGGAGCTGGGACATGGTGTGCTCAGGGGAGGAGGTGGAGAAGAGGCGGGACCAGGCCAGGGATTTGGGGAAGGGGTTGGAATAGGGGCAGGGAGCGGGCAGGGTTGGGGCGGGGTCTTTGGGGAAGGGGTTGGAATGGGAGCAGAGATGGGGTGGGAAGAGGCGGGGCAGGAGCAGGGCCTCATGGAAGGGGTGGAGTGGGGGCAATACTGGGGGTGGGACGGGTGACTTTAACCAAAGTAATTCTAAAAGTAAATCTAAAAGTAAATGCGTGAGGTGCATTCCTGAGTGTTTATATTTTATTAAAACCCCTCTTCGCATTAAAGTTTTAAAAAAGTTAATACGTTGACTTTTAATAGCATACTATATTACTCTTCATTTTTTTCATTTTTGAGTATACTTTTATATCGTTGTATGAAAAGGTTTCAGTGATGCGACCCTCAGGCCAATGTACTAGTCCTCATATGGCCCTTGTGGTGATTTGAGTTTGAGATCCCTGAGTTAGACCCTGAGCAAGTGGGCAAGACCCACCAGGAAGATACCTGGGAAAGAATTCTCTGTAGTAACTCAGAGCCCTCGCTATCTACTGTCCTGTCTCTAGCAGTTGGCGATGGGCCACACGCTATTGTAGGCAGTCCTGTCATACCATCCCCTCCATAAACTTATAAAGCTCAGTCTTGAGGCCAGTTAGGTTTTTTGCCCCCAGTGCTCCTCTTGGGAGGCTCCTCCAGAACTTTACTCCTCTGATGGTTTGAAACCTTCACCTAATTTCAAACCTAAACTTGTTGATGGCCAGTTTATAGCCATTTGTTCTGGGGTCCACATTGGTGTTTACCTTAAATAACTCCTCTCCCTTCCTGGTATTTTTCCGTCTGATGTATTTATAGAAAGCAATCCTATCTCCCCTCAGTTTTTGGTTAGGCTAAACAAGCCAAGCTCTTTGAGTCTTCTCTCATAAGGTAGGTTTTCCATTCCTCATATCATCCTAGTAGCCCTTCTCTCCACCTGTTCCAGTTTGAATTCATCTTTCTTAAACATGGGAGACCAGAACTGCACACAGTACTCCAGATGAGGTATCACCAGTGCCTTGTATAATGGTACTAACACTTCCCTGTCTCTACTGGAAATACCTCACCTGATTCACCCCAAGATCACGTTAGCCTTTTTCACAGCCGCATCACATTGATAGCTCATAGTCATCCTCTGATCAACCAATACACCCACGACTTTCTCCTCCTCTGTCATTTCCAACTGAGAAGTCCCCAGCTTATAGCAAAAATTCTTGTTGTTAGTCCCTAAATGCATGACTTTGCACTATTAAATTTCATCCCATTTCTATTACTCCAGTTTACAAGGTTATCCAGATCTTCTTGTATGGTGTTCTGGTCCTCCTCCATATTGGCAATACTCCCAACTTTGTGTCATCTGCAAATGTTATTAGCACATGCCCACTTTTTGTGCCAAGGTCAGTAATAAAAACGTTAAATAAGATTGGTCCCAAGACGGATCCCTGAGGAACTCCACTAGTAACCTCCCTCCAGCCTGACAGTTCACCTTTCAGTATGACCTGTTGCAGTCTCCCCTTTAATCAGATACTTTCCCACCTTTCAGTTCTCATATTAATCCCCATCTTCCCCAGTTTAACTAATAATTTCTCATGTGGAACTGTATCAAATACCTTACTGACTGATTAGACGGATTAGATCTGTGGCATTTCTTTTGTCTAAAAAATCAGTTATCTTCTCAAAGAAAGATATTAATAACTTTGTTACTACTTCTTGAATACAACAATTGAAACAATTGTAGAAAAATCTACAATTAGTTTCTATCATTTAGGCTACTTACTTTTTGTAGTTCACGAACCTTGGAACAGATCATTTAACTTTAGGAAACATCATAACAGCCCTTTCTTATCTTAAATCACATGTTAATCACTCTGTTAATAAACAAAATTCTGAGACTTCCTGCCTCAGGGGTGCAAGCTGGGAGCAGTCTCCTGTCTCCTCTGCAGAACTCTTTACACTGAACACTATATTGAACACTTAAAGATGATAATGTCATCGTGGAGAAACTAAATGAATTCTTTGCTTCAGTCTTCACGGCTGAGGATGTTAGGAAGATTCCCAAACCTGAGCCGTCTTTTGTAGGTGACAAATCTGAGGAATTGTCACAGATTGAAGTGACACTAGAGGAGGTTTTGGAATTAATTGAGAAACTTAACATTAACAAGTCACCGGGACCAGATGGCATTCACCCAAGAGTTCTGAAAGAACTCAAATGTGAAATTGTGGAACTATTAACTATGGTTTGTAACCTGTCCTTTAAATCAGCTATACCCAGTGACTGGAAGATAGCTAATGTAACGCCAATATTTAAGAAGGGCTCTAGAGGTGATCCTGGCAATTACAGACTCATAAGTCTAATGTCAGTACCGGGCAAATTAGTTGAAACAACAGTAAAGAATAAAATTGTCAGACACATAGAAGAACATAAATTGTTGTGCAAAAGTCAACATGGTTTCTGTAAAGGGAGATCATGTCTTACTATTCTATTAGAGTTCTTTGAGGGAGTCAACAAACATGTGGACAAGGGGGATCCACGGGACATAGTGTACTTAGATTTCCAGAAAGCTTTTGACAAGGTCCCTCACCAAAGGCTCTTATGTAAATTGTCATGGGATAAGAGTGAAGATCCTTTCATGGACTGAGAACTGGTTAAAAGACAGGGAACAAAGGGTAGGAATAAATGGTAAATTTTCAGAAAGGGGAGGGGTAACTAGTGGTGTTCCCCAAGGGTCAGTCCTAGGACCAATCCTATTCAACTATTCATAAATGATCTGGAGAAAGGGGTAAACAGCGAGGTGGCAAAGTTTGCAGATGATACTAAACTGCTCAAGATAGTTAAGACCAAAGCAGACTGTGAAGAACTTCAAAAAGATCTCACAAAACTAAGTGATTGGGCAACAAAATGGCAAATGAAATTTAATGTGGATAAATGTAAAGTGATGCAAATTGGGAAAAATAACCCCAATTATACATACAATATGATAGGGGCTAATTTAGCTACAACTAATCAGGAGAAAGATCTTGGAGTCATCGTCGATAGTTCTCTGAAGACGTCCACGCAGTGTGCAGTGGCAGTCAAAAAAGCAAACAGGATGTTAGGAATCATTAAAAAAGGGATAGAGAATAAGATGGAGAATATCTTATTGCCCTTATATAAATCCATGGTACGCCCACATCTTGAATACTGTGTACATATGTGGTCCCCTCATCTCAAAAAAGATATATACTGGCATTAGAAAAGGTTCAGAAAAGGGCAACTAAAATGATTAGGAGTTTGGAACGGGTCCCATATGAGGAGAGATTAAAGAGGCTAGCCCTTTTCAGCTTGGAAAAGAGGAGACTAAGGGGGGGATACGATAGAGGTATATAAAATCATGAGTGGTGTGGAGAAAGTGAATAAGGAAAAGTTATTTACTTGTTCCCATACTATAAGAACTAGGGGCCACCAAATGAAATTAATGGGTAGCAGGTTTAAAACAAATAAAAGGAAGTTCTTCTTCACTCAGCGCACAGTCAACCTGTGGAACTCCTTGCCTGAGGAGGTTGTGAAGGCTAGGACTATAACAGGGTTTAAAAGAGAACTGGATAAATTCATGGAGGTTAAGTCCAGTAATGACTATTAGCCAGGATGAGTAAGGAATGGTGTCCCTAGCCTCTGTTTGTCAGAGGGTGGAGATGGATGGCAGGAGAGAGATCACTTGATCATTACCTGTTAGGTTCCTCCCTCTGGGGAACCTGGCATTGGCCACTGTTGGTAGACAGGATACTGGGCTTGATGGACCTTTGATCTGACCCAGAATGGCCATTCTTATGTTCTTATATATTGTATCATATATATTGTACTATATATTGTGTTGAACACTAAACTGCCTGCCTGAGGCTTGCAGTTTGCAATGCCCCTCTGATGCCCCACCCAAAATCCATCTGGGGTTGATAAACAATTTATTCCAGGTGGCTACAGAGGAATAAAAATGTATAGAATTCTATGGGTATGTGAAGAAACGTGAAAGATGACCTGCAAAGAAAAAATACTTGTCATTTTTGCTTGATTATAATATACAGTATTTGTAAAGAAGGCCTGAAAGAATTTTGTCAATAAAAATGTGATTTTTTTAACATCTATTTAACTTCAATGACTTAACATTTTGGAGAAAGAAGTCTTTGCTAGCACAACAACTCCTTCAAATAACATGAGAGTGCTCACAATGCACATTTTGAGACCTTCCAGAGGATCTCCCACAAAACTAGGATTGTGAGATTTGAGGTAATAAAACAAGCAGACAAAAAAAAAATTAAAAATAGAAACCCTTTCATGCCTTCTTTAAGCATTATAAAGGAGCAAAAAAGGCACAAAACTATTTTTTTAAAATTATTAGCAGGTCATCTTTAAGTGGTTCTATTCTGCATTACAGAAGATTAAACAAGTTGATCTGTTTGCAGCATGTTACAATTTTCTGTATAAATAAGTCACTTTACTTTTTGTCTCACTTGTGCACTCAAATTTTAATTATTTAAGCCATTCATTATTTAGTAAAACATGTGAGTTTAATGTAGGCTTTCTTTTCTCTTACCCTGTCCTGGAACTTTGAATGTGAGTCAAGTGCACCATCTAGTGTACAGTGCAAACAATTAATCCTTGACTTTTCCAAAAATATTTTCATAAAGCTGCAACTTGCATTAGCCTTTGCTGGACCTTACAATACTAGACTTTCCTTCTTTTACTTAGAAATTCCAAGCATTCTAATCTTAAATTCAATATTGCAAAAAATATTACATACTGGTGTAAGTCATTTACACAGTATGGCTCTCTAGTGGATGGATCATAGAGAGGTTTATTAATCTACTACTGGCTTCAAGTTAACAGATGTGGAATTTTTAGCTGGGGCAGCAGAGCCTTGTATAAATCACAGGTCTTGGGTTATATACCCAACAATGACCTATCCAGAAACGACAAATTACACTGGTTTGCAGACTCATTATCCAAAAAATCCAGTGCTTTGTACAGTAATTAAATATTTTTACTTTATTTCTACACATAATACTAAATTCTCAGACTGCAGAGAGATCTGATTCATGCAGAACACCTAATGTTATCCCCAGCAGTAGAATAATACTTTGTATTTGAATACTGCCTTTCATTCACGATTCTCAAAACATTTTACTACCATTAATTAGTTTAGCTAAGTATACTATTGTGAGGCTTATGTATAAGAGGTAGGTAAGTGCTATAATACCTGGATGTGTATACTGAGGTATTGATGAGGCTAAAATTACACAGCAGAGAAGTGGAAGAGAGGGGACCAGAACCAAGAAGTGCTGACTTCTACATATGTGTAGTAGCCATTAAAAAACAGTGCCTCCCAGTTTCTGCTGAGTACAGTGACAATGAAACCAATAAGAAAAGGAGTACTGGTGGCACCTTAGAGACTAACCAATTTATTTGAGCATAAGCTTTCGTGAGCTACAGCTCACTTCATCGGATGCATTCAGTGGAAAATACAGTGAGGAGATTTATATACACACAGAACATGAAACAATGGGTGTTATCATACACACTGTAAGGAGAGTGATCACTTAAGAAGAGCTATTACCAGCAGGAGAGTGGGAGGGCCGGGGGGAGCGGGGAAAGAAAACTTTTTGTAGTGATAATCAAGGTGGGCCATTTCCAGTAGTTAACAAGAATGTGTGAGGAACAGTGGGCGAGGGGAGGGGGGAATAAACATGGGGAAATCGTCTGAGGAACGGGGGGGCGGGGGGGAATAAAAACTATTTCCCCATGTTTATCCCCCCCGCCCCCCCCGCACTGTTCCTCAGACATTCTTGTTAACTGCTGGAAATGGCCCACCTTGATTATCACTACAAAAGGTTCCCCCCCCCCCCAGCTCTCCTGCTGGTAATAGCTCATCTTAAGTTATCACTCTCCTTACAGTGTGTATGATAACACCCATTGTTTCATGTTCTGTGTGTATATAAATCTCCTCACTGTATTTTCCACTGAATGCATCCGATGAAGTGAGCTGTAGCTCACGAAAGCTTATGCTCAAATAAATTGGTTAGTCTCTAAGGTGCCACGGCTGCTACTCTGAAAAATGAAACCAATAAAACCTTTAAAATAAAATATGAGCTTTCCTTGTTTACCTCAAGATACAAATTTCCTTATTTTCTGATAGCTCTTTATGATTGGCTCACTGCACTTCATATCTAATATAGGTAGATCATATAATGCTTCTGTTTTATCCTAGATCTGAAGAAGAGCTCTGTGAAAGCTTGTGTCTCTCATCAACAGAAATTGCACCAGTAAAAGATATTACCTCACCCACTTTCTCTCTCAATGTCACAGATAAAGCAGAAGTAGGTTGCTTTGAGATGAAACAGACAAAAAAAGCTGGCATTTCATCTCCTTGGCTGATTCTCTTATAGCACTTCTTCACTGCCTAGGCCTTGTTTCTATGCACTTAGATGACTATATGGCAGAAATATCTAGCACTTATGTAATACATTTCAATGGTATCTGTCAAAGTGCTTTACAACAGAGGATAAATATCATCATTCATGGGGGAAACTGAGGCACGGAGAAGTGAAGTGAACTTGACCAATGTCACCAAGCAGGTCATTAGCCGAACGGACAATAGAACCCAGTTCTCCTAGTTAGCCTAAATCCAATCCATTGTACTATTCTGTGAAGGGAGACACATTAAGACCACATGTGGTCTTAAGAACGCAGATAACCGGCACTCTGTGAAAGCAGTAAAAGAGACATTCTCAGGAACATCTCTCACATCTCCTGGGCTAAAAATACTTTATTTATTTAAGGCAACCGGGACAAGATGGACCACAAGTTAACCCAACAGATTCCTAAGAAATACTGGGCCAAAGTCATCCTATGTGTAAACCCATTAGTCCTACTAACCATTTATAATGTATCTCCACCATTGCTTTGGCCTGGATGGAATGTTACACTTGTTCATGCATGTGAGATGCATGTCACACTGTAGTGGCTACAACCCACAGAGACTACTTGCCCTAACATTCCTACAGTAAAGAGGAGCCCTCCTTCTGCTCAAGTGGTCAGATCCTCTGTTTTTGGAGCAGGGGGTTCTGGGTTTTATCCCCGTGGATGACTACAAGGTCCTTGGGGCCACAGTTTATGGTGCGACAGACTCTAACCATGGAATCATTACCTACCTCTGAAAGAGAGTGCATGTGGATGTGTCACTAATGCCCAGCCACAGCAAGAGGATGGGAGATAAGGGAGATTTTCTTGTTCTAATCTCATTTAAATATTTGCATATGAGTAGTCAAGTTTCAGTTGGATTGAGAAGGGTGAGGCCCCCTACATGTGAGTCTCTGCTGTTCCACTCAGAATGGGGGTCTCCACTTTCATGGCATCCTTTCCTCCTGGCCTTCTCACAAGGAGCCCATGAAGGGCTCTCATGGGTGTAAGAACCACACTGAGGAACTGGATGGTCTTGTGGTGGGTGAGTGCTGGTCAAGGTGGGGACAGCTGAGACCAAGAAGGAAAGATGATGCTTCCCCAGTACTTCTCTGTGGTGAGGAGCCCTCCATTATGGGAGATCACGGGATTGGTCACCCCTAGAGAAAGTGCTAACTACTTAGCTACAATGAAGCTACAAACCCAGAGGTGGAGCAGGGGCATGAGATATGGGAATGGGCCCTGCAGCTCATTCTGCAGTGGGGCAAATACCCTCTGTCCCTTGATAGAATGATTTGTGCGGAGTAACTTTGGAGAAAGAAAAGGAGTACTTGTGGCACCTTAGAGACTAACCAATTTATTTGAGCATAAGCTTTCGTGAGCTACAGCTCACTTCATCGGATGCATTCAGCGGAAAATACAGTGGGGAGATTTATATAAATACATAAATTATATAAATTATATAAAATACAGTAGGGAGATATAAATCTCCCCACTGTATTTTCCACTGAATGCATCCGATGAAGTGAACTGTAGCTCACGAAAGGTTATGCTCAAGTAAATTTGTTAATCTCTAAGGTGCCACAAGTCCTCCTTTTCTTTTTGCGAATACAGACTAACACGGCTGCTACTCTGAAACCTAACTTTGGAGAGTTTTCCTCCTCAACTTCCCCCCAGGAGATTCTGGCTCTGCAAAACTGAAGCTGAAGAAGGTATTTGTTCCTTCAAAAGCTAGAGCTGCCACAGGTGCCCTGTAGACAAGATGTGCTCCAGTCAGAGCATTTATTGACTCTTGACAGACCCATTGGAAGAAATTATGGGAACAAACTATTGAAAAAAAGCCAACTATTGTATAATAACAAGCAATTTGATGGTATCCCATATATATTATGTCCATCTGGGAGAGACACCACATTATATATTTACACATTGTTACATATATATACTTAGACAAACTACACTTAGACAAACATTAATGTTTGTGCAGCATTTAGCAAGTTGTGGGTACTCCTGGAAACAAACAAATACCTGTGTGTGCAATGGATAAAATTCTCCTCTATGTTGCAGGCCAACGTGAGGCCTATGTACCACTTAAGTGCAATCTGAATTGGTGGTTGGGTGGGTTGGGAGCTTTGGTCAAACTGGATCTGGGCCTCATTTAGTCGAAATCTACCAAGGAGCTTCCCTTTTGAGCTTAGATATTTTTAACTCTTTTCCCACAATCCCCAACTTCAGCTCTCATTCCTACTGGCAAAAGTACAAGGATCACATATAAGTAGCACAATGACATAGAATGGAGTATGCAAGAATGCCCTTAAGTGACCACAATCCTTGCATGAAACCATGTGCAATCGATTCTTGTGTGCCAGGCATTTTCTCTGCAACAACAGTTTAGTAAATATTAAACTGGAAATATACATACTTTTAACAGCGAGGATAATTAACCATCGGTATAGATTATCAAAGGATGTGGTACATTATTTATCACTTGGAGTCTTTAAATCAAGAAACTCCCTGAAAAAGCACAAGAACAAATCTGCACAGACACACCCCTGGAACTCTGACCAGGGGTATTCTATCTGCTACCCAAGATCCATAAACCTGGAAATCCTGGACGCCCCATCATCTCAGGCATTGGCACCCTGACAGCAGGATTGTCTGGCTATGGAGACTCCCTCCTCAGGCCCCTATGCTACCAGCACTTCCAGCTATCTTCGAGACACCATGGACTTCCTGAGGAAACTACAATCCATCGGTGATCTTCCTGAAAACACCATCCTGGCCACTATGGATATAGAAGCCCTCTACACCAACATTCCACACAAAGATGGACTACAAGCTGTCAGGAACAGTATCCCCGATAATGTCATGGCAAACCTGGTGGCTGAACTTTGTCCTCACCGATAACTATTTTACATTTGGGGACCATGTATACCTTCAAATCAGTGGCACTGCTATGGATACCCGCATGGCCCCACAGTATGCCAACATTTTTATGGCTGACTTAGAACAACGCTTCCTCAGCTCTCGTCCCCTAATGCCCCTACTCTACTTGCGCTACATTGATGACATCTTCATCATCTGGATCCATGGAAAAGAAGCCCTTGAGGAATTCCACCATGATTTCAACAATTTCCATCCCACCATCAACCTCAGCCTGAACCAGTCCACACAAGAGATCCACTTCCTGGACACTACGGTGCTAATAAGTGATGGTCACATAAACACCACCCTATACCGGAAACCTACTGACCGCTATGCCTTCCTACATGCCTCCAGCTTTCATCCAGACCACACCACACAATCCATTGTCTACAGCCAAGCTTTACGATACAACCGCATCTGCTCCAACCCCTCAGACAGAGACAAACACCTACAGGATCTCTATCAAGCGTTTTTACTACAATACCCACCTGCTGAAGTGAAGAAACAGATTGACAGAGCCAGAAGAGTGCCCAGAAGTTACCTGCTACAGGATAGGCCCAACAAAGAAAATAACGGAGCGCCACTAGCCATCACCTTCAGCCCCCAACTAAAACCTCTCCAACACATCATCAAGGATCTACAACCTATCCTGAAGGACAACCCATCACTCTCACAGATCTTGGGAGACAGGCCAGTCCTTGCTTACGGACAGCCCTCCAACGTGAGGCAGATACTCACCAGCAACCACACACCACACAACAGAACCACTAACCCAGGAACCTAGCCTTGCAACAAGGCCCGTTGCCAACCGTGTCCACATATCTATTCAGGGGACACCATCATAGGGCCTAATCAACTCAGCCACACTATCAGAGACTCGTTCACCTGCACGTCTACCAATGTGATGAATGCCATCGTGTGCCAGCGGTGCCCCTCTGCCGTGTGCATTGGCCGAGCTGGGCAGTCTCTGCGTGGAGGGATGAATGGACAGAAATCAGACGTCAAGAATTATAACATTCAAAAACGAGTCAGAGAACACTTCAATCTCTTTGGTCACTCGATTACAGACCTAAAAGTGGCAATTCTTCAACAAAAAAACTTCATAAACAGACTCCAAGGAGAGACTGCTGAATTGGAATTAATTTGCAAACTGGATACAATTAACTTAGGCTTGAATAAAGACTGGGAGTGGATGGGTCATTACACAAAGTAAAACTATTTCCCCATGTTTATTCCTCCCCCCCACCCGCTGTTCCTCAGACGTTCTTGTCAACTGCTGGAAATGGCCCACCTTGATTATCACTACAAAAGGTCCGTCCCCTTCTTCCCCCCCCCGCTCTCCTGCTGGTAATAGCTCACCTTACCTGATCACTCTCCTTACAGTGTGTATGGTAACACCCATTGTTTCATGTTCTCTGTGTATATGAATCTCCCCACTGTATTTTCCACTGAATGCATCCGATGAAGTGAACTGTAGCTCACGAAAGCTTATGCTCAAATAAATCTGTTAGTCTCTAAGGTGCCACAAGTCCTCCTTTTCTTTTTGCGGATACAGACTAACACGGCTGTTACTCTGAAACTTATCTTTTTAAAAGATATGCTCTTGTTCAACCAGAAGATATTACACTAGATGCAGTAATCACCAGGTGAAATCTACAGTCTGTATTATGTAGGACAGACTAGATTATCCTAACAGGCCCTTCTGGCCATAAACACTTACAAAAAAGCACTATGAAATTTGGACAATACATCTCCACTAGATGGGGCACTGGAGTGGGAGTCAGGAGACCCTGGTTCTGTTCCTGGAGTTCTAACCACTGACTTGCTTTGTTACCTTGGACCAGTCTCTTTAACTCTGTCCCATAGTTACACAATACAGTACCCATATTGAGTGTTTATGGTCCCACATTAGATTAAACTTATTTTAAAGGTAGATTAGTATATTTGGTTTGTTCATAATAGCTTCCTTATGAAAGCACTATAGGGCAGAGTTAAAATATTTGGGTACTTTCACTGTGCATTTTCATTTCTTAACATGTGTGGATTATTTTTTAAAGTTTAACTTAACTCTGAATTTTCTGGGTTTCTAATTTGCTTATTTTTGGAATAATTACAACGTTCTTGTTATTTTTTTTCACTCTGAAATTACTGATATTTACTCTCAATCTTAACTTCAGTTTAACATTTTTTTTTGTCTGGAAATTTCCTTGTTTTCTTACTTTATTAATATTTTCATATATGAACACTAAACAAGAAACTAAAGAAAATGCTATCATGACATCTTTAATGAGTTAAAGACCGTAGCATCAACCTTAGGTCCTCCTCGCCAATTTTAACTTTTACGGCCAAATTCACAAGTACAGTCCAGCTGCCTTGTGCCACAAATAAGATAGAGCATACTGGCAAGTAAAGCCCGGTTTACAGTTGCTTTTCTCTCCACCATTCTAGCATGAAGAACCAGCCCTGATTTGCCTCAGTTTCTAAATGCATATGCTGACTAAGTTATTTCTTAACCTTTGAATATACATAATTGTGATAAATTTCCTTATGACTATCGTAATCACATTTCAAGAACTTGAGAAAAAGCGTACAGCTTTTGGGGAGACAATTTCATTTAGAAAAAAGAAAAGGAGTACTTGTGGCACCTTAGAGAGTAACCAATTTATTTGAGCATAAGCTTTCGTGAGCTACAGCTCACTTCATACTCCTTTTCTTTTTGCGAATACAGACTAACACGGCTGTTGACTCTGAAAAAAGTTTCATTTAGGACTCCCTCAGTAATATGTCAGTAAAATTTAAATTAATTGTTTTTAAACAGATCTGCTGTCTTGCCCCTTTCCTCACACTATCTTTAATGTCTATAATTTAATTGTAGATTAATATCATAATTTGCTTTATGTTCTCAGTTTCGTTTATTGATTATTATGGTGCATTACTTGTTATACTTCTTAAACACCATCCTCGTTTTTCCCTTCTGCCTTAAACAATATCAGCAAAAGTCAAGTCTTTCAAATGGGGAAATATCTTGAAATACAGATTTTTGCTTTAAAATGCCACATGCTTCCAATCATGGAGAAATGTTTTCATGATTAATCATAGACATAATAGAGTACTATGTATAGTGAATGAACGGCAAGCAACCCCGTGTGCCACGTATACAGAGCAGCCTGCCCAAGAACAGAGTCACACACACAGGGGTTAGATAGCAAACGTTTTATTAAAAGACTGGAGAAACCTATGGAACGATATCAAAGTAGACATGCAAGCAATACTCCAGATCCGTTACACAAAATGCACAAATGAGACACTATAAACGTGCATGCATGCAAATTAATGTACAATCTCTGGATCCCCACTCCCTTATGCAAGCATGCAAAGATGGGCTGGTTAGTTATAGTCTGCATGAGAGCAGCTGCTAATCTCCCTGCAAACTTACCGAGCCTCTGTATTTCTCCAGAGAGACTAGTTTGCCCCTGATGTTTACCAGTTTAAATGTATAAAAATCGTTCTCTTTCTGCTGCGAGGCGGCGAATGCTAAGAAAAACAGCGCGGCTACAGCAAGGAGCATGGCTAGAGGGATGAGAAAAACTCTGAAGAAGGAGGAGGAAGCCCTGTGCTCCACACTGCCCTCAGGATCTAGCATGCTGCAAGACAGCTGAGCATAGTGCTGCATAGACCACTTGCACAAATCACACAGCACTGCCGGAAAGAAAGAGCTGTTGCAAAAGGGCTTGCAACACTGGCTCTCTCAAGATCTGGGAGCGTGACTGTGTCACACAATGCTCCGAGGGTATGCAATTTCCAGGAATGTTGGGGGATAAAAATATTTCACAAAAAAATTATTGTGTGGTGTAATAGTAAATAAGGCCAGTTGTAGGTGCATACATATAAATGTCAGGCTCTGTGCTGGTCCTTTCAACTCAGCTAGCATTAGTAGAATGACTACTTTTCAAAGGGAAAATGGGACACTGGGTGAGGCTAGCCCAAGCCCTCACCTTCCTCCCTCCCCCCCAACCGCTGCGTGGGGCTAACCCGAGGCTCCCCCCCACGCCTAAGACTCCCCACACCACCACCTGTGCAGGGCTGACCTGAGCCGCTTGCCCACGGCTGCCCCACACAGCTGGCCAGAACCGCTTGCCTGAGCCCTGCCTAACCCACACGTGAACACTTCTTCCCCCCTGTGCAGGGCTGGTGTCACCACTCCCCCCTGCACGTTTCTCTGCACCCCACTTTTTTACAGAAGTGGGCATTTGTCCTGCTTGCTTTTGAACCCTTATGTGGTTAAAACATCCCTCATTAGGCCTCTTTGAGCTCTGTGTGGCGGAGCAACTTCACCAAGGAGGGGTTAACGGTCAAGTCACTTATTCAACCCCTGGAGTCTGGGGGCTAGCAGGGTTTTCCAGGTAAAAACGGAGGAGCTTGGGGCTGGAACTAGTAACTAGGGTTAAACAGTGAGTTTGGCACGAGAGCCTTGAAAGAAACAGCAAGACACCTACTTTAGGGCCTTACAAGAGATTTCTTTGCTAAAGGGAGTTGCCTGTGTGCCATTTATTTTCACCCTTGTTTGAAGGAACTGGACATGTGTACTTGTAAATAAATTACACCAAGCAAATACTTGACTCCATGTCACCAATTTCTGCTCCAAGGGGAAACTGACTTGCTATGTCAGGAATTCAGCTACTCTTTGGCAAAGGGGGAAATAACCTGTAGTGTTTTATAATGAGTAAGGTAATAGCATATGTACAGTATATTGGAAATTGATCCCTTGAATAGGAAATTAAATTCTGTAATCTAGTAATTTGTTTTCACTTTTGCATGTAGTTTTGCAAATTTTAGGGGTCTACATTAAGTTTGGATAGGTAATGTAAATAGGTGAGTGGGGCAGGATTATATGCCAATGGAGATCTAGCTGAAACATTTGTTTCCTATGTTTTGTGGGATGTTCCACATCTTTGCTAAATCACGCTGCCTGTTCTACTTCCCACCAAACTGAGCTATGTTCCACAGATGAGTGAGAGAAAAAAAATCCCCCTCCCCCCCAAGCAGCCTAGGGAAAGGTCCACTGAGCTGGGAACCAGGAGTTCTGATCTCCCCTCTACTGACTACTGTTATATTTCTATGCACTTGTGATCTTTCATTATTGAGCAAAGGCTCCTGCCATAGAAAGCACTCAGGTATCATTCCCCTGTTTTACAAATAAGTTAACTGAGAGGTTTCATACAGTCATTTCAGGATAGCTGGGAATGGAACCCAGGTCTCTCCTATTACTTTGGAGGGAATTCTGTGCCAAAAAATTAAGCACACATTTTAAAATTCGGCCGGGGGAGTGGGGCTTGATGGGGTCCAGGTGCAGCTCGTTGGGGGATCAGTGGGGTGGAGGTCTGGGGGGCTCAGAGGGTCCAGGTGTAGGGGGATAGGGCTTGTCAGGGTGAAGGTTCGATGGGCCTGCTTAATGGGGGCTCCTCAGCTGATGCTGAGGGGATGCCGCATGCTGGGCTTCCACTTCTCCCATCCCCTTTTCTTCTCCATTCCCCTCCCCTCACTCCCACATACACCCCTGCCCTATTCCACCCCCTCCACCCCTTCACCACTCTCCCCTCCCTTACCCAGCCCCACTGCGGGCACTTCCTGTTGTACAGAAAACAGGAAGGCTCGCAGCACACAGAAGGGGAATACGACGGGCACTAGGACCCAGGAGACGGTGTTCAGCTGCAGAGTCAGCGGAGTCCAGAGGCAGCCTTCTTCAGCTGGGCAGCTCTGCGCTTGCAGAAATGAGGCGGGGGGGCAATGATAGGTAATTCAGTGTGCCCCCCCATGCCTCGCCTCTGTTTGGAGGGGGACAATCCCCCCCCAAAACTGTGCCCATGGTTGATCGCCGCTTCCCTGCCGTTTTCTGCAGGGAAACACAGAAATTCTGCCGGGGGGGCGGCGTTTTGTGCAGGCACGCAGAAACCCCCCAGGAGTATCCGATGGCAAATATAATCTTATCTATTTTGTCACATAGTCTTTCAGTACAAAAAGTGAAATATATTATCCTCGATACGTTGTCTGTAACCACTAGACCATACATCACTGCCTTAACCCCCAGATCATAGCCTCTTCCAGAGCCAGGAACTGATCTGAAGATTCCTGATCTCAAGAATTCTTGTGATATTGAGCAAATAGTTGCGTAACCTAACATCAAAGTATGCCAAGTTCCCCTTTAGTGACTGGTCCATATAGAGGACAACAGTTATACCCTTCATGCAAATGGTCATGGTTTCTGCTGGTAATCTGAAGATCCAGCATTCAAACCTTACTTTTACCCCACGTAAAGGTCTTTTTGGTTGCACATTTGGTTTTCCTGCTTTTTGTTTTTATAAACTCTCTTTAAAAACAATAAAAAAAATCAACTGGTTTATTTGAGTGAGAATATATCCTTAAAAAGAAGTTATATATTTTTTAAAAGTTATAATTTGTCAATTGTAGCATGTACAACAAAATAAAGGTGGTCCACATTTTTATGTAATTTCTCACATGTTGATCACTTCTTTCACCTGTAGTAGGAAGAGAGCCTGAGACATAAGCCCTTGTATCAGAGGCCTAGTATGAGGCCCGAGCTAATGTAGTGGTCAAAGCTTTGCTGACATAAAGCAAAGTCAGGTTGTGAGCAAGAGGAAGGCCCTGCTCACAGAATCTGGCAAGAACACGGCTGATACTGCAAAAACACACATTGCTAAGAGGTGGTAGGCTCAGAGCATTCATGCAAACACACTCCAGAAGAGTGGTACCAGAACACCTCAATATCAACACGTTCCCTAAAGATAACAGGAACGTGCTGACCCATCCGAAAGATAAGGTCAGAATGATGGATAGAGATGTTTTGATTGAATCAACATGTACAAGGTAATGGGTGGTAACAACCCATGTCAGGGGGCAGCAATTGCCAGAGGGGCAACATGTAACTTGTTTGTATTGGGGTATAAAATGAAGTCTCAGAGGGAATGTCTTTGGTTGGCCTAGGGGATAAGGGAAATTTCCACCACTAACTGAGCTAGTCCATTGCCATGGGCATACGTGTTAGTGTACCTGTAACCACTGAGCCAGGCATTAGGACCATGCTTCGTTGACAATAAACCTGACCAAGTTCTTTTGCTGTGGTTATTGGGCAGTTTGATCAAGGAGCTGGGACAGCACACAGAAAAAACACACACAGATGCAGTAAAACATCTAACTACATCAACCACAAGCTTGTCTGAAGGTTGAGAGATTTGCATTTAACTGGTCATTTCCAGACTTCTTACATGTAAAACTTTTTTTTTTTTAAAAGGTGTAAAATTTCAGTAAAGAAAGTCACATTTAGGTGTTAGTAGGACGCCATTGAAACACACTTGCAACATTAACATTTTTAAGAGGGTTTTTTTGGTGGGGAAATTTCCTTCTTTTGTAGAACTCTGTCAGAATAAAATTAAATATTATTATATCCATTTTACACTGCATGAATGAGAATAATGTTCTGTCCTGGCAGTGTAGAAACCTTAAAATGGACTGCTACTTTAAGGCCTGTTTACTCTGCCAATGTGGTGTAAAGCAGCCTTAACATAAATGAAAATCAGTAAGAATCTATACATTCTGATAGCTCTCAAGAGGCCCACCAAAGTAGGGCTCCCCTACTAGAGACTTTGAGTCCATAAGAAGTTTTGGGGTAGGGATTGAAAAAAGATCCATGGCACTGGGATGGAGGATAATGGATGGTGTAGGGGAATGCAGTGGAAGTCTTTTATCCACAATGAAAACTTTAAGCATGTTAAATGTTTAAATGTGTAAAACCTTTAAGGTGGTTAAGACTCCACCTTTCTTGTTTGCCTCTGTCTCCCTTCAACTCGCTCCATGTCTTTGAGCTCCTGCACACTCTTCACCCCCTCCCCCCCGTGTCCTGTAAAATGACATGTCCAGTAACAAGCCAAACTGAAGGAGGATCTATTTCTTTCTGGGGAAGCTAGAGGATATTGACACATCAAATGTACAATGGTAAAACAGATTATACTTGAAGTGGCAGGTTGAAATCTGGGTTTGGGAGCTGACTCACAGAAAAGCCTTGGCTGATCTACAGAAAGAATTTCAGATGTTCTTGGCCTCCTACCCAGGCAACAATCCTCACCCTTTTTCAACTGCGAGTCTCAACTGCACCAGGAGGGAGCACATTAGCTTGTACGGATCATGCCATTTTTACAATGTATTTTTTTTTGCATCTTGTCAAGAGCACATCTTGCCAGTGTGTGTAACATTCAATAAAAGTAATGCAGTTATTTACTTAGACATATAAAGTCTAAAGCAATGTGCTATTTCTTCTATTAGTAGCATACACTATTTTCAAGAGCTTCCTCTGAATCTCTTGAACGGTGCTACATTGATCCTTAATTCCCCTTTTTCTCGGGAGGCCTCCTTCAGCTGTTATTAGTTGCCAATGCCATAATCGCCTGCTGCTCGTGAGGGGCAGCGCTGGTTCACCCAGAGATTTTGAGCTACCTAAACATCCGCCCGCTTCCCTCAGTGCAATGCCAAGGGCGGGCCCCACAGGCCAGTCAAGCCCCTGGCGAGGGCTGGGAAGCGGCCGCCAGGCTGTAGGGGCCCGGGCCCAGGCCCAGCTGCAGAGAGGGTTTTACGGCCAAGGTCAGGCGGAGGCCAGAGCGGTTTCGTGAGGCGGGCGGGCACCTTCACCCGAGCAGACAGCAGGGCCTCAGGCAGAGCAGCAGGGCGGGGACTCCCGGCAGGCCCCACTTGGCGAAGCGCTCGTCGGCCTGGGACAAACCCCACAGCCGGCTGCCACGGCACGGCAGGCTCGGAGCCACCTGTCCCGGGCTGGGGAGCGGGGGTGCGAGGCCAGGAGAGGCGCCTCCGCGGGGCTGCATCGCCAGGGGCCCATCATACGCCCGGCCCGCCGTTTAAGTCCCTGGGATGGCGGGAGGTTTCTCTGCGGCTCAGCCACGCCCCCTTTTCCCTGCAGTGGGGGGTCAGGGTCTGCCCCGCCTCGAGCCCCCCGGGGGGCTGGGGGCGGGGCAGGGGTTGGAGGTGCCGCCACCCCCCTCCCTCCGGGCAGGCGGAGGTGTGAGCCCCCTCCCCCCCACAATGCAGTGCGCGGCGCGGCTGACATGGCGGCCGGGCCGGATTGAGCCGCTCGCGTCGGGGCCTCCAGCAGCCAGAGCCGGGCATGGGGGGGGCGCAGCCTGAGCGCCCCTAGGGCAGCAGCCAGGTACCGGGCTCGGGGCGTAGGGGAGGCTCCTGGGAGCCCCGAGGCCTTCAGAGGCGGCCGCTGCTCCCCTCCCTGCTTCTGGGCTCTCCCCTCTGCTGGGGGCGGCGGCTCCTGGGGACCCCCCCGCCCCCGGGCCTTCCCCGCCTCTTCCCGCGGGGGGGGGCCCTGCTTACCTGGCACGTTCCCTTCGGCGCTCTGCTCCCGGTGCCCTCCTGTGGTGGGACTCGTCCCGCCCAGCCCTGCTCCTCCCGCTGGGGGGGCTCCGCAGTTTCTCTCCCTGCTTCTGGCCTCTCTCCACTTGTGAGGGGGAGGGTGTAAATCCCTATGGAGGGGGCAGGTGCGGGCCCTGAATGCTCCCTGGGGGTGGGAGCCCGGGGCGGGCCTGTCGTGGAGGTCCTTGGGTGGGAGGCATGACAGCCAGGTACACAGTCTTAGCAGCGCTCTGCCTTTCCCCAGTCCCCTCGATCCAAGGGGGGCAATGGCTGGCGAGAGGAGAGCAGTAGCCCGATTCTACAGCTGGGGAAGCTGAGGTGAAACCACTTGCCCGAGTTGACACCGGAAGTCCATCTCAGATCTACAACGCAAAAAGATCTCCCAGCTCCTGATCCTTGGCTATAGCCACGGTGCTATACTTCATGTTTATTAATAGATTACTCTTTTGCAGATATGTTTTCATATCCTGTTCAAGTGATTGTTTTCCTCCTTACTTCACCTAAATGTATGTTTGAGAAGTAACAGAATTGTTCATGTTTCACATTGCCGAAGAAGAATCCCTCCCCCCTCCCATTGGCCATTCTTCCTTGGGTAGATCGTGACAGGTGAAAGGGTGTGTGTTTCAGTCGTCTTTGCTTAGCATGACAGAATAGCCTTGTTAAGATGCAAGTTAATGTGTTTGAAGCTGTATTAGCAGGCCATGTTGCAGTCTGGGTTCCCCCACTAGACTGTAACCCAGCCAGTGAATGCAACTTCAAACTTATTAGCCTGCATCTTAACGTGACTTTTTAGTTGTGTTAAACTAACTCAGTTGAAAAACACACACTTTTGTCCATCAAGACAGGGTTTTCTTGATTTTTAACCTCCATGGTAATTCATTATTTTAATGTTACATTTGGAAGATAAACTGTCAGGGGCGGGCTTTATATGGTTTGTAAACTGGCATAATTCCCTGCTTTCTTCTTAGCCAGTTGAAGTGTTTTTAAATCAGTTTAGGATTTCCCCGTGTATTCTTTACTATCCTAGGAATCTTAGTGACAGTTACTGCACTTTGGTGCTACTTGTAAGGTTTTAAGAATCATATTAGCTGTTTCTAAGTCATGTACTAAAGTTTTGGGGGTAATGGAGTGGAAGGGATCTTTCTTTCCTAGAGTATGTAGTCATCTATCCTACAAGACCCCAGTATTCCTTGGAAACTGTACACAGGGATCACTTTAGCTAATCTTTTCCTGCCCTTGTGTTGACTTAAAATGGGTACAAATGCAGCTGAGTGAATACATGCTTTTGCCATATGTAGAGGATTTGTCAATTGGCTGAAAATGTCAGGTTACTTTGAGCCTTCTTTTAAAGAGGTCTCAAAAGTAGCAGTAAACACTGAAGATAAGGCAAAACAGGCAGATGTAGACTTATTTTCTGAAATATTGAGTTAATCATTAGAGAGGGACTGTCATACTAGGTACAATATTAAATTATATTTAAACAGGGATTTAATAACCTTGCATGTGCTGTCTCACGCTACTTCCTGCTGATTTGGGTTCCTGGACAATATGCATTAGATCCAGGATTCCTCCCTTCTGTTTGAATCTACTGAGAAGTCATAATGTTTCCAACTTTCAGTGAGACTTGTGCTCCTAACTCCTGTGGGTGCTTTTGATAATCCAGCCCTACATGGTTATGACATTATTTCCATGATAAGGAACTACCCAATCACAGAAGTATGACTTAATTGCAGCATCTGGCAGAAGAAGCTACGTTTTATTAAGGAAACCTATCAGATATAATTCGCAGCATTTGTGTGCGTGTCCTACCAGGTGTAATTTGTAGCATTTGTGTGCGTGTCCTACCAGGTGTAATTCGCAGCAGTTGTGTGCGTGTCCTATCAGGTGTAATTCGTAACAGTTTGGAGGAAGAGATCTCTTATCCAAACATCTCAGCAATTCCACCTCCTGCAAAGTAATTGCTTGTTGTATAATAGTTCTGCTAAACCTACCCCAGTATGAAAGTCCCCCCATAAAGGTGATTTTTCGGGTGAAATTATGGCTGTCCAGTGCACATAGGAGGAGTGGAAACAGGGAGTCCCTTTCTCCACATAGTGTATCTCCAAGACCTCCATAGGAAGGAGCCATGATTTGGCTGTCAGCACTCTGTGAACAAACACCTGGAAGGAAGGTGCCTGCAGTACAGAATTACTCACAAGGGGTATCTGGATAGTTGGGGATAAGGCCAGGGTGGTCTTGTTCTACCTGTGCAGAGAAAAATGCATGGAGATCTGATTTGGGAAGAGTTTCAAAATGGGGGTGGGGCACAATTTGCCAATGGGCATATTTCCCTTCAACATCCCTGAAAGCAAAACACCTCCAGCCATCGCCTCTTGTGAGCTGGACTTCCTCTACTCTGTTGTGGCTTTGCCTGAAGAATAATAATTTTGCTTTTTGTAGTCACAGTGTTCTTTTTATAAGCCAGTGCAAAATCTTGCACAGCATTAGTAGAGCCTAATGTTTTCTAGTATTGGAGTATTGGTCTTTGGTATTCTTTTCTAAATTTCAAAGTTTCTTTATATTATCATTGTCCCTGTCCCACTGAATGAACTGTAGAAGAGTTTAGCGTAAATTACTCACTACACACAAATTAAAGTCCTGATCATGCCACTGGCTCATATGGACCCAGTTGCAGGATCAAAGTCTAATGTATTACTCAATATTTATACTGTTTTTTACACATTACCAGTCAATGTACTGATATAACCTAAACTATGAGTTGGTGATAGTCACAAATTCTGTTTAACTTGTGGATAATTCAGTAATTATCTCTTGAATTTTGCAGTATTATAATTTACGAAGTTATTATACACTGTCCTTTGACCTTAATGATCTTGTGAGTAAACCCAGTTTTTTATTCAGAATCACACATGTACAATTGTATACACAGTACATGGTTTCTAATTAGCCCCCTTTGGCTATGATGTTACAACAAACCTATACTTGAACTAATTTTGTCTGCAAATGAAATTAAATCAATTTTCATTATGAAATCAGCTATCTTTTTCTGTTACAGTGAGGCTGACAATAATAGCTGATATTCCTAAATGCAGCCATTGTGAAGCAAGGCTGAGGTAAAAGCCTTTTATAAAAACTATTTTTTAAATATAAAATTGACAGTGATAAGTAGCTTCAGAATTTCTTTCTTGACTGAAATAAGTGTTGGTTTGTGAGACTACTATCAGTAGTTCGTTTGCAGACTGCCAAGACTTGGTCTGTATACTGAAGTGTTTTAACATATTCTCGTCACAGCTTTTCTACCATACAAATTCCTATGCCAAAAACATCTCAACTGCTTACAGTTAATTCTAAAGTAATCCATAGTTTGTGGAGTGCTTTGAAGATAAAATGCTGTCCTGTTTAAGTGGTGTGGTAGAATGCATTCCTGTAACTTATAAAATACATACATATTTTACTGGAATTATTACAATAACACTTAGCACTTACAAGGTCTGATCCAAAAGTCAGTGGGTCCGACCAAAGTCAGTGGGTCCACTGATTTTAGTGGGCTCTGGATCAGGTTCATAGTGTTTTTCCATCTGCACAGTACCGTAGCAAGGTGAACTGTAACTAACATTCACAACACCCCTGTATGATAGGGGAGTATTTTTAGCTTCATTTTACAGGTGGTGAAACTGAGACTGTGACTTGCCCAGCTGCAGTGAGAATTGTTATCAATGCAGGAATTAGAATTTAGGAGTCCCTGGCTCTTGGTCCTGTGCTGAGACCACCCCCGTCCCCTCCTCTCTGACTTGTTCGTCTTTACCCAGTATGAAGAATGACAGCTCAGAAAAAGTATGTCTTTGCAAATAGAAATAGCTTGTAGTAAGCATATCTTGTATATGATGACTGTCCTGTATGTTTTAGAGATTTAAGGAAATAATCTTAATGCTTGTACCATATCTAACTGCTAAATTCACATCAAGCAAATGCCAATAGGCAGCTGTATAATGCAGATATAAAGCATTTGACCCATGCTGAAACTTTGCATGGAATATTTTCTATCAAAGTCTGAACTTGGAACAACACTGCCAAAACTATTTGTCCTTAGAGTTAGGGTTGTAACCCTATTAAAATCATAACTTCTTACTGGATTTGTTGTAATGACAATCTTACACATAACACGTTGTGCACATTGCATTCTCTTCTGCTCTTCCTGTTTGATTGGAGTAAGGTTCTTGTCAGTTTTTCAGTATTGGTCTTTCTCATAGAAACAGCACTGTAATGTGTTGTCCTTCAGCATTTACATTCATTAACTAAAAAGTACCTATGTCCTGGGTTTATTGGTGGTGGGTCCTTAAATCTAAAGAGCTGCAGTCTCCAGTAGCCACTGACAATGCCTCTTTGAATTTTAAATCTCCTTAATTTTGGTTTCATAACATAATCTAATTATATGAATGGAGATTTAACTGCTCTCAACTATAGGATAAGAAATACTTTCTTGTCATAAAGTATGATAGAAGCGTGAATGGTTTGTATATGCACCCAGGCACAAGTGTAGACTAAGGCTATATACAGTCTGGGCACAAAGTCCCTCTCTCCCCCACCCCCAAAGTATGTTGGTACAAAAAAATCAGATACAAAATGAAAGTTTTATAAGGATAGTTAAAGGTAGTTTAAGTACAAAATTTAACTTTTTATTTGGGTGGGGTGAACGATTTTACAAAATGATAGAAATGTCTCCATGAAATGTAATAAATCAATAAAAAGAGCTTTTCATACTGTTTGGATTAAACATTTCCCTGCAGTTTAAACACTATATTTGCTAATACAGGCGAGTCTCATCTTACCCTGGGGTTATGTTCCACAGTCAGTGCGTAAAGCGAAAATCACGTATAGTCAAAATTACATTGAGTGTAATGGCAGGTGTAATCGCCAGCACTACATGTACAGTATTTAAATTGTTGTTTTTCTCTCCCCCTCCCCCCCCCCCCCGACTGTGCAAAGCTGAATTCGAGCATGTTAAATACGCGTAAGATGAGACTCACCTGTACTGATGTCTGAGAGCCAGGAAGTGAAACTTACAAATTGTCAAGAAACAAAAGTGAAAATGTCTAGTTCTTTCATTGTGCAAGCCAAATGAATTGTAAAAATGGAGAAGAGTAAATTAGATTTTATATATACTGTCAATTATAGTAATGCAAGGAAGTATCTTAAAAAAAATGTAAAACAAATTCTTTAAAAGTTGTATTATTCAGTTTACCCTGTAGTTAGAAAATCTAAGTACTCTTGAGTACGTGTTGCAGCAGTGTAGCAAATTAAATTCCTGTAATTATTTGTGCAAGAAGGACCAAATTCAGGCCTGGCACCATTAAATGGAACTCTGACAACAATGGAGTTTCACTTGCTTAGGCCAGGGCTAAAATTGGCCTCTGAAATATTCACCTTTTTGGAGCCTAGAAAATACCCAAGTATTAAGAACTGCCCACTTGTTTTCTCTTATAATTCTTTCTCTTGTTTTCTCTTTTCTCAGAGATAAAGCATTGCTGTACTTTGGCCATAACTAACTTAATATTGATTATATTCTCTCTGTCAATATGTAACATTATTATAGCATTCAAGTTCTTGTGCTATGAGGGTCGAGGTGTTTTAAATGTGACAGAAAAAAATCCAGCTGAAGGAAATCTAAGGAAATGTATGGCTATCTTGATTAAATATAATTTAATATTCAATATATTTCCTTGTCCTCTTTCCTAACTACTGCAAGGAAATCTGTTTGAGTGGCAACTTAGCTGTGGACTCATGTTTTCGAGGAACTCGACCTAGATCACCAAACTGGCTCATGTTAGTCACAGAATAGCCTTTAGATAATGTAAAATAATGACTTTTGATCACTATATCTGTTGGATTTGAGGCAGTGACCTAATGGTGAAATTACTCCATTATTAGTCCCTTGAGCCATCCAGTCCCCACAACTACTAATAATGATTTAAATTAATTAAAAAATAAAACCTGGTAAATAGTTGCCTGCTAAGATATGATCAGACTTACTACCAATGTCTCTAGTGCTAGCAGCTATCTTGTTTTCAACTTTTTCTGCTATTTTTCTTTAATTTTAGCAGCAGTTTTATGAACAAAGGAGAGGCAAACTTATGTTTTCATATGAGTGTTTCACATGATGATGGTGGACTTGTTATTCCACTCTAAAGATAAATATACAGCCCAAATTGCAATATCTGTCGAGCAAAGTTAGATAAGCCCACATCACTATTTTGGAAAAACACTTTTTATTATTTATGTAGAAGCAAGGCAATTGATAGAAATGTGTCTTGATTTTTAGTAAAAGCACAGAGCTGTTGCTATCCTGCTGTTGCAGTATTGATAAGCACTCTTCAATTATGTTGTTTAGAATACAAATTAAACTTCACATCCCTGATTTTTGGTATTGGAGTTGCTAGTAGTAACCAATATTAATAGCTGTTAACTGTCCATGTGTTTTCAGGTTGTACTATAATTTACAGGTTCTAATTCCAGTTGGCCTATGCAAGCTTTACTTCAGTGGCTTTTATCAGTAGTAGAAGGTCTATAAATTCAAGTATTTTTCAGGTGCATGAAAGTCAGAAACTAACTAGAAATAAGAGTGAAACTAAGTAGTCTATTTTAATGGTCCAGGATGAGAAAAATGCAAAATAAACAAACAGTAATAGTTTAGATTTTAAAAATTATTTGAGTTTTAATCTAAAGTCTTGTTTGTAACATAGGAAATTTTTAAAAATAGAACTTTCTTTAACCTGACATTGTCTATCAGATATAACATTTTCACTAGTCGTTATAGCACTGACTTGTGCCTGCCAACTGGTGGTCAAACATTAGAACAATTTAAAGCAGGGTTCCCAGTCCCAGTTTGGATTTGCTGCTTGCATATTGTCTCAGCCAAGACTCAAAATGGGACTCTGGTGCTTCACAGGCATCCATTCTATTAGGTGAGCCAAAAGGGGGAGAGCCAGTAGGAATTGCATTAAACTCACTGTGGCTGGAAGTTTTGGTGTGTATATACTATGAAAAGGAGCTGAAGTCAGCTCTACATAGATTGATTTGGTCAACTCTAATATTCTAATTCCACAACACACCGTAGCAACACAGAGCTGACTGACAGATGTCTTGAAGGATTTTTTCCAGTAGTATTAAATCTCAAAGAAAATCCTATGGAGTTCAAAATTACAACAACTAAACCCCAAAGGACAGCAGAGAGGGTGTGCAATATATGTTATATATGATTGAGACATGTCTGTGAAACGGATGAAACATTGGAAAATTGTGACTGGGTTCTGGTGATACCCAAACATCTTGAGATTCATTGTAGAGCCACAAAATCCTGTGCGGTAGTGTTATACCAATAAAATAAAAACCATCAGGATCTTATTAAAGGGGAAAAGGCAAAATGCCACATTTATTGTGAATACAGAAAGAATCATAGTAAGCAGTTAGTTATAGCGATAACATTCCATTCAATTTCATATTCATTCACACACGCACGCACGTACGTTCTGCAAGGTTGTCATCATAGTTACCAGCCTTAGAGTTGCTCATACCAAGCCACTGGCCAGGTGGCCTGGACATGAGGAGGGAGCAGGGCCTTGTCAGATGCTCATCTGATACCCCTGGAAGTTGGTTTGCAGAATCAGACCCCAAAGTTCTCACTTTCTAGAGTCCGTTTTTATAGGAATTTCTTCCTATGTCACTCTATGGGAATTGATTCATCATGCTGTTGCTGAATCAGTCAGCAGATGGCACATTCCTGACGGCTCCGTGCTGCCAGATGTTATCTTGTTCTTTGGTTCTCCCACTCTTGAGGCTGTTGGGTGGATTCCAGTCTGCCCTCCGGAGGTCCTCTGGTGATTTCCACATGACACCTTCTTCAGCCGATGGACACTGGATTCTTAGGTTGGC